>NC_090031.1:14835000-15150000 GCF_037176765.1 Anolis sagrei | reverse complement strand
AGCATCCCCTAGTCCAGGTCCTTTAGGGGAGGAGAAGGATGCAAATGCACTGCTTTCAAGCTTCAAGCCTTCTTCTCCTTTGATTTCTTTGAGAGCATCCCAATCCCTGCATATTTCCAGTTTCGTATTCCTGGACTGCAACTCCCCGATAGAGATAGATAGTAGGCTTGGGCAATCCATGGTTCTAAATGGTTCTAAAGTACTTACAAAACTAAAGTTCTGGTGGCGAAAATTTCAGAACTCTAACAAACTTTCAAAATTTCATAATAAATGGCAGTTCCTAATTGGTTCTGTCATTAAAATCACCAATAATGAAATAATAATTAAATTTTGAAAGTTTTGTTAGAGTTCTGAAATTTTCACCACCAGAACTTTAGTTTTGTAAGTACTTTAGAACCATTTAGAACCATTGATTGCCCAAGCCTAATAGATAGGTAGGTAGTTAGATCGATCTGGAGGACTGCTGGTAGTCCAAAAATTGGTGGAAAAGGAAGAAAGGGGAAAAAGAGGAAGGGAAATAAAAGTTGGGGGGGGGGGGAAGAGGAAGGAAGGAGAGAATGAAAGAAAAAAGGGAAGGAAGGAAGGAAAGAAAGGAGGAGAGAAATAGGGAGAGAGGATTGGCCACAGCAACGTGTGGCGGGTACAGCTAGTCCTAATAATAATAATAATAATATAATAATAATAATAATAAAAATAAATAGTGTGTTGCTGTGAGTTTTCTGAGCTGTATGGCCGTGTTCCAGAAGCATTCTCTCCTGACGTTTCACCCACATCTATGGCTGGCATCCTCATCCCCAACAAAGGATTCCCCCAGGCTGAAATCAGCCAGGCTTTGGAGCTGTGAGGCTATTTAAAGCTAATCAAGCTGGCCAATTGCAACATTGACGCTTTCCTCCAACAGACAAGTGGTGGTGAAGAGTCCTCTCACCCTGGACATCATTCCACAGACATATAAAATCACTTGCCTAAATGTGGGCAAAACGTCAGGAGATAATGCTTCTGGAACATGGCCAGACAGCCCAGAAAACTCACAGCAACCTAGTGATTCCAGCCATGAAAGCTTTTACAACACATAATAGTGTGCTTTCAAGGGAGGGAGAGCCATTCCTCCTTTTGCTACTGGGCCATGCAATAATTTAAACCCAGCCCTGGGCTTCTCTCGCTTCCAAAGGCACACATCTCGCTCTGCCAGTGTTGAAAAGCAATGACATTAAAGATTTGGAATAAGAGGTGCGTCTTGCACAATGCACCCTAAGTGCAGACATTTCCACCAACACAGATCTTGGGCAACAACTTTGAAAAGGATGTACGTATCCAGGAAAACATCCATCCGTCAATGGGAAAAAGGATCATCGCATGGGAATGGGGTTCAGCTGGAGGAGGAGGAAAGCCCTGAGGGGGGGGGGGGAATGGGCAGAGCCAGGCACCGCACTCACCGATGGCCCTCTCGATCTTGCCCAGCACTTGGTTGTTGGGGATGGCCTTCCCCGATTCATAGTCCGCGATGACCTGGGGCTTCTCGTTGATTTTCTGAAAGAGGGGAAAGAGGCTGTTTTTAGAACCTTCTGGCTGCAAGAATCATGGAACTCACTACCTTGGAGGCTTTGAAGCAGAGGCCGGATGGTCATCTGTCAGGAGGGATCGGAAGCTGCCAAAGGCAGAAGGGGTTTGGACTGGATGGCAATCGCCTCATGGCAGAAGGGGGATCTGATCCCTTTGTCTGATGTCTAGACAACACTTTAGGGGTGTTGTGCCCAGCCATTGGTGACCTCAGATGAACCAGGGAGGGGGAGAGGGGGCAGTTTTCCTTTGAGGCTGAGAGAGTGCAACCGCCCCACAATTTCGGCCCTCTTACCGTGGCGAGGTCCTTCTGAGTGAGGCCCTTGCCTTGCCGGCCCTGCTGGATGACCTTGCCCACTTCAAGGGGTACCCGGTCGTGGTGCAGCTCCTCCGTCTCCCGGTCCAGCTTCGCCGTGTTTTTGGTGATGGAGTGCTGCTTGTTCTGGCCCGCCGCCCCTGCGAGGAGGGACCCACATGTGGCTGTGCAACTGCCTCAGCATGGGGCACACCAAGAAGGATGCCTGTCTGTCACGAGGGCTTGGGCTGTGCCTTCCTGCCTGGCAGAAGGTAGCTGGACATGGTGACCTTTAGAGCACAGCAATACAGTAGTGGACTATACAGTGGCCCTGAGTCTGGAGAAGTCTCCTTCTCTGGAAGGTTTTGAAGCAGAGGCTGAATAGCCATCTGTGGGGAGGCTGTTGATTGTTTCTTCCTACCTATCAGAAGTGGGTTGGACTGGATGGCCCTTGGGGGTTCTTTCCAAATCTACGATTTTATATCAATCATACACACATACACACAAATACCGGTATATCACATATCTATTTATCTATCATCTCTCCCTCCTTTCAATCATATTTATGGCTAGATCGCCATCTGTTGGGAGGATTTTGTTTGTGTCTTACTGCCTATCATAAGGTATAGACAGGACTGGATTGGCCCTTGGGGGTCCCTTCCAACTCAACGATTCTATATCAAATACACATGAACATATATATGCATACACACACACACACACACACATACTAGTATATCAAATATCTATTTATCTGTCATATCTCCCTCCTTTCAATCATATCTATGGCTGGATGGCCATTTGTTGGGATGATTTTGATTGTCTCCCTGCCTATCATAAGGGACATATTTATTTATTTATTTATTTATTTACAGTATTTATTTTCTGCCCTTCTCACCCCGCAGGGGAATCATAGATAGACAGGACTGGATATCATACACACACACAAACACACATACACACACACTCCAGTGTATCTATGTATCTCTCTCCCTCCTTTCAATCATAGCTATGGCTGTATGGCCATCTGTTGGGAGGGTTTGGATTGTGCCTTCCTTTGTGGCAGAAAATGGTTGGACTGGATGGTCCTTGAGGGTCCCTTCCAACTATAAGATTTTATATGTATATATATACGATATAGAATCTTAGACTTGGAAGGGACCTCCAAAGGGCATCCAGTCCGACCCCCAACATATACATACACATGCACACACACTCGTATATCATATCATATCATAATCTAGCATATCAATCACCCTCTCCTTTCAATAATATCTATAATATCTGTGGCTGGATGGCCATCTGTCAGGAGGGTCTGGTTGGTGCCTTTCGAACTGGCAAAAGGAGTTTGGACCAGATGGCCCTTGAGAGAGTCCCTTCCACATCTAGGATTCAGTGACAAGATCTACCACATATCTCTCCATTGTAGCCATCATCTTTCAATCATACCTATAGCCACCTATCTTTGGCTGGCTGGCCACCTGTGAGGAGGACTTGGATTGGGTCTTTCTGCTTGGCAGAAGGGGGCTGGACCGGATGGCCTTTGGGGGTCCCTTCCAACTCTAGGGCTGGGCCTTTTCCTTCAGGGTTCCTTACATTTCTTGGAGGTCTCCACGTCTTCGCCTCTTCTCTGCGCTGCTAGGACGGCCTGGAAAGGCAAAGGTTTGCTTTAGGTTTTGACTCTTTATTACCCTCCATGGATTTAATATATTAGCATTACTATATTACAATATTACTATATATTATCATAGAGTATTATTATTAGTATTATATTATAATTATATATATGTATTTAATATATTAGCATTACTATATTACATTATTATTGTTATATATTATTATAGTGTATCATTATTAGTATTATATTGTTACATTATAATTATATATATATTTAATATATTAGCAATACTATGTTACAATATTAATCTACATTATTCCAGTGTATTATTGTTAGTATAATATTGTGTTACATTTATAATATAATTATATATATTTAATATATTAGCATTACTATATTATATTATTGTTATATATTATTATAGTGTATCATTATTAGTATTATATTGTTACATTATATATATATATATATATATATATATATATATATACCTTACTTATATACCGCTGTTCTCAGCCCGAAGGTGACTCACAGCGGTTCACAACAAATACGAACAGCAAAAATTCAG
The DNA here is from genome assembly GCF_037176765.1 of Anolis sagrei. Classification (NCBI taxonomy): domain Eukaryota; kingdom Metazoa; phylum Chordata; class Lepidosauria; order Squamata; family Anolidae; genus Anolis; species Anolis sagrei. The sequence continues at coordinate 15,145,959 of NC_090031.1, read as the reverse complement.
TGCTACAGTATAGAAACAGTTAACAACCTAACACATTACACAATTAATAAACAGTTACTACAATACCTATTCACTGTCGTCTCGTCATCAAAAACTTGTTCCAGATTCGTCATCCATTGTTCCATTCCAGTGTTCATTAACCAATCATTGCACTAATTATTCGAACGCCTGCTCAAACAGCCAGGTCTTCACCTTTATTTATTTATTTATTTATTTACTTCGCTTATATACCGCAATTCTCAGCCCAAGGGTGACCTTTGTGCGGAATACCATTAGAGATGGTGCTAGTCTAATGTCCGTAGGAAGGGCGTTCCACAGCCGAGGAGCCACCACCGAGAAGGCCCTATCTCTCGTCCCTGCCAGCCGAGCTTGAGAAGCAGGCGGGATCGAGAGCAGGGTCTCCCCGGAAGATCTCAAAGTCCTGGTGGGTTCATAGGCAGAGATGCGGTCGGATAGGTAGCTTGGGCCGGAACCGTTTAGGGCTTTAAAGGCCAACGCCAGCACTTTGAATTCAGCCCGGTAGCAGATCGGTAGCCAGTGGAGTTGGCGCAACAGGGGGGTTGTATGCTCCCTGCGCTCCGCTCCTGTTAAAATCATGGCTGCCGAGCGTTGGACTAGTTGGAGCTTCCGAGCTGTCTTCAAAGGCAACCCCACGTAGAGAGCGTTGCAGTAGTCTAAACGGGATGTAACCAGAGCGTGGACTACCGTGGCCAATTGTCCAATAATATTAGCAATACTATATTACAATATTATAATGCTAATATTACTATATTACAATACTACTATATATTATTATTGTGTATTATTATTAGTATAATATTGTGTTACATTATAATTATATATATATAGCATATGTATACACACATGCTTTTTGGGTATTATGTTTCTTATAAATATATATATTTAACATATTAGCATTACTATATTACAGTATTATTGTTATATATATTATTACAGTGTATCATTATTAGTATTATATTGTTACATTATAATTATATATATATATATATATTTAATATATTAGCAATACTATATTACAATATTATAATACTAAGTAAAGGTAGTCCCCTGACATTAAGTCCAGTCATGTCTGACTCTGGGGTGTGGTGCTCATTTCCATTTCTAAGCCGAAGAGCCAGCGTTGTCCGTAGACACCTCCAAGGTCATGTGGCTGGCATGACTGCATGGAGCGCCGTTACCTTCCCACCGGAGCGGTACCTATTGATCTACTCACATTTGCATGTTTTCGAACTGCTAGGTTGGCAGAAGCTAGGGCTGACAGCAGAAGCTCACGCCGCTCCCCGGAATCGAACCTGCGACCTTTCGATCAACAAGCTCAGCAGCTCAGTGCTTTAACCCACTGCGCCACCGGGGGCTCCCATTATAATACTAATACTACTATATTACAATATTACTATATATTATTATAGTGTATTATTAGTATAATACTGTGTTACATTATAATTATATATATATTTTTATATATATATAGTATATGTATACACACATGCTTTCTGGTGTTTCATATATATATATATTTAACATATTAGCAATACTATATTATAGTATTGTTATATATATTGTTATATATGATCATTATTAGTATTATATTGTGTTACATTATATATATATGCTTTCTGGGTGTTATGTTTCTTATAGTGCACTCATAAATGTGTATATCAATAGGCAGGAAGTCTCTTTCCCAGACTCCCAGAACGGGTGGGCGTGGCCTCCTGGAGTGGGCGTGTCCTTGGCCAGGCACGCCCCCTGCCAGGGAAGTGGCGGCGCCTTGCGCATGCGTGTCCCCTCACCTGCTTCGACTTGGCTTGGGCCGCGCTGGGGCCCTTCTTGCGTAGCACCGTCACCGCGTCCCAGTCGCTCTCCGCCATGGGTGCCGTCGCCTTCGATGCTGCTGCTGCTGTTGTTGCTCCGTCGCCTGCTTCGCTGCTCCTGCGGTCGCCTCTTCCTCGCTCTGCCTCCGCAATAGGCCGTCCCGTTTGGGCCCCTCCTTTTCGAAGGGCAGGAGGCATTCCCATTAGCCCGGTCACCCGCCGCTCAAACGCAGCGCGTCGCCGCGATTGGTTGGAAGCAGCCGGCACCGCCTCCGGGCCCCTCCCTCCTCGTCCCTTCAGATTTCGTCATAACGGTATTCAACGTTTCCCTATTGGTCATCTTTTTAAAGCAAGCTTCCCATAGGCGACATTCCTTGCCCGTCAGGGTTATCCGTGCTTTGATTGGTTGTGCTCTATTGGGAGACACGCCTCCACGAGGGGGAATAAGACGTTGGAAGAAAACATAGTAGGAGGCTCATTACGATTGGTTAGCGCTTATGCCAATCAAACGATGTCTTAACGTGATTGGATTGAATTCTTCCTGTTGGGCGGGGTTTTTCTCATAATCCCCGCTCCAAGCCGTGCGCAACATTAGATAGTAAAAAGTGATGAGCAATCTCAATGGGAGCGAGGCTCGAGTGCTTTAAGCTTCTGGGCATGCGCAGAAACGCGCGCAAACCCGGAAGAAAGAACCACATTCAGAAAATAGGGAATTCTAGGCAGGAAACAGGGACAGCAAAGGATTCCCCCAGGCAGGAAACAGCTAGACTTTGAAGCTGCAAGGCCATTCAATAGAGCTGTTTTAATACTGTTAGCCAGATTTTGTTCATTTTCATGTTTTCCTCCTTTCTGTTGAACTTGTCCACATGCTTCTTGTGGATTTCAATGGCTTCTCTGTGTCGTCTAACATGGTGGTTGTGAGAGTGGTCCAGCATGTCTGTGTTCTCCAATAATATGCTGTGTCCAGGTTAGTTCATCAAATGCTCTGCTTATGGTAAGAAATAATTATTGCAGGCAGGAAGCAGCCAGGCTTTGAAGCTGCAAGGCTATTCAGTGCTACTCAAGGTGGTCAGTTACAATATCCACACTTGCCTCAAAAAGGCAAGAGTTGTGGACACAATTCCACAGATATATGAACCCCATTTGCCTAGTTTCCAACACATCTCACAACCTCAGGGGGTGCCTGCCATAGATGTGGGCGAAACGTCAGGAGAGAAAGCTTCTGGAACATGGCCACACACAGCAACCCAGGGATAGGGGTTGTTTTGGTTCTGTAGAAAATGTAAATAAGTAAATAAGTAGATAGATATTATAAAATAACATGGATAACAATATAATAATAAATATATAATCTAATATATTGTATATACATATAATATTTATAATATTATGATATAATACAATGTAATACTACTACAATATTATAATTATATATATTTATATTACATGTAATATTACTTAAAATATTACAATATAATGGTATAGTACAATATAGTAATAATAATACTCATGTTGTACTATGCTAATAATATAATATATTCTATGTATATGTATCTTGAAAGACGCTCTGAGTCCCCTTCGGGGTGAGAAGGGCGGCATATAAATGTCATAAATAAATAAATAGATCATAATTAATTTTTTTATTTACTTGTTTATATTCCGCTTTCTCCTTCCAGGCAGAGACTCATTTCTATTTTTTCAGCCTTAGGAGACATTATCAAACATGCATCAGGTTGAAACTAATGTGAATTAATTGGAATTATACTGTGCTAAGGAAAAAAGAAGAGGGGCCAACCAAGCACAAGATGGATGGATGGTATCCTTGGAGTGACTGGCTTGACCTTGAAGGAGCTGGGGGTGGCCACGGCCGACAGGGAGCTCTGGTGTGAGGTCATGAAGTGTCAAAAGTGACTGAACAAATCAACAACAGCATCCTTTTAGAGAATGGCATTTATAGCCTTTTAGAGAAGAGCCAAAAACCCATTTGAGTGGAATCTCCTCAAGTGGTATACAAGTGGTCTGCAGAACAAGCCCTATGAGGAGTGGCTTAAAGAACTGTGTGAATGTTTAGCCTGCACAAAAGAAGCCAGAAAGGAGACACGATGAGGGCCATGGATCAAGAGTTGAGGGAAAGTCCTAGGGAGGAGGCAGCAAGCTTGTTTTATGCCCAATTACTGTAATTTTATATTGTTTGGTGTGTTCATTTATATTGTTTTTGTATTTATTTTTATTTTCATTATATTTTACTGTTTGTATTTTATGTTGTATATTTGCTGTACTGTTGTGCTTGGCTTCATGTAAGCCGCTCCGAGTCCCCTTGGAGAGATGGTGGCATGGTATAAATAAAGTATTATTATTATTACCCTGGAGACTAGGATGCAGTGTAGCAATGGCTTCAAACTACAGGAAAGGATATGAAGAACTTTCTGACTGAGAGAGAGAGCTGTTCAGCAGTGGAACTCTCTGTCCTGGAGTGTGGTGGAAGCTCCTTCTTTGGAGACTTTCAAGCAGAGGCTGGATGTCCATCTGTCAAGTGTGCTTTGAATGCAATGAAGGATCTATTCTAGACAAAACTTGGTATGAATACGCCATACGCCCAAATATGAACACAGATGGAGTTTGGGGGAAATAGACATTGATGTTTGGAAGTTGTAGTTGCAGGGATTTATAGTTCACTTACGCTCAAAGAGCATTCTGAACCCCACCAATGACACAATTGGGACAAACTTCCCACACTGAACCCCCTGTTTTCTAGTGGTCTTTGGTGACCCTTCAGACCCCCAGGTTGAGAAATGCTGCCTTAAGTCCATCCAGTCCAACTCCCTGTACCAGGGCAAGAAAACATAATCAAAGCCCTCCTGACAAAGAGCCATCCAGCCATACATACATATAGATAGATATGATTCACACACACACACATATATGTATATGAAAGATATAGTAGCATAGATTTGAAAGGGACCCCTAAAGAAGGACAATTATACGTTGCATGTTCCAGTGTAGGCAAACCAGACAATCTCCACATCAACAATGACAAAGAAACAACAAGAAGTACTGTTTATCTACAGGCTTAAAGAAATTACATGTATTGGAAACCAATGCTTTCTCATTACTTTATTTTCCAGATCACAAGACTGGGTAACAGCAACGCGAAGCAGGGGACCACTAGTCTATATAAATAAAAATGTAATGTTCGTTTGTGGGATTAACAGAACTCAAAAACCACTGGACAAATTGACACCAAATTTGGACACAAGACACCTAACAACCTAATGTATGTCCTTCGCTTAAAAAAAATGATTTTGTCATTTGGGAGTTGTAGTTGTTGGGATTTATAGTTCACCTACAATCACAGAGCATTCTGAACCTCATCAATGATAGAATTGGGCCAAACTTCCCACACAGAACCCCCCATGAGGGCCACAGCAACACGTGGCAGGGGATGGCTAGTATATCAATAAAAATGTAATGTTCATTTGTGGGATTAACATAACTCAAAAACCGCTGGACAAATTGACACCAAATTTGGAGAGAATACACCTATCAGGCCAACAAGTGATCATCAGTAATAAAAACACAGCAGAAGAGACTTAAATTTATTTTTATTTATTTATGACATTTAAACGCCACCCTTCTCACCCCAAAGGGGACAAAGCCGCCCCGAGTCCCCATTGGGGGAGATGATGGTGGGGTATAAATCAAGATTATTATTATTATTATTATTATTATTATTATTATTATTAAGGAGGCTTCCCACTTCCAGGTAAGGAAGACTGATGACCTCCTGGAAGAAGAGAGTAGTTTTCAGGGAATTAGGGTTTTCTTTTTGTTTGCTAGGGCATTAATGAAAAAGATTACAGTGTGGTGCCAAAAAGCAGAGGAGGAGCTGAGACTGGCTCCCATTTGCTTTCGTGTTGGGCGGGTTTTTGTGCCAGGAGGGCCCTTACCGTTACGGGCTCCGAAAGTATCAAAGTACGGAAGGTACTGAAAGAAATGGAGGAAACAGAATTCTGTGCACAACTCTACTGTCCTCCCTCTTTTAGTCTAGAGCAGTGGTTCTCAAACTTCTTAATGTCGTGACCCCTTAATACAGGTCCTCATGTTGTAGTGACCCCCCCCCCCCAACCATAAAATTATTTTTGTTGCTATTTCGTGACTGCAATATAGGCGGAGCCTCCGGTGGCACAGTGGGTTAAACCCTTGTGCCGGCAGAACTGAAGACTGACAGGTCGCAGGTTCCAATCCGGGGAGAGGCGGATGAGCTCCCTCTATCAGCTCCACCTCCTCATTCGGGGACATGAGAGAAGCCTCCCACAAGGATGATAAAACATCAAAAATCATTTGGCGTCCCCTGGGCAACATCCTTGCAGACGGCCAATTCTCTCACAACAGGATGCTCCTGCTCCTCACATGACATGTACATACAATATATTATTAATATATTTATTAATATTATATTATTAGTAAAGCACAGGAGACAAGATGGAACTGTCTTCCACTCTAGCCAAAAAACAAAAAATACGTGCGCAAAACCACACACACACACACATATATATACACTCACACACAAACACATATACACAGACTGGGCCACAGCAACAACTGGCAGGGGACAGCTAGTATATAATAATATATATTATTATATAATATAATAATATATTATATAATATATAATAATAATATATTATATAATAATAATATGTATTATTATATATTATATTGTATTATTGTTTTAATGCTCTTAATGCTATTTTAATGATTTTAATGCATAATATATTTGTATGTTTAATATTGCCAATTTGGCTGCGGCTCTGAGTTTGAAATAGATTGTTTGTCAATGGAGGAGCAGCCTTCCTCCAATGGGTGCTCAGGCCACGCCCCCGCGCCTCCGTGGCCCCTCCCACTAGCGCAAACCACGCCCCTAGTGCCTTAAATAGAGAGGGGCGGGGCTTCTGGCTGAGGGCCGCTTCTATGGTCCCTCCCACTTCCGGTCTGGAACAGGCTGGTCACGGAACGAACGGCGAGGGACTTTTTGAGGGGAGGGAACGGGGCGGGGCTTGTGGGGCTCGCTTCCGGTCCGCGCTCGGGAGGGCGACGCGGCTCTTAGCGGTGAGTGGAGGGACCGGGAGAACTAGAGCTCCCAGCATTCCCTTTTCTAAGGCATTGTTGGGAGGGGTTCATTGGGGACTACGTCTCCCAGCCCCCGAGGGATTCTGGGAGAGGTAGTTCAAAGTGAAGGCACTTCCCACAGCGTTGCCCTTGGCCCTGCAGGGCATTCTGGGAGTTGTAGTCCCCTCCATTGCTCCCAAAGGATCCATCGCATGTAACACAGTGAAGGAAGGCTTTCATTTACATTTCATTCAGAATCGATGTGTATATATATATATATATACACACACACACATATATATAATTATATATATATATATATTAGCATATTATATATCTACTATATTAGTATTGATATATTAAATTATAATACCTAATTTATATATTATATATTATTATTTAGTATTATAATATATATTAGCATATTATAAATCTATTAATTAGTATTGCTATATTAAATTAGAATAGGTTATACTATTATATAAATATGTATATTAGCATTTTATATTAGTATTGTTATATTAAATTATAATGTTATTTTACATATATCAGCTTATTTATAATATATTATTATTTAGTATATTTAATATTAGCATTATACACACCTATGGTAATGCAATATATAGGTATAAGGCTAATATCATATATATTAAATAATATAAAAATGCTAAGAGATATATACATATTATAACATAATTTAATATAATACATTCTGGGAGTTGTAGTCCCCTTCATTGCTCCCAAAGGATCCATTCTGGGTTAATATAATACTATTACATTAGTATTGTTATATTAAATCATGTTATAATTATATATATATCATAGCATTTTAAATATATTATTATTTAGTATATATGAGATTAGCATTATACGTACATATATATTATATTAGTATTGTTATATTAAATTATAACAATACTAATATAGAAGTATTGTTATATTAAATTATAACAATACTAATATAGAAGTATTGTTATATTAAATTGTTATAATTTTTATTTATATATCATAGCATTTTTATAATATATATTATTTAGTATATATGTTATTAGTATTATACTTACATATATATTAGTATTGTTCTATTACATTATAATATGTTATTATTTAATAATATTAAAACATATATATGACATATATGTGTTATCTTGGTATTGTTATTACATGTTTGTTATATGAAATAGTTATATAATGATACCGAATAATGTATATTATATTAGTAATAATAATAAACTTTTATTTCTAACCTGCACCTCTCTCCCTGAAGGGACTCAGGATGGCTTATTATAACTACAGTATTATTATTATATATTATATATTTTATATTGGTACTGATATATATGTAAATGTATAATTATATATTATGTATTAGCGTAGTTTTTATATTTGTTCCATTATTATATATTGTTTATAATAGTTATTACATTCTGTATATAAGTATTTATTCGTATTGCTAATTTCAGTGATATTATATTCCATTTTAAGTGTCCTTAGTATGTATTTTGTAAATATATGTTTTGGTGTGTACATTTTAGTGTGTGTATTTGTAGTGTTTTTGCTGTGCATATGTATTTTGTTTTGTAACCTGCCTCAAGCCATGAGAGGTGCGTAAGAAATAAATTATATTAATATGTATTATATATTACTATTATTACATTATGTGTGTGTATATATATTTATATTATATAAATTAAGTATTAAACTGCTTTGTGTCTCCTTGTGGAGAGAAAAAGTGAGGTATAAATAGCAATATAATAATAATAATATCATTAGAGTCTATCTCTGTGTTGAAATCAAAAGGAGCAGGTTAGTCGTGATCTATCAAAGCTTTAATTACTTCCATGGGGAGTGATTGCTCATTTATGGCATGGGGCCAATTAGATAATGACAAAACTCAGATCCTTTGATCGCATTATGAAGGACGAGATCCAGCCGAAGCAAAGCGGCAAGTTCAATTGATTTCAATGGGGAGAATTTCGATAGAGGCCGCCTTCAACCTCACTCTGGTTTCACTCTGACTCAATGAACCCATGACACCAAGGCTTTTGTGCTCATTAATACTAGTAATATTCCTAATGATACCAGTGGATCCTCATTTTATCACTTGGGAGCCAGAGAGACCTCTGCATCTTGAGAACAGAAGCTATATCTTGGTGTATTATTATTTTAGAAAGGAATTGCTAGGATTATGTATTATAAAGTTCCCACATAATGTTAGGATAATACAATCCAATATAATGCTAGGATAATATGGTGTTCTGTCATAATGCAAGGATAATGATGTTCTAACATAATGCTAGGACAGTATGACTTTCTAACATAATGATAGGCTAAACCATAAGCTGCATTTCCCTTACAATTGATGGCATCTTACCATTTAAGAAATATGGTATATATTATATACCCATATTTGTATACAATATATTCATATTTATTCTGCCCCGCCTCAAGCCATTAGGCGAGATGGATAACAAACAAAATGTATTATTATTATTATTATTATTATTATTATTATACATTTATGAATAATAACAAATACTCTTCCTGAAATGGGAAACCAAAAGGCATTTCCTTCTTAGCTTTTGAAGTAGTGGCTCCATTCTGACTCAATGAGAGATGTCATTACTCAATGTGTATCTATGTGCATATTGCAAAACTGAAGGGAGGCCCACGAAGGGCTGGGCAGAAGCATGACAGTGCCACTCCCTGTTCTTCCTCCCTCACAGGGCCGATGTTGTGGCGCACATGGCCTCCGCCGCCGCCACCTCCGCCAACGTGACGCCACCGGGGTCCCTGGATGAGGACCAGGTTGGGTTCCCGAAGGAGATCCTGGGCACAGAGCTAGAGGGCAAGTACCTGTGTTCGGAGTGTGGGAACATCCTGCGGCGTCCCTTTCAGGCCCAGTGTGGACACCGCTATTGTGCCAGCTGCCTCCAGAGGCTCATCAGGTACCCCTTACACTCCATAGCACTCTCTATATTATATATATAATGTGTGTATAATATGCGAGCCCCCAGTGGCACGTGGGTTAAACCACTAAGCTGCTAAATTTGTTGACCAAAAGGTCGGAGCTTCGATTCCGGTGCTCATCTCCATTTCTCGGCCAAAAAGCCAGCGTTGTCCATAGACACCTCCTTGGTCATGCTGGCATGCCGACATGGAACGCCGGAGCAGTACCTGTTGATCTACTCACATTTGCATGTTTTCAAACTGCTAGGTTGGCAGGAGCTGGGACTAACAGCGGGGCTCACCTTGCTCCCCAGATTTGAACCTGCAGTCTTTCAGCAGCTCAGCGGTTTACCCCACTGTGCCACCGGGAGCTCTATATATAGAGTATTATAAAGATTATTTTATTTGGGGATCCCTTCCTGCTTAGAATTCACGTCTTCTGGGTGTCTGTGTGTCTATGTGTATGTATGTAGAGTATTTTTATATATATTATTATTATTTGGGGATCCCTTCCTTCTTGGAATTCATGTCTCGTGTGTGTGTATATATACACAAACACACATTAATAATACTATTTATTTCTTACCCACCTCTCCTCGAGGCACAACCCAGTTAAAAACACATAATTATAAGACATTACATGAAATATATATATTAAAACATATTGCCAAGGAAGGCACACATTAAAATACACAGAACAAAAATTAGTAAAGGTAAAGGTTTCCCCTGACATTGTCTAGTCGTGGTCAACTCTGGGGGTGGTGCTTACAATATAGTAAATGCAAGGCATGAGTTTAAAGTTAGTAGTTGACTGGGTATATTATATTCTAGGATTTATACTCGGTGTTGTCCAGGTGCCGGAATGGCTGCTGCCCTCTTCCTTCACTCCTCCTTTCTCTCCCCTCATACTGTTCCCCCTTCCCTTTCTCTTCCTTCCTCTCCTTTGTCTCCCAACATCCTAATCATTATTATTATTATTTTATTATTATCAGCTCAGGGCCCCAGAAGTGTGGCGCCTGCATCCAGGAAGGGATCTACGAAGAGGGCGTCTCTATCCTGGAAACGGGTTCGGTAAGTAGAGGAAAAGGGAGCCTTCCTATGCGCCTTAGTACACAGTGGCAGAATCTCAATAAATGTCAATTAACAAGGCCCTGCGGATGTTAAGTCGAAGCCTTATGCTGAGTTTCAGAGGGACGCACAGAGGCACAGTTAGGATTCTATATATTATATTATTTTCTTATAATACATAATATTATATATATTCTATTTTATATTATTTTTATGATACATATGTAAATATTATTTATTTACGACATTTCTGCTCTGCCTTTCTCCACCCCAGAGGGGAATTATATAATTGTATGTGTGTGTGTATATATATATAATTTGATATATATTATATGTTATGTTATATTTTTTGTAGGATATATAGTTTAGTATTGTTTGGGAGATAGATATATAGAAATATATTTATGAAATATATATTATAGATATTAAATATTATATTATAATTTTGATATGTATTTAATATAATGGGATATATATGTGTGTGTGTGTGTGTTTGTGTGTGTGTTATGATCGATAGCTAGATAGATATTGTAATGGGATATACACGTATTTACTTGAATCTAATGTGCTATCAAATCTAATGCGCACCTCAATTTTCAAAACCTTGAAACCCCCCCAAAAAGTGTTTACCATATTACACAAATCTAATGTGCACCCTAATGTTGGAAGTAATTTAGTAAAAAAAGATGAGCATTAGAATCAAGTAAATATGGTATATACTGTGTGTATGATATATATGTGTGTGTGTGTGTGTGTATATATATAGAGAGAGAGATACATTTATATATATAATTGGTATTACATATTATAGTTATATAGATATGCATAATTGTTATATATACTCACATTATTTTATTATATCTATATCTAAATAAAAATGTAATGTTCGTTTGTGGGATTAACGTAACTCAAAAACCACTGGGTGAATTGATACCAAATTTTATACAATATACCTATCAGACCAATGAGTGACCATCACTCATAAAAAACACTGAAAAACACAGCAGATGAGACTTAAAAAGCCAAAAACAAAAAAAAATTACAATGCATGCACAAAACCACATATATACACACACAAAACATATACACAGGTTGGGCCACAGCAACGTGTGGCAGGGACAGCATATATATATATATATATATAATGGGATATTGACACTCAGAAAAATCAAGCCCTTAACTCAGTTGTGGGATGTTCTTTCATGGTCCAAACCAGCAATGGGGAAAAAAGCCTTGGGACGCACCTCTGCTGCAGAACGAATCCCCTCCAACTGCCTTGGTTCAATGCTGTGGAGTCATGTGAGCTGTAGTCTGACAAGGCCTTGAGCCTCCTCTGCCAAACGATGCTGATGCCTCACCAAACTACAAATCCCAGGATGGCATAGCATTGAGCCAATGGCCATGAAACACCTCTCATGTTGCCTTCCTTTCCTCCATTCAGGCCTTCCCGGACAATGCGGCCCGTCGCGAGGTGGAGAGCCTCCCTGCCATCTGCGCCAACGAGGGATGCACCTGGAAAGGGACCATCAAGGAATATGAAGTTAGTCTCCCTCCCCCCCCTCTCTCTTTTTTCCTTCGGATTAAAGTGCAATATTATATTGTTATTGTTATTCAAAAAGGGAAGATGCATGTAGAGCCATTCCTTTCCTAGATCTATGGCACCCATGCTTCCTCCCTCAATGCAGAGGTCATTTCCCCTCCTTCCTAAAATAAATAAATATTGATAGATAGATAGATAGATAGATAGATAGATAGACAGTTCTAAACCTATCGATAGCTAAAGGTTTAGGGAGTCTTCTGCTGAAGTTGGGTTACCATCTTTTGCCTCTTTGCTGCTTTACATTGAGATGGATTACTGGCAATAATAAAAGCAGGGCTCCACTGACCATATAACGCAGTTCAATCTGCATTAAAGGGTCAGTGTGGGCAGGGCCTACTTATGTACCTTTCATGAACCTGGCTAAAGCGTCCTGTACATCTTCTCCCCTGTTTCCTACCTTAAACATTCTTATATACACACATATACATATATACTGTCTGTCTACCGCCCTGAGTCCCCCCCAGGGGATTGAGAAGGGCGGGGTACAAATATTCAAAATGTATATAAATAAAAATGTAATGTTCTTTTGTGGGATTAGCCAAACTCAAAACGCACTGGACGAATTGACACCAAATTTGGACACAAGACACCTAACAACCCAATGTATGTCCTTCACTCAAAAAAAATATTTTGTCATTTGGGAGTTGTAGTTGTTTGGATTTATAGTTCACCTACAATCAAAGAGCATTCTGAACCCCACCAACCATGCAATTGAACCAAACTTGGCACACAGTTCTCCCATGACCAAGAGAAAATACTGGAAGGGTTTGGTGGGCAGTGTCCTTTGGTTTTGGAGTTGTAGTTCACCTACATCCAGAGACTCAAACAATGATGGATCTGGACCAAACTCTACAAAAATACTCAATATGACCAAATGTGAACACTGGTGGAGTTTGGGGAAAATAGAATCTTGACATTTGGGACTTGTAGTTGCTGGGATTTATAGTTCACCTACAATCACGGCATTCTGAACCCCACCAACGATGTGGGCCACAGCGATGCGTGGCAGGGGACGGCAAGTAAATAAATTAATATCTGTAAAGCACTGGCAGTAGAATCATAGCATCATAGAGTTGGAAGAGACTTCGTGGGCCATCCAGTCCAACCGCATTCTGTCAAGAAACGGCAAAAAAGCCAATGGGAATTTGGCCTGCGTCAATAGGAGTATAGTGTCTAGATCCAGGGAAATAATAATAATAATAATAATAATAATAATAATAATCTTTATTTATACCCTGCCACCATCTCCCCCAATGGGGACTCGGGGCGGCTTACATGAGCCCAAGCCCAAGCAACCAATTACAGCAAAATAAAACCAAAAACACAAGCAACAAACAACATTATAATTACATAAAAACATATGAATACATTAGCAATATAAAATTACAATAAACACAATCGCAGAGACAATGGGCGGGCCACATGTGTAGAATAAAATGATTTAAAAACTCAGGTGAGGAGGAGCAGGTTATTTGAGAAGGGGAGCTCTTCAAAAATGGGGTTGTGGGACCAAGTTTTCCTACCGGGGGCGGGGGGGGGGGGGGGAGGACATGTTCTCCAGTGACAGAAACATTGAGGGTGAGCAATAACGTGAGGTTGTGTACCTACTCACCAAAGGCGCAGCGGAAGAGCCAGGTTTTAAGGTTCTTTTTAAAGGTTTCTAGGGTAGGGGCTACCCCTCTATTCTATTCTGCCTTGGTCAGGCCACACCTGGAATCACACTTTGTCCAATTCTGGGCACCATAATTGAAGGGAGATGTTGACTCTAAGCTGGAATGTATCCAGAGGAGGGTGACTCAAATGATCAAGGGTCTGGAGAACAAGCCCTATGAGGAGCGGCTTAAAGAGCTGGGCATGTTTAGCCTGAAGAAGAGAAGGCGGAGAGGAGACATGATAGCCATGTATAAATATGTGAGAGGAAGTCATAGGAGGGAGTAAGCTTGTTTTCTGCTGCCCTGGAGACTAGGATGTTTAACAATGGCTTCAAACTAGAAGAAAGGAGATTCCATTTGAAGATTAGGAAGAACTTCCTGACTGTGAGACCTGTTCAGCAGTGGAACTCTCTGCCACGGAGTGTGGTGGAGGCTTTGAAACAGAGGCTGGATGGCCATCTGTCGGGGGTGCTTTGAATGTGATTTTCCTGCGTCTTGGCAGAATGGGGCTGGACTGGATGGCCCACAAGGTCTCTTCCAACTCTAGGATTCTATGAAATCGCATTCAAAGCACCCCCGGCAGATGTGTGACGATGAAGACAAATGTAGACACTCAAAAACACAGAAGCCTTTTGCCTGTGACCAAGAAACAAACTCAGTTGTTGTCTTTTGCAGAATTTATAGAAAAGAACACATATACATACAGAGTCCAAATGTTCTCTTTGAGACATGAGCCTTGTAGAACTGCAAACTCCTCCAAACACACCTCTCCAACAACCCATACAAAGGAGTTGCACTTTGGTTCCTTTATTCCCCCTGCAGCTGCCCCACCCTGGCTGTAACTACACAATGTTGGCCAGGTGATTTGGCTCATTCCCTGCTGCATTGATCCTTACATCACTTACTACTTGTTACTTCAGAAATGAACTCTAACAAGATGGCCATCCAACCTTTGCGTCAAAGCCTCCAAAGGCTGTTCCTATCTGGCAGAAAGAAAGGGACTGGACTGGATGGCCTTTAGAGGTCTCTTCCAACTCTTTGACTCTTTCCTGTGTTTCTCTTTCGTTTCTTCGAAAGTGCAGAGGCAGGAGGGATGACTACTATTTGAAATAACTTCAGTGGATAAAGTTTTCACCTGCATTTTTTAATATCGATATTCACAGATTTAATTAATACTAATACGAATAATAATAGTTTATTTTGATACTGGTAACATTTAAATCCGTTTTAATGTTTCTCTATTTTGAGTTTTCGAATGGCATGGAACTAGTTTTCCTGTAAGTTGCTTTGAGTCTCTTTTGCAGAAAGAGAAAAAAGCAGGATACAAATAATAATAATAATGCACATTATTATTATTTAATAATGAGGATTTAAGATAGAGCTGCAAAGGCTCTGTCACAAGCCAGTCAAGGTGGTCCCAGTGGTGATTGGCACACTGGGTGCAGCGCCTCAAGATCTTGGCCTGCACTTAAAAAGAACTGGCTCTGACTCTGCAAAAGGCCACCTTACTCAGATCTGCATTTTCACTGATACATCACATAGTCCTAGACACTTGGGAAGTGTCTGACAGGCGATCCAATATAACAGTCAGCATGGTGATCTTCTTTGCTATGTATTAATATTGTTATGTATCTAATAATAATAGCAATAATAATAATAATAATATAATACGTGATACATCACATAGTCCTAGACACTTGGGAAGTGTCCGATGGGTGATCCAATACAACAGCGAGCATAGTGATATTGTTTGCTATGTACTAATATTGTTATGTATCTAATAATAATAATAATAATAATAATAATAATAATAATAATAATACGTGAGGCATCACATAGTCCTAGATACTTGGGAAGTGTCCGACAGGTGATCCAATACAACAGCCAGCACAGTGATCTTGTTTGCTATGTATTAATATTGTTATATGAATAATAATAATAATGATAATAATAATAATAATAATAATAATAATAATAATAATGTAATACGTGATACATCACATAGTCCTAGATACTTGGGAAGTACCTGAGGGGTGATCCAATACAACAGCCAGCATAGTGATATTGTTTGCTATGTATTAATATTGTTATGTGAATAATAATAATAATAATAATAATAATAATAATAATAATGTAATACGTGATACATCACATAGTCCTAGATACTTGGGAAGTACCTGACGGGTGATCCAATACAACAGCCAGCACAGTGATCTTGTTTGCTATGTATTAATATTGTTATGTGAATAATAATAATAACAATAATAATAATAATAATAATGTAATACGTGATACATCACATAGTCCTAGACACTTGGGAAGTACCTGACGGGTGATCCAATACAACAGCCAGCATAGTGATATTGTTTGCTATGTATTAATATTGTTATATATCTAATAATAATAACAACAACCAGCATATATATCTCGTTTGCTGTCACGTACTGTGTTTTTGTGTCAGTAAAATAATAATAATAATAATAATAATAATAATAATAAAACAGAAATAATGCGACTCCCAGGTCCCGTAGTGGTGAGCTAAGGCAGTTCCATGCTGCATCAATTTTGCAATGTAGATGCACTTAATTGCCTTGAGCAATTAAAGTGGTGCCAAAGTGCATTAATTCGACAGAGTAGATGCCCTCTAGGAGCCCTTCTGTTCACTCTTTTGGTCAACCTTAGGCTTAGAAGTGGTTGCAGCATTGCATCAGAGAGCCTAGAGTTTTGTAGAGAGGGATTCTCTTTATTTGCATGGTTTTCTGCTTTTCCGGAGGGGGGGGGGTCCTGAGCCCCTCTTTTTGGGTCCTTCCTGCAGGGAAACCAAGGGAAAAGGGGGATCTGTCATTTGCCTGTCTGCCCGGCCTCATTGCTGCCAGGAATGTCACTATCATGTGCTGCATCAAAGCCTTGGAAAGTCCCTCTTGCAAAACGGAGCCGCTTGGAAAGTCCCTAAAACTCCCGGGCCTTTGCTATATGAACCCTTTGGGAAGGACGAAAGGAGAGAGAGAAAGAAAGAGAGAGAGAGGGAGGGCCACTCTTTGCCTGAGGATCATATTCCACACTTTGTTTTGCTTTCTGTTTTGGGAGCACAAAGGCAAACTGATTGATCCTGTAGATTCCCCAGTAGATTCCTTGCCATTATTTATTTATTTTTATTTAGAGTATTTATTTACAGCCATAATGATGATGATGATGATGATAATAATAATAATAATAATAATAATAATAATAATAATAATAGGGTTGCTTCTCCCATCCAATCCCAAATTTGAGATTTAGTAATCATTTAGACCTCAATTGGGAAAACTGGAATGTGACCAGGGGTGGGAAAAGCAGTATATAAATACTGTAAATAAATAAATAAATTTCAATTTTCTTCTGAAGGTTCTATTATTCATCAGTCACTAGTATTTTTCATATGGAAGGATGGTATATCTAGCATTGAATCTTAGAGTTGGAAGGGACCCCCTAAAGAACATCTAGTCTCACCCTCTTCTGCCAGAAAGGAAAACACAATCCGATCCTTCTAGCCTTAGATAGGGGGCCATCGATGTGATATGATATAATTGAGAGGGAGGGACAGATAAATAGGTA
Organism: Anolis sagrei; assembly: GCF_037176765.1. Classification (NCBI taxonomy): domain Eukaryota; kingdom Metazoa; phylum Chordata; class Lepidosauria; order Squamata; family Anolidae; genus Anolis; species Anolis sagrei. The sequence goes on along the minus strand of NC_090031.1, from coordinate 15,128,155 downwards.
GTTAGGATTGAGAGAGTAGATAGATAGATAGATAGATAGATAGATAGATAATGGTTGAAACACATACATGTATATAGAGAATCCTAGAGTTGGAAGGAACCTCCAAGACCCATCCAGTCTAACCCCCCTTCTGCCAGAAATGAGGACACAATCAAAGCTCTCCCAACAGATGGTCTCCCAGAGGTAGAGAGCCATTAATATGATATGAATGAGAGGGAGAAATAGATATATTTCAGGCATGGGCCAACTTGGGCCCTCCAGGTTTTTTGAACTCCAACTCCCACAATTCCTACCAGCTGTTAGGAATTGTGGGAGTTGAAGTCGAAAACATCTTGATATTCTCCAACTGTAGTATGCCCAGATATTTATAGGCTTCAGGCTGTTGGCCCATGCCTGGATTAGATAGATGGATGGATGAATAGATAGATAGTTTAGATGGATGGATGGATCGATGGATGTGTAGGTAGGTAGGTAGGTAGATGGATGGATGGATGGATAGATGGGTGTGTGGGTGGGTGGACAGATATATGGATGGATGGATCAATAGATGGGTGGGTGGGTGGATGGATGGTTGGATGAATGGATGGATAGGTGGATGTAGATAGATGGATAGATAGATAGATGGTTAGGAAGATGGGTGGGTGGGTGGTTAGGTGGGTGAGTGGGTAGATAGAGGTAGATAGAAAGATGGTTAGGTAGATGAATGGATGGATGATTGGATGGATGGATGGATGGGTGGGTGGTTAGGTGGGTGGGTGAGTGGGTGGATATGTGGATAGATAGATAGATGGTTAGGTAGATGGATGGATGTATGGATGTATGTATTATATAGTATATGAGAGATAGATATAGAATCCTAGAGATAGATATAGATATCCTATCTAGGATATCTATACCTTTCCTCCAAAGGATGCCCTTTGGAGGAAAGGACCTCCAAAGGGCATCCAATCCAACCCCATGATTCCATCACAGCCCTCCTGACAGAGCGCCTCCCATAGATAGAGCCCTCTGAATCCCTGGCTGCTCTTTCTGGGCCTTAGTCCAGCTTTTGTGAGTTTGTGAGGCAGGCAGGACAGCCGGGCGACCCCCTGCTCCTTCCCCTTTTTGTACTGAACAAAGCCTGTTGCCCCTTCCTTTCCTCCCGCCCCGCAGAGTGGCCACGGAGGGAGCTGCCCCTGGGCACTGGCCGCTTGCCCTTCCTGCCGGGGCCCCGTCCGGCGGAGGGACCAGGAGCGCCACGCCGCGCGGGAATGTCCCCAGCGGAGCCTCAGCTGCAAGTTCTGCAAGGCCCTCTGCCTCTTCCCCCAGATCAAGGTACGCATCCCGGGGGAAAGGAAGGGCAGCGGAAAAGGCCAGTGCCATTCTAGGTGGCATCCATAGCAGGAGAGTGTCTGGATGGCAGGAAGTCATGATCTAAACAGTCCATTGGTGAAAAGGATCTTTTTCGTGGACCACAAGATGAACCCATCAGGAGTGTGAGGCAGCAGCTAAAAAGGCCAAGACCATTGTAGGCCACCTCCGTAGGAGCCACAAAGCCCCCTGCCACTTCTCCCTGGAGGGCCCAGATAGGGATACTGGGGCCTCTTCTTTGGGGAAGAAGGAGGGGGAAGTGACCTCTGCTTTCAGGCAGGAAGCAAAGCCCCTCCAGGCACAGAGACCTAGGAAGCGGGCAGATGCACTGCAAGGCAAATGCACTGCAAGGTTCCCATTGCTGTTGAGGTTGATGTTGTTATTATCATCCTATTATTATTGTTGCTATTATTCTATTATTTCTATTAGAAAGTCTTATTATTATGTCCCATTATTATTATTATTATTATTATTATTATTTTCCAATATTATTTCCCATTATTATTAGTATTACTACTATTATTATTAGAGCCCAAGTATTATTATTATTAGAGTGCCATTATTATTATTTCCCAATATTATTATGATTTGTCATTATTATTGATATTACTGTTGGTATTATTATTACTGTCCAAGTACTATTATTACTATTATTAGAGAGAAATAATAATAATAATGGGATATAATAATAATAATGCTATAATAGTTATAGTAATCATTATTGCTCTTGTAGGTATTATTATTATTATTATTATCGAAGGCTTTCATGGCCGGAATCACTCAGTTCTTGTGGGTTTTTTCGGGCTATATGGCCATGTTCTAGAGGCATTTCTCCTGACGTTTCGCCTGCATCTATGGCAAGCATCCTCAGAGGTAGAGGTCTGTTGGAATTAGGACAAATGGGTTTATATATCTGTGGAATGGCTGGGGTGGGGCAAGGAGCTCTTCCCTGCTGCAATTAGGTGTGAGTGTTTGGCTAATCACCTTCATTAGCATTTGAAGGCCTGCTTGAACCTGGGAAAGCCTGTTACTGGGAGGTGTTAATCTGTGCCTGGTTTCTTCCTCTCTGTTGTTTAGCTGTTATAATTTTAGAGTTTTTTAATACTGGGAGCCAGATTTTGTTCATTTTCATGGTCTCTTCCTTTCTGTTGAAATTGTCCACATGCTTGTGGATTTCAATGGCTTCTCTGTGTAGTCTGACATGGTGGTTGTTGGTGTGGTCCAGCATTTCTGTGTTTTCAAATAATATGCTGTGTCCAGGCTGGTTCATCAGGTGCTCTGCTATGGCTGACTTCTCTGGTTGAAGTAGTCTGCAGTGCCTTTCATGTTCCTTGATGCGTGTCTGGGCGCTGCGTTTGGTGGTCCCTATGTAGACTTGTCCACAGCTGCATGGTACACGGTAGACTCCCGCAGAGGTGAGAGGATCCCTCTTGTCCTTTGCTGAACGTAGCATTTGTTGGATTTTCTTGGTGGGTTTGTAGATAGTTTGTATGTTGTGTTTCCCCACCTCCTCCAAGATGAACTGAACCACCTCAACTGGGCTCTCCAGGCCAATGGATACTCCACCTCAGACATCAGAAGAGCTGCAAGACCAAGAACAAACCACGAGAGTAAAGATGATGATCCACCCAGAGGAAAAGTGTTCCTGCCATACATCAAGGGAACCACTGACCGCATAGGGAAGCTGATGAGGAAACACAACATACAAACTATCTACAAACCCACCAAGAAAATCCAACAAATGCTACGTTCAGCAAAGGACAAGAGGGATCCTCTCACCTCTGCAGGAGTCTACCGTATACCATGCAGCTGTGGACAAGTCTACATAGGGACCACCAAACGCAGCGCCCAGACACGCATCAAGGAACATGAAAGGCACTGCAGACTACTTCAACCAGAGAAGTCAGCCATAGCAGAGCACCTGATGAACCAGCCTGGACACAGCATATTATTTGAAAACACAGAAATGCTGGACCACACCAACAACCACCATGTCAGACTACACAGAGAAGCCATTGAAATCCACAAGCATGTGGACAATTTCAACAGAAAGGAAGAGACCATGAAAATGAACAAAATCTGGCTCCCAGTATTAAAAAACTCTAAAATTATAACAGCTAAACAACAGAGAGGAAGAAACCAGGCACAGATTAACACCTCCCAGTAACAGGCTTTCCCAGGTTCAAGCAGGCCTTCAAATGCTAATGAAGGTGATTAGCCAAACACTCACACCTAATTGCAGCAGGGAAGAGCTCCTTGCCCCACCCCAGCCATTCCACAGATATATAAACCCATTTGTCCTAATTCCAACAGACCTCTACCTCTGAGGATGCTTGCCATAGATGCAGGCGAAACGTCAGGAGAAATGCCTCTAGAACATGGCCATATAGCCCGAAAAAACCCACAAGAACTGAGGATTATTATTATTATTATTACTTATTTTTCCATTATTATTAATATGAATGTTATTATTATTAGAGTATTATTGGGTCTAAGTATTATTATGATTATGATTATGAGAGTTCAAGTATTATTATATCCCAATATTACTATGATTTCCCATTATTATTAGTATTGCTGTTATTATTAGAGTACACATACTATTATTATTTCCTATTATTATTACTGGATAGAAAAATAATAATATTGGGATATTATAATAAGACTCCATAATAATGGTAATCATAATTATTACTGTTGTTGTTGCTATTATTAAACAGTCCAAGTAATAGTCCCAGTATTTCTTATTATTATGATTTCACTTTATTAGTATTTATATTACTCTTGTTAATATTATTAGAGAGTCCTGTTGTTGTTGTTGATGACTTTGGGGACTAAGAGGGAAGTGACTCCTTTATGGAGGCAGGAGGCAAAACGTACTGCATAGATCTAAGAAAACAGAAGTCAAAACCAAGACAAAGCCGGTGGCTCAGATTCCTGTTTCACTCCTAAAAGATTCCTTTTCTGTGTGTCTTTCCCCTCCAGGCCCACGACGAGGTCTGCCCCAAGTTCCCCCTCACCTGCGAGGGCTGCGGGAAGAAGAAGATCCCCAGGGAAAAAGTGAGCCTTGGCAATCTAGGGAATGAGGGGCTCTGTGAGTCAGAGGCAGGAAGGCCATCTATCGGGAGGGATTAAGTTGTGTCCTCCTGCTGGGCAGAAAGGGGTCTGGGCTGGGTAGCCCTTGGGGTCCCTTTGATAGGGGGAGGCATGGAGTGTTTCTGTGTTCCATTGATGGAGGTGCCCCTTCCTCTCTATGCAGTTCACGGACCACGTCAAGAGCTGCAGTAAATACAAAGTGCCCTGCAGGTTCCAGCCCATCGGATGCAACGTGGTGGTGAGTTCCTTTATTCGGGATGATGCTGGCACCAAAATGGGGATTCTGGGGCCTAGAGTCACCCTCAAGCACCAAAACAATGTGTTTTGAAAAACCTGGACTGCCAAACTTTGGCAGCTGTGGGATTCGGTGACCCTTTGCCGCCCTCTTGCTATGCTGCACTCCATTGGAGCCTCAGCGGCATCTGTTTACCCTTTGCCGCCCTCCTGTGGACACATCCAGCATTGCGCCCTCTTGCTATGCTGCCCTCCATTGAAGCCTCAGCGGCATCTATTTGCCCTTTGCTGCCTCCTGTGGACACATCCGGCATTGCGCCCTCTTGCTATGCTGTCCTCCATTGAAGCCTCAGCGGCATCTGTTTGCCCTTTGCCGCCCTCCTCTGGACACATCCGGCATTGCGCCCTCTTGCTATGCTGCCCTCCATTGGAGCCTCAGCGGCATCTATTTGCCCTTTGCTGCCCTCCTGTGGACACATCCGGCATTGCGCCCTCTTGCTATGCTGCCCTCCATTGGAGCCTCAGCGGCATCTGTTTGCCCTTTGCCGCCCTCCTCTGGACACATCCAGCATTGCGCCCTCTTACTATGCTGTCCTCCATTGGAGCCTCAGCGGCATCTGTTTGCCCTTTGCTGCCCTCCTGTGGACACATCCAGCATTGCGCCCTCTTGCTATGCTGCCCTCCATTGGAGCCTCAGCGGCATCTGTTTGCCCTTTGCCGCCCTCCTGTGGACACATCCAGCATTGCGCCCTCTTGCTATGCTGTCCTCCATTGGAGCCTCAGCGGCATCTATTTGCCCTTTGCTGCCCTCCTGTGGACAGATCCAGCATTGCGCCCTCTTGCTATGCTGCCCTCCATTGGAGCCTCAGCGGCATCTGTTTGTCCTTTGCTGCCCTCCTGTGGACACATCCAGCATTGCGCCCTCTTGCTATGCTGCCCTCCATTGGAGCCTCAGCGGCATCTGTTTGTCCTTTGCTGCCCTCCTGTGGACAGATCCAGCATTGCGCCCTCTTGCTATGCTGCCCTCCATTGGAGCCTCAGCGGCATCTGTTTGTCCTTTGCTGCCCTCCTGTGGACACATCCAGCATTGCGCCCTCTTGCTATGCTGCCCTCCATTGGAGCCTCAGCGGCATCTGTTTGTCCTTTGCTGCCCTCCTGTGGACAGATCCAGCATTGCGCCCTCTTGCTATGCTGCCCTCCATTGGAGCCTCAGCGGCATCTGTTTGTCCTTTGCTGCCCTCCTGTGGACACATCCAGCATTGCGCCCTCTTGCTATGCTGCCCTCCATTGGAGCCTCAGCGGCATCTGTTTGTCCTTTGCTGCCCTCCTGTGGACAGATCCAGCATTGCGCCCTCTTGCTATGCTGCCCTCCATTGGAGCCTCAGCGGCATCTGTTTGTCCTTTGCTGCCCTCCTGTGGACACATCCAGCATTGCGCCCTATTGCTATGCTGCCCTCCATTGGAGCCTCAGCGGCATCTGTTTGCCCTTTGCTGCCCTCCTGTGGACACATCCAGCATTGCGCCCTCTTGCTATGCTGCCCTCCATTGGAGCCTCAGCGGCATCTGTTTGTCCTTTGCTGCCCTCCTGTGGACACATCCAGCATTGCGCCCTCTTGCTATGCTGCCCTCCATTGGAGCCTCAGCGGCATCTGTTTGCCCTTTGCCGCCCTCCTGTGGACACATCCAGCATTGCGCCCTCTTGCTATGCTGCCCTCCATTGGAGCCTCAGCGGCATCTGTTTGCCCTTTGCTGCCCTCCTGTGGACACATCCAGCATTGCGCCCTCTTGCTATGCTGCCCTCCATTGGAGCCTCAGCGGCATCTGTTTGTCCTTTGCTGCCCTCCTGTGGACAGATCCAGCATTGCGCCCTCTTGCTATGCTGCCCTCCATTGGAGCCTCAGCGGCATCTGTTTGTCCTTTGCTGCCCTCCTGTGGACACATCCAGCATTGCGCCCTCTTGCTATGCTGCCCTCCATTGGAGCCTCAGCGGCATCTGTTTGTCCTTTGCTGCCCTCCTGTGGACAGATCCAGCATTGCGCCCTCTTGCTATGCTGCCCTCCATTGGAGCCTCAGCGGCATCTGTTTGTCCTTTGCTGCCCTCCTGTGGACACATCCAGCATTGCGCCCTCTTGCTATGCTGCCCTCCATTGGAGCCTCAGCGGCATCTGTTTGCCCTTTGCCGCCCTCCTGTGGACACATCCAGCATTGCGCCCTCTTGCTATGCTGTCCTCCATTGGAGCCTCAGCGGCATCTGTTTGCCCTTTGCTGCCCTCCTGTGGACACATCCAGCATTGCGCCCTCTTGCTATGCTGCCCTCCATTGGAGCCTCAGCGGCATCTGTTTGCCCTTTGCCGCCCTCCTGTGGACACATCCAGCATTGCGCCCTCTTGCTATGCTGTCCTCCATTGGAGCCTCAGCGGCATCTGTTTGCCCTTTGCTGCCCTCCTGTGGACACATCCAGCATTGCGCCCTCTTGCTATGCTGCCCTCCATTGGAGCCTCAGCGGCATCTGTTTGCCCTTTGCTGCCCTCCTGTGGACAGATCCAGCATTGCGCCCTCTTGCTATGCTGCCCTCCATTGGAGCCTCAGCGGCATCTGTTTGCCCTTTGCCGCCCTCCTGTGGACACATCCAGCATTGCGCCCTCTTGCTATGCTGCCCTCCATTGGAGCCTCAGCGGCATCTGTTTGTCCTTTGCTGCCCTCCTGTGGACAGATCCAGCATTGCGCCCTCTTGCTATGCTGCCCTCCATTGGAGCCTCAGCGGCATCTGTTTGTCCTTTGCTGCCCTCCTGTGGACACATCCAGCATTGCGCCCTCTTGCTATGCTGCCCTCCATTGGAGCCTCAGCGGCATCTGTTTGCCCTTTGCCGCCCTCCTGTGGACACATCCAGCATTGCGCCCTCTTGCTATGCTGCCCTCCATTGGAGCCTCAGCGGCATCTGTTTGTCCTTTGCTGCCCTCCTGTGGACAGATCCAGCATTGCGCCCTCTTGCTATGCTGCCCTCCATTGGAGCCTCAGCGGCATCTGTTTGTCCTTTGCTGCCCTCCTGTGGACACATCCAGCATTGCGCCCTCTTGCTATGCTGCCCTCCATTGGAGCCTCAGCGGCATCTGTTTGTCCTTTGCTGCCCTCCTGTGGACAGATCCAGCATTGCGCCCTCTTGCTATGCTGCCCTCCATTGGAGCCTCAGCGGCATCTGTTTGTCCTTTGCTGCCCTCCTGTGGACAGATCCAGCATTGCGCCCTCTTGCTATGCTGCCCTCCATTGGAGCCTCAGCGGCATCTGTTTGCCCTTTGCCGCCCTCCTGTGGACACATCCAGCATTGCGCCCTCTTTTTATTCTCCATTCAAACCTCAGATGCACCTTCTTTTCCTCCCTTTCTTTTTTCCTTCCCTCCCTCCCTTCCCTCCTTCCTTTCCTTCCTTCCTCCCTTCTCTTCCTTCCTTTCCCTCCCTTCTATCATATATATATGTGTGTGTGTGTGTATATATATAAAAATATATATTTTAATGAAGAAGAGCTATTATTACAATATATTGCTGGGCATATTACTATTCTATATAAGTGTGTGTGTTCATCTTCCTTCCTTCCAGGTGGAGAACGAGAGTCTTCCGGAGCACGAGGGCCGGAGCCTGGCGGAGCACCTCTACCTGCTGCTGGGCTTTGTGCTGAGCCTGCGCCCGGATCCCCCCAGGGCCACCTCCTTTTCTGGCCCGGGGCCCCTCTCGGTGCCGGAGGAAGGCTCCCCTTTGCGGCTCCTCTCGGGGCCCGACCCCCCCAGCTTCCTGGAGCTGCTGGGCCGGTGCCAGGTCCTGGAGCAGAAGGCCACCACCTTCGAGAACATTGTCTGCGTCCTCAACCGGGAGGTGGAGCGGGGGGCCCTGGCCGCTGAGGCCCACCTCCACCAGCACCGCCTGGACCAGGAGAAGATCGAGGCCCTCAGCACAAAGGTGAGGAGATTGCTATTAGTATTATTATTTTAAATATTATTATTAGATTTTATCGTATTATTTATTATTTATTTGCTTTATTTCTATACCACATTTTCAGCCCAAACAGGCGACTCAATGCGGTTATATATTACATTATATATTATATATATAATATTATATATAATTATATATTATATATTATTATTAGTTATGTTATTACCTCATAATATATTCTATTATTATTAGTTATTATTAATAATAATACATAATAATAATAGTTTATTTTTGTCTTGTTTTTTCTCTCCATATGGAGACTTATTATTTCATATATTATTATTAGATCTTATCATATTATATATAATTAGTTATATTATTACCTCATAATATATTATATTATTATGTTATTAATATTATTAATAATACATAATAATAATAAAGTTTTCTTGTTTTTTTCTCTCCATATGGAGACTTATTATTTCATATGTTATTACTAGATATCATATTATATATTATTAGTTATATTATTATATTATAATATATTATTATTTTATATTGATTTTTATTATTAATAACAATGAATTATTAATATCAATAATAATAATAATGTTTATTTATATCTCACTTTTTCTCTCCATACGGAGACTCAAAGCAGCTCACAGTAAAAAGCATTGCAATACAATACAACTTAAAATATACAATTATTAAAACAGTATTAAACCTCATTAGTATTCTAAACAATTCAGGTTCAAGCATAGAAGCAATATTAATCTATCATTATATATTATATTATTACATACATTGTTATATTATCATATAATATATATATATATATATATATATATATAGCTGAACATGAGCTATTACTATCATATGTGTGAAACATATTTATATGTTTCTGAAGACCTATTAATGTATTATAATATATTATTGTTATTATTGTTACTATTATTATTTGTTGAGAAGGCACCATTCAATTCCTCCCGACAGACAGACATCCAGCCATAGCTGACTATAGGTGTGAGAGAGATACATTGTCGTAGAGATGGCAGAAGACCCTAAGGGGCCGTCCAGTCCGACTCAACTCTGCAACGCAGGAAGGCGCAATCGGAGCTCTCCCAACAGATGGCCATGCAGCCATAGATAGATGGCCATAGATAATGAAAGACAGATACAATAGATAGATGTATCATCAGATTCTAGAGTTTCAAGGGACCCCCAAGGGCCATCCAGTTCAACCCCTTTCTGCTATCAAGGAAGGTACACTATCCGAGCCCTCCTGACAGATGGTCACCCAGCCTTAGATCAATGAACATGATTGAAAGAAAAATATATATGATAAATATATAATAAAATTTTAGAGTTGGAAGAGACCACCAAAGACGATCCAGTCCAATCCCTTTTTATTATTATCAAGGAACACACCATCCGATCCTTCCCAATAGATGGCCAGTCAGCCACATAAAGTGTTGAAGAGGGATTTGGGGAAGGTTCTGTGCCGATTTAACCATGGCTTCCTTCGTTCTGGCAGGTGCGCCAGCTGGAGCGGAGCCTGGCCTCGAAGGACCTGGCCCTGGCGGAGATGGAGCACACCCTTCAGGAGATGGAGGCCGCCTCCTTCGACGGGATCTTCATCTGGAAGATCTCGGACTTTGCCAAGAAGCGCCAGGAGGCCGTCGCTGGGCGCTCCCCCGCCATCTTCTCCCCAGGTAGGTCTCTTCCCAGGCGGCTTTGGGGTCTCCCTTTGGGTACAGGAGCCACCTTGAGGTTATTCTTGTGGGTTCCATGGCGCTCTATAGACACACATATATATGTACAAACGTGTGTGTGTGTGTAAGTATGACTGCCTGAATGTACAATAAGGGCTGTTGCTGGGTGGAGTGGAGTTTTGTGATGTCACTGGGAAAGAAAGATATGGGAGGGAAAGGAAGGAAGGGAGAAGTAAGGGAGAGAAAAAGAGAGGAATGATGGATGGATGGAAGGAAGAAAAGAAGGAGAAAAGGAAGGAAGGGAGAAGGAAGAGAAAAAGAGAGGAATGATGGATGGATGGAAGGAAGAAAAGAAGGAGAAAAGGGAAAGGAAGGGAGAAGAAGGGAAAGAGAAGGGAAGGAAGGAAAGAAAGAAAAAGAAGGGGAAATAAGGGAGAAGGAAAAGAAAAAGAAGAGAAAAGAAGGAAAGAGAAAAGGAAGGGAAAGGGAAGAGTAAGGAAGAGAAAAAGAAAAGGAAAGAAGGAGAAAAAGAAGGGAAAGGAAGGGAGAAGGAAAGGAAGAGAAAAAGAAGAGGAATTATGGATGGAAGGAAGGAAGGAGAAAAAGAAGAGAGAAGGGGAAAGGAAGAGAAAAAGGCAGGGAAGGAAGGAAGGGAGAAGTAAAGAAGAGAAAAAGAAGAGGAACGATGGATAAATGGAAGGAAGGAGAAAAAGGAGAAGGAAGGCAGAAGGAATGGAAGAGAAAAAAAAGAAGAGGAATGATAGATAAATGGAAGGAAGAAAGGAAAGAGAAAAGGGAAAAGAAGGAAGAGAAAAGGAAGGGAAAAAGAAGAGAAGGGGAGGGGAGGAAGGAAAGAGAAAAAGAAGGGGAAGTGAGAAGTGAGAAGGAAAGGAAGAGAAAATGTCAAGGAAGGAATGAAGGGAGAAGTAAGAAAGAGAAAAAAAGAGGAAGGAAGAAAAAAAGAGGAAGGAGAAAAAGGAGAAGGAAGTGAGAATAAAAGGAAGAGAAAAAGACAAAGGAAAGACGCGAGAAGTAAGGAAGAGAAAAGAAAGAAAAGAAAGAAGGGGGAAAAGGGGGAAGGAAGGGAGAAGGAAAGGAAGAAAAAAGGCAAAGGAAGGGAGCGAGAAGTAAGGAAGAGAAAAAGAAAAGAAAGGAAAGAAGGAGAAAAAGAAGGGGAAGGAAAGGAAGAAAAAAAGACAAAGGAAGGGAGCGAGAAGTAAGGAAGAGAAAAAGAAGAGGAACGATGGAAGAAAGGAAGGAAGGGGAAAGGAAGGAAAGGAGAATAAAGAGAAAAAGAAGGGGAAGGAAAGAAAGAGAAAAAGAAAGGGAAGCAGGAAGGAGTAAAAAGGAAAGGAAAAGAGAGGAAAAGGAATGATGAGGAAGAAGAGACATTATGACGGGAGGGAAGAAAGAAAAAGAAGGGAAGAGAAAGGGAAGGTGTGTGAGGAAAAGCAGGGAACAAGGGAAGAAATGAAGGGAAGGTGTATGAGAAGGAAAGAAAGGAAAAGAGGGGAAGGAAAGAGAAGTGAGGGAGGGAAAAAGGAAGGAAGAGAAAGGGAAAAGGTATGTGTAAGGAAGGAAAGGAAGAAAGAAAGAAAGAAAGAAAAAAGAAGGAAGGGATGGGGGGAAGAAAGGAAAAGAGAGATAGCCAAGAGAGAAAAGTGGGAGATGATGACGGTGGTGACAATGACGCTCTGCTCTCCTTCCCACAGCCTTCTACACCGGGAAATACGGCTACAAGATGTGCCTCCGTATCTACCTCAACGGGGACGGCACGGGGCGGGGCTCCCACCTCTCCCTCTTCTTCGTGGTCATGAGGGGCCCCTGCGACGCCCTCCTGCGCTGGCCCTTCAACCAGAAGGTAGGGGAGGGGTCGCATGGCGCCTTTGGGGGCTCTTTCCCAATCTACAATACTATAGCATATCCATCTAATCATTTCTATGGCTGGATGCCCATCTGTCAGGAGGGCTTGGGTGGTGTCTTCCATTGTGGCAGAATTTGGTTGGATTGGATGTGCTTTGGGGGTCCCTTCCACTTCTAGGACATCAGTTAAGCCCCCCACCACAACTAGGTGGCAGCCATCGGGGGATTATTATTATTATTATTATTATTATTATTATTATTATTATTATTCTGACACAAAAACACACTATGTCACACCAAATGAGATCTATATACTGGATTTTGTATTATTATTATTATTATTATTATTATTATTATTATTCGATACATAACAATATTATTACACAGCAAACAAGATCCTTATGCTGGCTTTTGTTTTTGATCCCATGTTGGACCCTTCCCAAGTGTCTAGGACGGTGAATAATGTGTGCAGATCCGAGTAGTGATTTTGTCAGTGCTTATTGTTTTTAAGTGTAGGCTAGGGTCTTGAGGCACTGCACCCAGTGTGCTGATCACCACTGGGATCCCTTGACTGGCTTGTGCCAGAGGCTTTGCAGTTTGTGTAAGTTTTTCCAGTTGCCTCTCGTCAATGGTGCTGTCATATTGGATTGCAACGTCGACAAGCAATTATTATTATTATTATTATTATTATTATTATTATTATCATTATTAAACAGAGGCTGGATGGCCCTCTGTGGGGAGGGCTTTGATGGTGCCTTGCTTCCTGGCAGAAGGGGGTGGGACTGGATGGCTTTTGAAGGGTCCCTTCAAATACAAGATTACTATGCTGGCTTTTGTATTTCATCACACGTTGCACACTGCTCAATCTGCCAGTTTTTTGCCTAGTGGCAATAATAATAATAATAATAATAATAATAATAATAATAATGTGCCAGAGTCTTTGCAGTTCAATCTTTAAATCCTTGTATCATGACAACTGGAAAAGCTGGCAGATTGGGCAGTGCCTTCCTTCCTAGCATATTTTTTTATTAATATTACTCCTAGCATATTATTATTATTATTATTATTATTATTATTATTATTATTATTAGTCAAAGGCTGGCAGATTGGGCAGTGCCTTCCTTCCTAGCATATTTTTATTAATATTACTGCTAGCTTATTATTATTATTATTATTATTATTATTATTATTATTAGTCAAATGCTGGCAGATTGGGCAGTGCCTTCCTCCCTAGCATATTTTTATTAATACTATTGCTAGCATATGTTGATGATTATTATTAATATTATTATTATTAATATTACTGCTAGCTTATTATTATTATTAGTCAAATACTGGCAGATTGGGCAGTCCTTCCTAGCATATTATTATTATTATTATTATTATTATTATTATTATTATTATTATTAATCAAATGCTGGCAGATTGGGCAGTGCCTTCCTTCCTAGCATATTTTTTTATTAATATTACTGCTAGCATATTATTATTATTATTATTATTATTATTTTATTATTATTATTCAAATGATGGCAGATTGGGCAGTGCCTTCCTTCCTAGCAGACAATGGTTGGATTGGATGGTCCTTGGGGATCCACTCCACTTCTAGGCAGAGGCTGGTGGGTTGGGCAATGCCTTACTTCCTGGCCGAAGGGGTGGGACTGGGTGGCCTCTGGGGGTCCCCTGGGGTCCCAGTCTTGCTGCCCTTTCCCTCCTTCCAAAGACCGCTGTGCATCTCTCTGGCAGGTGACCCTGATGCTGCTGGACCAGAACCACCGTGAGCACGTGATCGACGCCTTCCGGCCAGACGTCTCTTCCTCTTCCTTCCAGCGGCCGGTCAGCGACATGAACATCGCCAGCGGCTGCCCGCTCTTCTGCCCTCTGTCTGTCATGGAGAGCCAGAACTCTTACCTGCGGGATGACACCATCTTCGTCAAGGCCATCGTGGACCTCACCGGACTCTGAGCCTTCCTGATGTCGGACGTTGAGGAAACAGCTCGTTCTTCGGGAGGGATCCCTTTTCGTGGTGCTGACCGCAATGCCTTCGTCCGAAAGGGGGGTGGGGAAGAAGAACACCCCTCTCTGCCCCTCTTTTTTTTTTAATATGCATATCTATATCTTTTTGGTGCCGTCCCCAAATGAGCGGGATTCGAACCCCGCGACGTTTGGTGGGAAAGTGTCCCGGAGTGGATCCGGCCCGCTTTCAGACGGGACAGGATAGGACCAGAAGGCAAGGGATATTACGCGGGGCAGAAGATCCTAGGCCTTGTAATCCACTTGGCACCTTATAGGTTGGGATCTGTAGTTCTGCAAATCCCTGGTATTTCAAAGAGATGCGCATTTGAGAGTGTGTTGTCCTCCACCCCGGGTGTTTCCCACATTTACGATCTCAACAAAAGGGCTTTAATATACATCTAGGCCGGGCATGGGCAAATTTGGGCCCTCCAGGTGTTTTGGACTCCAACTCCCACCATTCCTAAAAGCCTCAGGCCATTTCCTTTCCCCCCTCAGCCGCTTAAGCGGAATGGTGGGAGTTGGGAGTCCAAAACACCGGAATGGTGAGAGTTGGAGTCCAAAACACCTGACGTTTGCACATGCCTAATCTAGTCCTCCCCTTTTATAATGTCCCCCAATTGAAGGCCTGCTTTGTGCAAAGGCAAGAGCCTCTTTCCCCCGAGAAAAACCTAAAAAAAGACTTCTTCCTTTCGGTTGGAGTCCCAACTTGACCTCTCGGAAGAGGCCAGCCGACCGACCCGTTTGTTTGTTTACATCTCTCTCCTTTGGGGACGGCAAATGCGGGTGGACCCACGTCCCCACCTATTATTATTATTATTATTATTATTAATTATTTGGGGGGGGCACACACACAAACACAAAATGGGAGGCCATTTTCACGGTGCAGCCAAGAGTGGATCTGGGCTGCCGAGGACCCCGTTCCCTTTTATCCCGATCCCAGATGCAATAATTTGTTGTGGCGGCTCAATAAAAGCAAAAGGTTTGGTTTTTCTAAAATTATCTTCGGGAAGAAAAAATATAAACAAAGCGCAAGATTGTATTGTTGAAGGCTTTCATAGCTGGAATCACAGGGTTGCGGTGAGTTTTCCAGGCTGTCTGGCCATGTTCCGGAAGCATTCTCTCCTGACGTTTTGCCTGCATCAATGGCAGGCATCCTCAGAGGTTGTGAGGTCTTTGAAAAAGGGAGATTTTTCAGTTTCTGCTGGTCTGCTTTTCTTTCCATGACTTTTCAGGTGGATAAGGGGGAGAATTGAGTTGTTATTATTTTCATTATTAGTATATTGATGTATTTATTATTATTCTTGATAGTAGTAGTCTTTTGAGGCTATTATTATTTTGCTTATTATTATTAGTGGATATTGAGATTATTATTATTTGAAACAACAAGATTAGGACACAGCAAACAAGATCACTATGCTGGTTGTTGCATTATTATTATAATAATATTATTACTATTATATTATTATTTGTAATTATTATTTTTATTATTACTGTTATATTATTTGTAGTAATTATTTTTATTAATTATTATTACTCGTGCATTATTTGTAGTAATTATTATTATTTTAATGAATTATTATTACCATTATTTGTAGTAATATATTATTTATTATTATATTTAAAAGTAGTAGTAGTGGTATTATTATTATTTGTAATTATTATTTTTATTATTATTGCTATTATATTATTTGTAGTAATTATTTTTATTAATTACTACTACTACTACTACTACTATTGTATTATTTGTGGTAATTATTATTATTTTTAATGAATTCTTACTATTTTATTATTATTTGTAGTAATATATTATTTATTATTATATTCAGTAGTAGTAGTAGTAGGAAGAGTGTAAAGGTCTCCCCTTGACATTAAGTCCAGTCATGTCTGACTCTCAAGATTGGTGCTCATCTTCATGTCTAAGCTGAAGAGCTGGTGTTGTCCATAGACACATCCTAGGTCGGCTTGACTGCATGGCGCACTGTTACCTTCCTGCTGGAGCGGTTACATATTGATCTACTCACATTTGCATGTTATATTGAGATATTTATTATCAGTGGCAGTATATTGAGGTTATTATGTTTACCATTTGTGTATTGAGGTATATGTTATTATTATTTTTATTATTAGTAATAGAATATTGAGATTTATTATATATGAAGGGCCCCTGGTGGCACAGCAGAGCTGCTGAACTTGCTGAGCAAAAGGTTGGTGGTTTGCCCAGCAATACATTATAGTAATAGGTCTTCTTCAGAAAAATATATATTTATATACACAGCAATATGTATATGAGGAGCCCTCGGTGGTGCAGTGGGTTAAACTGCTGAGCTACTGAACTTGTTGACCGAAAGGTCGCAGATTCAAATCCTGGGAGTGGGGCGAGCTCCTGCTGTTAGCCTCAGCTTCTGCCAACCTAGCAGTTCCAAAATATGCAAGTCTGCGTAGATCAATAGGTACCACTCTGGTGGGAAGGTAATGGCGCCCCATGCAGTTATGCTGGCCACATGACCCTGGAGGTGTCTATGGATAATGCTGGCTCTTTGGCTTAAAAATTGAGATGAGCACCAACCCCCAGAGTTGGACATGACTGGACTTAATGTCAGGGGAATACTTTACCTTATTATTATTTTATTATTATTATTATTATTATTATTATTATTATTATTATTAGCAGCTACAACCACCACCAGTGGTGCCATTGACCTCAAGGTAGGTTTCCAGCAGGTAAGAAAATTTCAGGCCGTCTGCACTCGAGGAAAGCTTTTATTGGTATCTGTGGCACAAAGCGTCACACATTGCACATCAGGGGGGAAAATGTGTTGGGTTTCCTTTGCAAGGAGCGTCCAGAGGTTAAGGCCTGTTCAGTCCAAGGGGCCGCTCGGCCCGCAGCCGCCGGACCCTGCTGGGTGAGCACCAGACCCGGATGACGCCGTCGGCCCCGGCGGTCAGCAGGAGCTCCTGCTCCGTGGGGCTGAAGGCCACCGCGTGGACCGCCTCTCCGTGGCGCAGCTTCGCCAGGCAGATGTCATAGTGGCGGTCCCAGATGAAGCTGTGGCTGCCCTCTGCCCCACTAAAAGAGGGAGGGAAGATGTTAAGTCATTGGTGATGGAGAGAGGTGTTGTTTTTTTTTTTGCCCCCGTCGGGAGCGACTTGAGAAACTGCAAGTTGCTTCTGGTGTGAGAGAATTGGCCGTCTGCAAGGACATTGCCCAGTTGTTTTGATGTGTTACCATCCTTTTGGGAAGCTTCCCTCATGTCCCCACAGGAGAAGCTGGAGCTGACAAAGGGCTTCATCCTTGTGAGAGGCTTCTCTCATGTCCCCACATGGGGAGCTAGAGCTAACAGAGGGAGCTCATCCACTCTCTCCCCGGGTTTGAACCTCTGACCTGTAGGCCTTCACTCCTGCTAGCATAAGGGTTTAACCCATTGTTCCACCGGGGGCACCTACTCTACCATCCCACAAGGATGGTAGCTAGCAGGTCACAAATTCAAATCCGGGGAAAGCACGGATGAGCTCCCTTTGTCAGCTCCAGCTCCCCATGCCGGGACATGAGAGAAGCCTCCCACAAGGATGGTAACACATCAAAACATCTGGGCAACGTCCTTGCAGACGGCCAGTTCTCTCACCCCAGAAGCGACGTGCAGTTTCTCAAGTCGCTCCTGACATTACTATATCTAGTATATCTATATCTATATATCTGCATCACTATATCTATTTATTCATCTACCCATCTATTTATTCATCTACCCATGGAGAGATGAATAAAAAGAGAAGTGGAAGGATAGAGTGTGAGAGATGGAAGGATGGAGAGAGAAAGGTAAACAACGGATGGAGAGATTGAGATGGATGGATCGATAGATGGAAAGAAAGATATAGAGAAGGATAGGTAGATGAATAAATAGATATAGTGATTCAGATATATAGATATACTAGATATAGTAGTGCGTAAATAAATATAAATGCATAAATATACTAGATAGATAAGTAGATATAGTAAGTAATGCATAGATATTATATAAGGTGTCCCCAAGGCCCAGGTCTAAAGGGGGGGGGTCCCACTCTCCTCCGAAGGACTCACCTGGCCACAAAGTCCCTGCTGACGGCCAGGAAGGTGCAGGTGGGCCACAGCCCGGTGGGAGTGGAAGCCCGGTAGGCGCCGAGGCTGCGCTTGGCCTCCTTCAGGTTCTGCAGGTCCAGGATGCGCAGGTCCACCTTGGGGGAGGCGGGGGGTGGGTGAAGGGGGTCCCAGGGCAGGCAGCCCGCGGGCCAGGCCCGGCAGCTCACATAGAGGTACCTGCAGCCAAAGAGTGGAGGAGTTGGAAGGAAGGAGGAGGGAAAGGTGGAAAGGAAGACAGAAGGAAAGACATGGAAAGACATGGAAAGAAGGAAAAGGGAAGGAGAGGAAGAGAAGGAAGGGCAGGAGAAGAGGGAAGGAAACGAAAGGAAGAGAAGGAAGGGTAGGAAAGGAGTAAAGGAGAGAAAAGAGAATGACAGAAATGGAAGGAAAAAAAGAAAGAACTGGGGAAAGGGAAGGAAAGAAGAGAAGGAAGGAAAGGAAAGGCGGAGGGAAGGAAAGGAAGAGAAAGGGGAGTACAGAAGGAAAGAAATGGAAGGAAAGGAAGAGAACGGAGGAAGGACAGGAAAGGAAGAGTGAAGGACGGAAAAGAAGAGAAGGAAAGAAATGGAAAGAAGGAAAAGTGAAGGAGAAGAATGGAGGAAAGAAAAGGAAGGAAAGGAAACGAGGGAAAGATGGAAAACAAGCGAAGGACAGAAAGAAAGAAATAGAAGCCAAAGGAAAGGAAGAGAACTGAGGAAAGGGGAGGAAAAGGGGAGGGGAGGGAAAGGAAGAGAAAGGGAAGGACAAGGAAAGAAATGGAAGGAAAGGAAGAAAACGGAGGAAGAGCAGGTAGGATGGGAGAGGAGGAGTGAAGGACAGAAAAGTACAGAAGGAAAGGGAAGGAAAAAAGGAAGGACAGGAAAGGAAGGGAAAGGACAGAAGGAAAGAAATGGAAGGAAAAGGAAAGGAAGAGAACTGAGGAAAGGGAAGGATAGAAGAAGGGCAAGAAAGGAGGAGGGAAGGAAAGGATAAGAATGGAGGAAGAAAAGGAAGGACAGGAAAGGAGTCTGGAAGGATGGATGGAAGAAAGGGAAGGAGAGGGAAGAAAAGGTAAGGAATGGAGGAAAGAGGGAAGGAAAGAAAGGAAGAGAACAAAGGGAAAGAAGGAAAAGGGAGGGAAGGAAGAGAAGGGAAGAAGGAAGGATGGGGGAGGGGAGGGAAGGAAGGACAGGAGAGGAGAGAAGGAAGGAAAGGAAGAGCACGAAGGAAGAAAGGAAGCTGTTGCCTCCTACCGGTGGTCTGGGGAGAGCCCCATCCCGATGATCTGCCCATGGATGTCGAAGACGTGGTCCAGCGAGTCGAAGAAGTGGTCCGACTGCTGCTCCTCTCCCAGGACAGGACCGGCCGTGGTCATCTGGTGTGGCAGGATCTGCTTGATCCCTGAGGAGGAAGGACAGAGAAGAGACCCAGAGGGGTCTTCGTGGACCACAAGTGGAGCCTGAGCCAGGAGTGTGATGCAGCAGCAAAAAAGGCCAAGGCGATTCTAGGCTGCATCTATAGGAGTCTCGTGTCCCAATGGAGGGAATGAATATATCATTACAAACTGAACACAAGAGCCTTGGGGTCTATTCCAACCCTAGGATTCTATATATCTCCTATACATACAAAGGATGTCTATCTCAATCCATTTCTCAAATATGTGGTTGGATTGGCATCTGTCAGGAGGGATTGGATGGTATCCTTTCTGGCAGAAGGTGGTTGGACATTAGGGCCTTTAGTGGTCCCTTCCAACTCTAGGATTCTAGGATACACCTATCAACAGAGAATATCATTATCTATCCACCTTATCTGTGGCTGGCCATCTCTTGGGAGGGATCGGGTGGTGTTTTCCTGGCAGAATGGAATCCACAGGGATGGCCTTTGGGGGTCCCTTCCAAATGTAGGATTCTATGATATGCTATTACTGGGGGAATATCATATCTATTCATGATATCTGGCTTGCTGCCCATCTCTCGGGAGGGATCAGGTCGTGCTTTCTCTTCCTGGCAGAATGGGATCCACCTGGATGGCCTTTGGGGGTCCCTTCCAACTCTAGGATTCTATGATACGCTTCTCATCGGAGGAATAGCCCCCGGTGGCGCAGTGTGTTAAACCCCTGTGCCGGCAGGACTGAAGACCAACAGGTCGCAGGTTCGAATCTGGGGAGAGGCGGATGAGCTCCCTCTATCAGCTCCAGCTCCTCATGCTGGGACATGAGAGAAGCCTCCCACAAGAATGATAAAACATCAAATCATCCGGGCGTCCCCTGGGCAACGTCCTTGCAGACGGTCAATTCTCTCACACCAGGAGTCACTCCTGACACGACAAAAAAAAAATTTAAAAAAATCTGTGGCTGGCCGGCCATCTCTCGGGAGGGATCGGGTGTTGCTTTCTCCTGGCCTTTGGGGGTCCCTTCCAACTCTAGGATTCTATGATACGCCAATCATCAGAGGAAGATCATATCTATTCACCATATCTGTGGCTGGCTGGCCATCTCTCGGGAGGGATCGGGTGTTGCTTTCTCCTCCTGGCCTTTGGGGGTCCCTCCCCCTCTCCCCATGGCCCCTGCATGGAAGGGGGCTTCTTATTACCGATCTGGTGGGGCACGTAGGTGAGGCATCCGGTGGTGAAGACCAGGTACTTGTTGGCCTCTCCTCCTCCTTCGGCGCAGGTCAGGTGGCCTTCAGGTGGCTTGGTCTTCCTCCGGGCCAGGATCCGGGCCACTTGGGCCTCAGTCTCCAACTCCGCCCAGTCTGGACAGAGGCCCAGGAAGCGGCTCAGGCCACCCTCCGCTCCCCCTTCGGCCACCTCCGTCCATCGGCCTCTCCCTCCTTCCTCTGGGCTGTGTCCAGAGAGGTCCACCACCCTGGGCTCCTCGGAGGCTTCCCCTTTGCAGTCCAGTAAGAGATCCGGGGAATCGTGGCGGCTGCAGTCCACGAGCATCACATTCCGGACGGCACTGGCGTTCAGGTTCTGGATCTTGAAGAGCCGCTTGACCACGTTGGTGTTCTCCGACTCGATGTCCTGAAGGGAAGCAACAGTTAGAAATATTAAAAGAATACATAATAATAGTAAATATAATTATATAAAATAATAAATGATGTAATAGTTAAATAATGTAATTATTTATGTTATATAATAAGCAAGAAAGATATACATATTCTAAGAATACATATATTAATATAATTATATAAAATATAATAATAAATAATGTAATAGTTAAATAATGTAATAATTATTTATATTTTATATAATAACCAAGAGAGAAAGATATAAATATTATAATAATACATAATAGTAGATATAATTATATAAAATATAATAATAAATAATGTAATAATTATTTATATTTTTATAATAACCAAGAGAGGATATAAATATTATAATATTTTATAATATAAATATTATAAGAATACATAATAGTAAATATAATTATATAAAATATAATAATAAATAATGTAATAGTTAAATAATGTAATAATTATTTATATTTTATATAATAACCAAGAGAGAAAGATATAAATATTATAATACATAATAATAGTAAATATAATTATTTAAAAATATAATAATGTAATAATTATTTATATTTTATATAATAACCAAGAGAGAAAGATATAAATATTATAATAATACATAATAATAGTAAATATAATTATTTAAAAATATTATAATAAATAATGTAATACTTAAATAATATAATATCTTTCTCTCTTGGTTGAGACACAAAGCCCTCTCCCAACACTGATGATGTGGCTGCCTTGCCATCTGTCGGGAGGGCTTCGATTGTGCTTTCCTTTCGTGGCTGAAAAAAGGGTTGGACTGGATGGTTGGCCTTTGGGATACTTTTATCTTTCTATTTCTCTAGATGGCCATCTGTCGGGTGGAATTGGATTGTGTCTTCCTTTCACAAGCAGAAGGTTGGACTAGATCAGGCTTTGGGCAAACTTGGGCCCTCCAGGTGTTTTGGACTCCAACTCCCACAATTCCTAATAGTCCAAAACACCTGGAGGGTCCATGTTTGCCCATGCCTGGACTAGATGGCTCTCTTTGGGGTTCTCTTCTAATTCTAGGATTCTATACTGTGTGCCCATGTCTATGGCTGCCTTGCCATCTGTCGGGAGGGTTTCGATTGTGCCTTCCTTCCATGGCAGAAGCGGGTTGGACTGGATAGCCCATTGTTAGGGACGTCTAGACACCTATGTTTCTCTCTATTCTATTCTAACCTGGAAGGCGTTGCTGAGCCAGAGGACGGAGCAGGAGGTCAGGAAGCCAATGCGGTGCAGGTTCCCTGAGAGGAGGTTGGTCTCGTTGAGCCAGCAGCCGAGGAGGTCGGGGGGCTTGTTCCGCACCCGGGACACCAGGGAGAAGTCCTCTGCGGGAGGAGGAGGAAGAGAGGGGATGATGGGCATGGCAGTCCCCTCTTCGGGCAGAGAGGAAGGAAGTACTGGACGCAGATGGACAACTCCCCCCTCGCCCTGCTCAGGGGAACCCCCCAGAAGAGAGAAGAAGGAGAGGGAGGAATAGAGGGAGAGAGAAAAGGAAGGAAAAGAAAGACAAGAAGGGAAAGGAAGAAGAGAAATAAGGAAGGAAAGACAGGAAGGAGGGAAAGAAAGAGAGGGACAGAAAGAAGGAAGAAAGGAAGGAAAGGAAAAGAAAGTAAAAAAAAGAAAGGAAGAAGAGAAAGGACAGAAGGAAGGAGGGAAGGAAGGACAGGAAGCAGGGAAAGAAAGAGAGGGACAGAAAGAAGGAAGAAAGGAAGTCAAGGAAGGAAGGAAGGAAAAGCAAGCAGGAAAAGAAAGAGAGAGACAGAACAAAGGAAGGGAAGAAAAAGGAAGTAAAAAAGGAAAGAAGGGAAGAAAAAGGAAGTCAAGAAAGGAAAGAAGAGAAAGAAGGACAGAAGGAAGGAAGGAAGGTCAGTAAGCAGGAAAAAGAGAGGGACAGAAAGAGAGGAACAGAAAGAAGGAAGAAAGGAAGTCAAGGAAGGAAGGAAGGAAAAGCAAGCAGGAAAAGAAAGAGAGGGACAGAACAAAGGAAGGGAAGAAAAAGGAAGTAAAAAAGGAAAGAAGGGAAGGGAAGAAGAGAAAGGACAGAAGGAAGGAAGGAAGAACAGGAAGCAGGGAAACAAAGAGAGGGACAGAAAGAAAGGAGAAAGGAAGGGAAGGAAAAGGAAGTCAAGAAAGGAAAGAAGGGAAAGGAAGAAGAGAAAGAAGGACAGGAGGACAGAAGGAAGGAAGGAAGGGAGGGAGGGAGGGAGGGAGGGAGGGAGGGAGGGAGGGAGGGAGGGAGGGAGGGAAGCAGGGAAAGAAAGAGAGGGACAGACAGAAAGAAGGAAGAAAGGAAGTCAAGAAAATGGAAGTCAGTAAAGGAAGGAAAAGGAAGCAGGGAAAGAAAGTACAGTAAGGACAGAAGGAAGGAAGGAAAAGAAAGACAAGAAAGGAAAGAAGGGAAAGGAAGAAAGGAAGAAGAGAAAGAAAAGCAGAAGGAAGTAAGGATAGGAATCAGGTTAAGAAAGAAGAAAAGGGGCAGAAAGATGGATGGAAGACAAGGAAGAAAGGAATGAGGGGAAACGGAGAGAAAGAGAAGGAACAACAGAAAGAAGGAAGGAAAAGAAAGGAAAGAGGGAAAAGGAAGAATGGAAAGAAGGAAGGAAGGACAGGAAGCAGGGAAAGAAAGAGTAAGAAGGACAGACAGAAAGAAAGAAGGAAGGAAGGAAGGGTGGAAGATAGAACCCTAGGGTTAAAAGAGACCCCCAAAGGCCACCCAGTGCAACCCCCTTCTGCCAGGCAGGAAAAGCTTAACTCGATCCTTCTTGACAGATGGCCACCCAGCTGCTGCTTAGAAGCCTCCAGAGAAAGGAAGGCAGGCAGGCACAAAACCCTCCTCGGAAGCCCCCTCACCAAGGCTGAAGACGGCGATCTCCCCGGAAAAGGAGTTCCGTGGCCCTAGGAAGACCCCTGAGACAAGGAGCAAGGAGTCGTCTGGGTTGAATTGGGAGAACTGGGTGTAGCTCCAGTTGTACTCCTTCATGCTGGCGCTGTGCTGGAGGGAGATCTCCTCCGGGCCGGTGCTCCAGATCTAGAGAAGGAGAAGAGGCCTTGCAGCTGGAGTCTTTGCAGTCTTATTTTTACACCAAGCTTTTTGCAGCTGACAGGTGGTAATTTTGTCAGCGCTGATTGTTTTTAAGTGCAGGCCAAGGTCTTGAGGCACTGCACCCATTGTGCTGATCACCACTGGAACCACCTTGACTGGCTTGTGCCAGAGTCTTTGCAGTTCTATCATCACCATCCTCAACAACACTAATTTATTATACCAAACATCAGGAGGGCTGGATGGTTCCTTCCAGATCTCGTATTATTATTTTTGTTGTTGTTATATTTATATCCCACTCTCCTCTCTTAAAAGGAGACCCAACTACGGCACCCATCGTCCCCTAGGACTTGTGCACCTGGCACTTGGAGGGCTCCTTCTGGATTCTGAGCCTTCTACGTATGTCTATCCCACTTCAAAACGAGGCCGCGATGCCCATCATCCCCCAGTTCTCTCTCTGCGGGGCATACCTTGGCGGTGCAGTCCTTAGAGCAGGAGGCGAAGAGGGCCCCGCTGTGGGAGAAGCTGAGGTGCAGGACTTGATCGCTGTGCTCCTTCAGGGCCTGCGTCTCCACGCAGGGAACCCCCTCGAAGAGGCGGCGGAACTCCCCGCTCCAGGAAGTGGCCCCTAAAGAAGGGAGGAAGGAAGTGAATATAGAGAGGGAGGAAGATGGAGACCTCCCCCCCCCATCCACAATGGATGCAAATCATGTGACGCTCTGGACCGCAACTCCTAGCAACCCTTCCACCATTGGAGATAGGTAAGGGCCAGGGGATGATGGGAGATGCAATTGCCATGACTTTCATTTGGGGGAAGTCAGGAGACAGAAGAGGGAGGGAAGAAGGAAAGAAGGAAGGAAGAAGGGAGGGAGGGAAAAAGGAAAGGAATGAAGGAGTAAGAGAGGGAGAAAGGAAGGAAAAAGGGAGGGTGGGGATGGAGGAAGGAAGGAAAGAACGAGGGAGGGAGGGATAAAGGAAAGAACGAGGGAAAGATGGAGGGAGAAAGGAAGGGAGGGAGGGAAAGAGGGAGGAAGGAAGAAGGAAAGGGAGGAGGAAAGGGGGTGAGGGGGGAAGGAAAGAACGAGAGAAGGAGGGAGGGAGAAAGAAAAGGAGGGAGCGAGGAACGAAGGAAGGAGAGGGAGGGAGGAAGGAAAGAACAAGGGAAGGAGGGAGAAAAAAAGAAGGGTGGGAGGAAGGAGGGAGGAAAGGGAGGGAAGGAAGGAAAGAGGGAGAGAGGGTGGGGAGGGAGGAAGGAAGGAAACAACCAAAGAGGGAGGGAGAAAGGAAAGAATGAGGGAAGGAGGGAGGAAGAGAGAAAAGAAGGGAGGGAAAGAGGAAGGAAGGAAGGAAGGAAGGAAGGAAGGGAGGGAGGGAGGGAGGGAGGGAGGGAGGGAGGGAGGGAGGAGGAAAGGGGATGAGGGAGGAAGGAAAGAACAAGAAAAGGAGGGAGGGAGGGAGGAAGGAAAGAGGGAGGAAGGAAGGAAAGAACGAGGGAAGGAGGGAGAGGGAAAGGGAGGGAGGGAGGCAGGAAGGAAGGAGGAAAGAAGGCGGGAGGGATTGAAAGAAGAAAGGGAAAGAAAGAATGACAGAAGACAGAAGTTAAGAAAGAGAAAGGGACAGAAAGAATGAAGGAAATGAAAGGAAAAAGATGGAAGGAAAAGGAATAAAGAGAAAGTGAGGGAAAGGAAAGATGGAAGAAAGGAAGGGAAAGAAAGAACGACGGAAAAAGGAGGGAAAGAAAGACGAAAGAAAAAGGAAGGACAAAAAAAATGAAGGGAAGGGGAAAAAAGATGCAAGGAAAAAGAATAAAGAGAAGGAAAGAAAGATATATAGAATCCTAAGAGCTGGAAGGGACCCCAAGGGCTACCCAATCCCTCCTGGCAGGTGGCCATCCAGCCCCTGCTTAAAAGCCTTAAAAGAATGGAGGCTCCTTCTTTGGAGGCTTTGAAGCAGAGGCTGAATGGCCATCTGTCCGGGCTGCTTTGAATGCGATTTTCCTGCTTTTGGGCAGAAGGAATAGGGTTAGACTGGATGGCCCACGAGGTCTCTCCCAACACTATGATTCTATGACAGAAGGAAGGAAGGAAAGAAAGAGGCACAGAACCCCCTGCAAAAACGTGGAGAGGGCTCCTTTGACTCCTGCCCTCCTTACCTGGGTGCCGAGGCACATCTCTTGGGATGTGGAAGTGCCTATAGAAGAGCTCCCTCCAGAGGGTCTGGTCCTGGGCCACGGCGTGCCACTGCCGGCAGGATGCTCCGGCCGAAAGCAGGTCCCGGGGGCCCAGGAAGAGGAAGATCTCCACCAGGAGGCTGTCCGGCAGCAGCAGTGGCCCCAGGGCCCAGGCTTCGCCCCCTGCCATGGGCTCATGCTGGCCTGGAAGGGGGAGAGAGGAGGAGGGTTGAAGAGGGGAGGACTCGATGCTCTCTGGGGGGCCCTTCCAGGATAAGACTCTCTTAGAAGGGACACATTGCAAGAGGGCTCCACTGGAACCTTCCTGCATGGCCAATTGGGGTTGGACTAGATGCCCTCACTGGGACCCTCCCAACCCTATTGGAATATGGACTTCCTCTCGTCTCTTTCTTTCGGAGTTAAGAGAGGAACGTGGCATAGAATAATAATAATAATAATAATAATAATAATAATAATAATAATAGGCGCAGTGCCTCAAGACATTGGCCTGCTCTTAAAAACAATCGGCACTGACAAAATCACCACCTGTCAGCTGCAAAAGGTCACCCTACTGGGATCTACACGCATTATTCGCCGATACACCACACAGTCTTAGACACTTGGGAAGGGTCCGACATGTGATCCAATACAACAGCCAGCAGAGAGATCTTGTTTGCTCTGTACTCATCTTGTGTTTAAAATAACAACAACAATAATAAACACCTATCAGTGAGACCTAATAGAATTACAGCTGCTCCATGGGGGGAAAAATCATTGTTATTGCTGCTATTGTTATTATTTCCTCTCTTGACCTCAGCAATGCAATTGAAAACTTGCAAAATATAGATATTAAAATAGAATAATTAAGTATGCAATTTGCACTGTTCTGGGCGGCTTTGAGTGTTTCTTAAGAGAGGAAAGCTGATTATTATCATAATAAAAATAAAGGTCATGATGATGATTATAGTAATATAATAATATCTAATAATAATGATCATGATAATGAAGTGGTCATGATACAGTTCCCTCACTTATTGCTGGGATTACGTTCCAGGTCCTCCCGCAATAAGTGAAAAACCATGATGTAGGGATGCTCTATTTATTTTAATATTTATACATTATTTTAGTAGTTATACACTACTTTAAGTCTTTATAAACTTAAAATAAAGTGAAGGAAAGGAAGGAAAGGCCCTTCAAGGCTGGAGGAGGGAGGACCAAGGAGGGAAAGTGCCTCGGAGAGCGGCGGCGGCAAAACCCCAGAAAACAGCAAAAATACCATGATATTTATATTAAATTAATATTTCTTGAAATTCGTGAAATAGCGAGTCTGCAATAAGTGAACTGCGAAGTAGCGAGGGAACACTGTACTGATAAACATTTATTTATTTATCATGTCAGTATCAACCAGACTGATAAAAATGATATATCATAATATATGATAATTATTATAATGGTAATAACTAGCCATAATAATAATATATAATACTGATGGTAATGATAATAACAATGATAAAATCAATAATAATAATAATACTGCACATAGCCTAAACCACTTTGAAGTCTCATTTATGAGGAATGCAGGACATTAATAATAATATGTATTGCCTAAAGTACTTTGAATCTTGGATCCTAAGAGAGGGAAATGGGCATAGTAATAATAAATAATGTAGCTGTGGAGGATTCGATCCCCAAACCCAGGGAAAATAGTGTTGTCGAAGGATTTCATGGCTTACTGTGAGTTTTCCGGGCTGTCTGGCCATGGTGCAGAAGCATTCTCTCCTGACGTTTTGCCCACATCTATGGCAGGCATCCTCAGAGGTTGTGACTGTGTGTGTGTGTGTGTGTGTGTGTGTGTATATATATATATATATATATATATCTGATAAAAATAATGGTCTTGATGATGATTATAATAATAATATATAATGATAATAAAATAGTAATACTGATAAAAATGATATATAAAAATATACAATTATTATTATGATAATGGTAATAACTGGTCATAATTACAATAATAATATATAATGATGATGATGGTAATGATAAAATTAATAATAATAATAATAATAATAATAATAATAATACCGCACATAGCCTAAACTACTTTGGAGTCTCATTTTAGAGGAAAGCAGGACGATAATAATAATATGCATCGCCTAAACTACTTTGAATCTTGAATCCTAAGAGAGGAAAATGGGCATAATAATAATAAATAATGTAGCTGTGGAGGATATGATCCTCAAAACCCAGGGGAAATTGTGTTGTCGAAGGCTTTCATGGCTCGCTGTGTGTTTTCTGGGCTGTCTGGCCATGTTCCAGAAGCATTCTCTCCTGACGTTTTGCCCACATCTATGGCAGGCATCCTCAGAGTTTGGGAGGTCTGTTGGAAACTAGAAAAGTGGACTGTGTATGTGTGTATGTATGAATATATATATAGAATCAAAGAGTTGGAAGAGACCTCACGGGCCATCCAGTCCAACCCCCTGCCAAGAAGCAGGAATATTGCATTCAAATCACCCCTGACAGATGGCCATCCAGCCTCTGTCAGGGGTGATTTGAATGTAATATTCCTGCTTCTTGGCAGATATATATATCTATATCTGTGGAATGATGTCCAGAGTGGGAGAAAGAACTCTTGTCTTTCAATAAAGGCCAGCTAACACCTCCCAACAAAGGATTCCCCCAGGCAGGAAGCAGCCAGGCTATGAAGCTGCAAGGTTATTCAATGCTAACCAAGTTGGCGAATGGCAACATTCACACCTGCCTCAGGCAGACAAGAGTTCTTTCTCCCACCCTGGACATTATTCCATATATATATATATATATATATATATATGCATTATTCCATACATACACACAGTCCACATTCCATACATACACACAGTCTCAACCTGTCATCGATGTGGGCGAAACGTCAGGAGAGAATGCTTCTGGAACATGGCAGCACAGAAAGCTCCCAACCACCCAGGAAAAGTTCCTTTTGGGGGACTGGCCTCAAAAAAGTAACTTCCCCAAGCTCCCCATTCCGCCCAAAGCCCCCCAATTTACATTTTTTCCCACCCTTCCCTTCTCTACAAACCTTCCACCAGTTGTTTTCGACGTCACTTCCGCCCCCTTGTGGGTAAACTTCCGTTTTGGGGCGCTGGGGCCGCCCTAGGCATTCTCGCTCTCTTTTTCCTATTCCCGAAGCCGCCGCTAGAGGGAGCGCCGAGGCGGCTCTATTTTCCCCTTTCCAGCTGTGACATCGGACTCCATTTCCCGTCGTGCCTTGCTGTTTGTTTGAATAGCCGGGGCGCCTGGGAGTTGCAGTTTTGCGTGGATTAAACATTGAATTCATGGAATACCCTGCATTTGAAAAGTTGTTGCTGTCATTCCTATCCTATGTTATT
Organism: Anolis sagrei; assembly: GCF_037176765.1. Lineage (NCBI taxonomy): Eukaryota > Metazoa > Chordata > Lepidosauria > Squamata > Anolidae > Anolis > Anolis sagrei. The sequence goes on along the minus strand of NC_090031.1, from coordinate 15,098,215 downwards.
TTTTTCCTGCTTTCCTCTCCTAAATGAGACTCAAAGTGGCTTAGGTATATGTTCATTATTATTATTAATAATAATTTTTATCATTATTACAATTATTATCATTATCATCAGTACTATCATTACCATTATCATCATCATTATGATCATCATAATCATTATTATATATTATTTTCATTATGACCAGTTATTACCATTATCATAATTATTATATATCATTATTTATCATTTTATCAGTATTACCATTATCATCATGATCATCATCATTCTATATATTATCATTATCAATATGATCAGTTATTACCATTATTATAATAATCATTATTATATATAATTTTTATCAGTATCATCTCCAGCTCATTCCCTGTTTGGGTATCAGCCAGCACGTCAACGACTTAAATCAAGACATAGTTTTCTTAGATCTACAGAGACACTCGCTGGAACACCCCAGCAAGCGAGAGTCCAAAAGTGGCAGGCCCAAACCCAGCACCTCAATCCATGGGTGATACCAGATGAGAGACTCCCCGCTGGGCACACAGAAGACTGGGTGACTTGGAAGGCGCTGAACAGACTGCGCTCTGGCACCACGAGATGCAGAGCCAATCGTAAGAAATGGGGCTACAGGGTGGAATCCTCGGCATGCGAGTGCAGAGAAGAACAGACCACAGACTGCCTGCTGCAATGCAACCTGAGCCCTGCCACATGCACGATGGAGGACCTTCTTGCGGCAACACCAGAGGCACTCCAAGTGGCCAGATACTGGTCAAAGGACATTTAACCAACTACCAAGTTTGCAAAATCTGTGTTTTTTTTTCTTTTTGTTTTTAATCTGTGTGTTTGTTCTGTTCTGTTAGAATTGTAACACAATGGTATGGTTGCTGATGACACGATAAATAAATAAATAAATAAATAAATAAAACAGTATCATGACCATTTTATTATATTATTATCATCATCATTATGGAGCCCCCAGTGGCACAGTGGATTAAATCACTGAACTGCTGAACTTGCTGACCGAAAGGTCGCCGGTTTGAATCCGGGGAGTGGGGTGAGCTCCCACTGTTAGTCCCAGCTTCTGACAACCTAGCAGTTTGAAAACATGCAAATGAGAGTACACCAGGAGGAAGATAACGGTGCTCCATGCAGTCATGCTGGCCATATGACCTGTCTATGGACATCACTGGCTCCCCCAGGCAGGAAACAGCCAGACTCTGAAGCTGCAAGTCCATTTAATGCTAATGCAAAGTGCCCAATGGCAACATTCACACTTGCCTCCATCAGACAGGAGTTTTTTTTCTCCCACCCTGGACATCATTCCAGAGATATATCATATATAACTTTATATTTCATATTACATGTAATATTACTAATAATAGTGGTACAGTACAGTATGGTAATATGTAATACTGATTTTGTGCTATGCAAATAATATAATATATTGTATGTACATATAACTTGTAAGGCACACTGAGTCCCCTTCGCAGTGAGAAATGTGGGATATAAAGGTTGTGCCATCCCATTTTCCTAGTTTCCAGTAGACCTCACAACCTCTGAGGATGCCTGCCATAGATGTGGGCGAAACGTCAGGAGAGAATATGATCATTATTACCATTATCCTCATCATTATTATGATGATTGACCATTATTATTTCCTGGTTGGTGTTGCTCCCTCCCTGGGGCCTGGCCTTGTCCTGTGTCCTCCTCTTGGGATTAATGACTGACCAGTCCACTCCCCCTCCGGCCTCACTTTCTCCCATTGACCCCCAGTTCATATTGCTAGACCCAGAGCCATGGCCTCCCTGCTGGACTCCTTCCTCCTCTGCCTCTGCCTCGCTTCTTTCTCCCAAGGCGCCCAGCCCCGAAGGCAGCCCCCGGTCCCCCAGAAGCCGCCCATCGAGACGGTCGCCCTCCAGCCAGACTTTGACCCCGAACAGGTATATCCCACTTTATCTCACCATACAGAGACTCACCATCAAAAACTTTACAACTTAGGTAAAGGTAAAGATTTTTCCCCTGACATTAAGTCCAGTCGTGTCCGACTCTGGGGGTTGGTGCCCATCTCCATTTCCAAGCCAAAGAGCCGGCATTGTCCATAGACACCTCCAAGGTCATGTAGCCAACATGAGTGCATGGAGCACCATTACCTTCCCGCCAGAGTGGTACCTATTGATCTACTCACATTTGGATGTTTTCGAACTGCTAGTTTGGCAGAAGCTGGGGCTAACAGAAGGAGCTCACCTCACTCCCCAGATTCAAACCTGCGACCTTTCGGTCTACAAGCTCAGCAGCTCAGCGGTTTAACCCACTGTGCCACCAGGGGCAACTTAAAATATATAAATATACAATAATAAACAGTATTATCATTCGATATCTATATAAATAAAAATGTAATTTTTGTATGTGGGATTAACATAACTCAAAAACCACTGGATGAATTGACACCAAATTTGGACACAAGACACCTATCAGGCCAACAAGTGACCATCACACATAAAACACTGAAAAATACAGTGGAAGGGACTTCAAAAGCCAAAAAATAAAAAATACATTACAACGCATGACGCAAACATACATATACACACATATCCACAAATATATCCACACACAAAGCACATATATACAAACTGAGCCACAGCAAAGCATGGCAGTGGACGGCTAGTTATTATATATAATCAGTAGTAATTATATTTACTATATTAGTATTTCTATATTCCGATATTAATATTATATATTATATTATTTTTGTATTATATTGTATTACATTATAATATTATTATCAATATTATACTAATATTAGGCTAGAATATTATCTTCTTCCCAGCATCCTATGCAAATGGATTAGATTAATTAAATAATTACAGTAGTATAATACTATTGATAATGTTATTACCAATATACTAATATTGTGTTGTGCTAATGAAGTATTGTGCTAATGAAGTATATATTACATTCATTTATTACATTCATATGATTCATATAGAATCATAGAACCATAGATATTATTATATATAATTAGTAGTAATTATATTTAATGTATTAGTATTACTATATTCTGATATTAATATTATATATTACATTATTATTGTATTATATTGTATTACATTATATTATTATCAATATTATACTAATATTAGTTTAGAATATTATCTTCTTCCCAGAAAATGGATTAGATTAATTAAATAATTATCGTAGTATAATTCTATTAATAATGTTATTACCAATATGCTAATATTGTGTTGTGCTAATAAAATATTGTATACACATATAGAATCATAGAACCATAGAGTTGGAAGAGACCTCGTGGGCCATCCAGACCAAACCCCTGCCAAATCACTTTCAAAGCACCCCTGACAGATGGCCATCCAGTCTGTTTACAAGCCTCCAAAGAAGGAGCCTCCACCACACTCTGGGGCAGAGAGTTCCACTGCTGAACAGCTCTCACAGTCAGGAAATTCTTCCTAATATTCAGATGGAAACATTAGGAAGAACTTCTTGACTGTGAGAGGTGTTCAGCAGTGGAACTCTCTGCCCCGGAGTGTGGTATCTCTATCTGTCTCGGTTTCTATATATATGTACGGTATATCTGTTTTTGCAAGGAGCAGGTTTTTCAAGCTGAGCTCAATGTTGACACTGAACCATTGAAATGAGATGGGAAGCGCAATCCCTTTCCCACCTTTGACCCCGGGATCCCATCCCAGTCCCATTGAGAAACCCTTGGCTGGGCTCCCTGCTTTGCCAGGAATCAAAAGGAAGAGGACAAAGCCCCCCAGGGTCATTGACCCAGCAGGCTAAGTTTGCAAAACCGCAGCTCCCACAACTTTCAGCATGCTTCTCCTTTGGGATCTGTAGTTTGCTGGGACGTGGTTCCTGGTTGCGACGGCCTCCCGCTGTGCCTATTTGTCTGAAAACCACTACCGCTTGGAGGCCACAAATGTGGTGGTGACCCTTGTGCCTAATGCAGACTCTGGGGAAAAGGCCCTCCTCTTCAGCACCTTTCGCCCGCTGTGAGTTAGTCTTCCTGGAGCAGAAAACTCTATTATTATTATTATTATTATTATTATTATTATTATTATTATTGGTTTTATATTTTTATATTATATTATATGTTTTTTGTAATAATTGTGCATTGTAATTGCTTATTGGTAATTTATGGATAATGTGTTAAGTCAATTGTTATATGTTGTATGGAACCACTGCTGTTTCTACTGTTTTTACTGTTTGTGAACCGCCGTGAGTCGCCTTCGGGCTTGAGATACAGCGGTATATAAGCAAAAGTAAATAAATATTATATATTATTAGTTTAGCATTGTATCATTATTATATATTCTTATACCATATCATTACTTTAGTATTTTGTTATAATTATATTATTTATTATTTTATATATTATATATTTATATAATAATATATATTATATAATTATATTTATATTATTATGTATTTATATTTATTACATTCATATATTTTATCATAATTATCGTATATATTTATATGATATACTACATTATTAGTCCAGAATTGTAGAATTATTATTGTATATTCTTATTTTAGTGTTTTATTGTCATATTCTTTTTTATTACATTAGTATATTTTATTATTAATATATTATTTTATTATATTATTATACATTATTATATTGTTTTTATTGTACTGTATATTATTATTTATTTTATTGTCGTCATTATATTCTGTAAGTAGTGTATTTTGGCAATATTATTATATTACTACATTATTTTACTATTACAGTATGTGAGCTATATATATATATATATATATATATATATATAGAAACACAAGATTAGTACACATCAAACAAGATCAATATGCTGGCTGTGGTACTGGATCACACATCAATTATTATTATTAGTAGTATTATTTTAGTATTTTATTATCATTATATTTATTATTTAAATTTATATGTTTATATTTATAGCATTTTATATCGAGAGGATTATATTTATAGTTATTTATTATTGTTATTAATATTATGTTTATATATATATATATTACATTCGGATATTTTATTGTCAAAATTACCATATATCTTTATATTATATACTATATTATGATTTCAGAATTGAATAATTATTAGTATTTTATTGTAATATTATTTTTATTATAATAGTATATTTTATTATTAATATTATAGTATTTCAATATATTATTACATATTAATATATTGTTTTTATTGTACTGTATGTTATTATTTATTTTATTGTCGTCATTATATTTTGTAATTAGTGTATTTTGGTAATATTATTTATATTATTATATTACTATAGTTTTACTATTATATGAATATATATTATTTTATTATTATATTTATTAGAGTATATTCTTATTATTATAGTATATTATTATCATTATTATTTCTTCCTATCTTTGCGGGTGCAGGGAGGGCCACTGCTGGAATATCACCCAAACCTACTTCCCTGGAAAGACTCGCGGACGCTTCCAGATCAAAGGTGATAATGTCTTCTTTCCCCAGCCCCGATCCGTTCCATATGGCAGGGCATTCTTTCAGGAACAAATTACTTTGGGGGGAAAGTAACTTCCCAAATTCCTTTCCAGGTCGCGGCCTACCTGTTGAGGTTGCCATTGGGGAGACAGACTACAGCAGTTATGCCGTTCTCTTCCTCCAAAGGGCCAAGGGCCTCTCTGCAAAGCTCTATGGTGAGCATCACAACAACAAAAACTACAATAATAAATATATAATAATATGATAATAATAACATATAATTAATATATTATAATTATTAATAGTAAAGGTTTTCCCCTGACATTAAATCCAGTCGTGTCCGACTCTGGAGTTTGGTGCTCATCTCTATTTCTAAGACAAAGAGCCGTCATTGTCTGCAGACACCTCCAAGGTCACGAGGCCGGCATGACTGCATGGAGTGCTGTTACCTTCCCGTCAGAGAGGTGCCTGTTGATCTATTGACATTTGCATGTTTTAGAACTGCTAGGTTGGCAGAAGCTGGTACTGACAGTGGGAGCTCATGCTGCTCCCCGAATTCGAACCTATGACCTTTCAATCAGCAAGTTCAGCAGCTCAGCAGTTTAACCCTCTGCGCCACTGGGGGCTCCATAATTATTAACAGTAACATAATAATATAAAATATTATACTGTAATAATATAAAATAATACAATAATGTAACAATTATAATAATATAATGACATCAAATTGGATAGGATAGAATAATATAACTGCAAAGGGCAAAAGGAGTGATGGGAATTGTAGTACGCCTCTGGGTCAAAGAAGCAGGGGACTATTTCCTTTTCTTTCTTTCCCTTCCTCTTTCTTTCTTTCTTCCTTCCTTCCTTCCTTCCTTCCCTTCCATTTTTCCTCCCCTTCTTTCCTTCCTTCCTTCCATCCTTAACTTCCTCCTTTCGTTTTCTTCCTTTTTTCCCTTCCCTCCTTTTCTTTCTTCCTTCCCTCCCTTCCTTCCATCCTTTCCCTCCTTCTTTTCTTTTCTTCCTTTCCTTTCCTTTCTTCCCTTCCTTTTTTCCCTTCCCTCCCTTCATTCCTTCCTTCCGACCTTTCCCTCCTTCCTTCCTTTTCTTCCTTTCCTTTCCTTTCTTCCCTTCCTTTTTCCCTTCCCTCCCTTCATTCCTTCCTTCCGACCTTTCCCTCCTTCCTTCCATCCTTTCCCTCCTTCTTATCCTTTCTTCCTTTCCTTTCCTTTCTTCCCTTCCTTTTTTTCCCTTCCCTCCTTTTCTTTCCTTCCTTCCCTCTCTTCATTCCTTCCTTCCAACCTTTCCCTCCTTTCCTTTTCTTCCTTTCCTTTTCTTCCTTTCCTTTTCCCACATCCTTCCTTCTTTTCCTTTCTTCCATCCCTTCTTTCCTTCCTTCCATCCTTTCCCTCCTTCTTTCCTTTTCTTCCTTTCTTTTCTTCCCTTCTTTTCTTTTTCCCCTTCCCTCTTTTTTTTCCTTCCTTCCCTTCATTCCTTCCTTCCATCCTTTCCCTCCTCCTTTCCTTTCCTTTTTCCCATCCTTCCTTCCTTTCCTTCCTTCCATCCTTTCCTCTTTCCTTCCTTCCACTGATCTATCCAGTTTTCTTCTTTCTTTCCTTCCTTCCGCCCATTCCTTTCCTTCTTTTTTGTCTTTCTTTCCCTTCCATCCCTTCCTTCCTTTCATCCTTTCCTTTCCCGTGCTTTTCTTCCTACCTTCTTTCCTCTTTTTCTTTCCTTCCTTTTCTTCTTTCCCTTCCTTCCTTCCCTTCTGCTTTGTTTGCACAGGGTGCAGGGAAGAAGACAATAACCATCTCCTTCTTTCTCCTTCTTCTGTTCAAAAGGCCGTTCGGCCAAAGTGGGTCCCCCGGTCACCACCAAGTTCGAGCGACGGGTGAGGGATCTGGGCCTGGATGAGAACGACCACATCTTCTACTTCCCTTCCTACGGTGAGCCTCTGCCTGGAAAAGGGGGGACTACAACTCCCATGAGCTCTGTCTTTTCCTTCCCCTTACATTCCTTCCTTCCCCTCCTCGCAGGGTTCTGCCACACAGCCGACTCCTTCCACACCCTGGACGGTAAGCGGTCATCATAATGCATCAATACAATGTATTATTTACCCAAAGGGCCATCGTTGAGCTTTTTGAGGCTGAGAAAGTGTGACCTTTTGCTTCCTTTCCAGAGACCAAGTTCACCGGGACCAGCTGAAGCCCTCCTTTCCTCCACTGGACCCAAACTCAGAGCAAAAGCCCAGCAAAACATTAAATTTTTTTTGGATCCAAACATTTTTTTGTGTTTCTTTTTCTCCTTGCGTCAAGAGCCTATTTGGTTCCAACGAAGAGACCGCAGCATCAGCATCATCAAAATCAGGGGATAACATGACATTTGTATATGTGTGTGTATGTGTGTGTCTATGGCTAGATGGCCCTCTGTCTGGAGTGATCAGATGGGGTGTGTGTATATAAATATGTATACACATACACACACACCCCTATGGCAGTATGGCCCTCTGTTGGGCCTTGGATGTTGTGTGTGTGTGTGTATGAATATATATATATATATACACACACACATACGTATACATGCTAGGCTGAATGACCCTCTCGGGAGTGACTGGATGGTGTGTGTGTGTGTATAAATAAAACCTATGGCTGGATGGCCCTCTGTCTGTAGTGATCAGATGGGGGGTGTGTGTGTATATATATGTATGTACACACACACACACACACACACACCTATGGTTGTATGGCCTTCTGTTGGGCCTCAGATGTTGTGAGTGTGTGTATGTATGTATGTATGGATATGTATGTATGTGTGTGTGTGTGTATATACACACACACACACACACACACACACACATACATATACATGCTATGGCTGAATGACCCTCTCGGGAGTGACTGGATGGTGTGTGTGTGTATAAATAAAACCTATGGCTGAATGGCCCTCTGTCTGTAGTGATCAGATGGGCTGTGTGTGTATAGGCCATACACCTATGGTTGTATGGCCTTCTGTTGGGCCTCGGATGTTGTGAGTGTGTGTATGTATGTATGTATGTATGGATATGTATGTATGTGTGTATATATATATACACACACACACACACACACACACACACACATACATACATACACACACACACACACATACATATACATGCTATGGCTGAATGACCCTGTCGGGAGTGATTGGATGATGAGTGTGTGTGTGTATATATAAATAAAACCTATGGTTGGATGGCCCTCTGTCGGGAGTAATTGGATGGTGCTTTCCTTTATGGCTAAAGGGGTAGAGTTGGATGTCCTCTGAGGATCCCTTCCAACTCTATGATAGCTATCTCATATCTATTTATCATATCTAAATCTATCAATATCTTACCTATGGCTGGATGGCCCTCTGTCAGGAGGGATCGGCTGGTGCCTTCCGTGATGCCGCTGGATGCCCTCTGAAGCTCCCTTTTATGATTCTATGATATCTACCGTATATAAATAAAAATGTAATGTTTGTTTGTGGGGTTAACATAACTCAAAAACCACTGGACAAATTGACACCAAATTTAGACATATTACTATAAATAATAATAATAATACTAATAATATTTAATAATAATATTATTACATTGTTATTTCAAGTTAAGGTTGACTAAAGGTTATTATGCTGCTAATCTATATAAATATAAATGTATACTATAATAATATATACAATCTATATAAATAAAAATGTAATGTTCGTTTGTGGGATTAAAATAACTCAAAAACCACTGGGCAAATTGACACCAAATTTGGACACAAGACACCTATCAGGCCAACGAGTGACCATCACTCAGAAAAACACAGAAAAACACACCGGAAGAGACTTAAAAGCCAAAAAAACAACAACATTACAATGTATGCACAAAACCTCATATATATACACACAACACACATATACACAGACTGGGCCACCGCAACACATGGCAGGGGATGGCTAGTGTAACAATAATAATAGTAATAGATCGGTTTCCTTTGTGAAGTGGTCACTCTCACAGTTAATACGGGAAAGGGATTTGGAGGCGGGTCTATGGGGGTAAATACGGTAACAGCAAGGAGGGAGGGGCCAGGAGGCGGGGCCAGAAGGGAGTGCCAGCTGCTGATTGGCCGGAGGAGGAGAATGGAATGGCTCCAAGGAGAGTGGAAGGTTCTCGGCAGTTGCACAGAATAGCCATCCGGAGCGGAAGGCAGAGAGGTGCCTCTGGGGTCAGGGGTCTGGGAATAATAATAATAATAGTATAATGACACAATAATGATATAGTATAATAATAAAAATAAATATAATATTAAGTCATAATATATAACTAAATATAATAATAATAATTTTACACCACCGACAAGGCCCTCTCTCTCGTTCCCACCAACTGCGCTCGAGACGGTGGTGGGACTGAGAGGAGGATCCCTCCTGATGACCTCAAGTCTCAGGTGGGTTCATAGGAAGAGCTGCGGTCCTTCAAGTAGGTTGGGCCCAAACCATTTAGGGCTTTATAGTCCAAAGCCAGCACCTTGAATTGCACCTGGAAACAAACTAGGAGCCAGTGTAGCTACTTAAGGAGTGGAGTAGTCCTTTCCCTGTATCTAGCTGCTGACCTTTGTACCAGTTTAAGTTTCCGAACAGTCTTCTGGGGCAGCCCCACATAGAGTGCATTACAGTAGTCTAGTCTGAATGTGACTATGATGTGTACCACCATAGCCAGATTGGGAGTATCAAGGTATGGATGCTGCTAGCTGTGAGAAGGCCTTCCCAGCCACCGCCGACACCTGAGCCTCCAGGGTCAGCGCTGAGTCCAGGACGACCCCCAGACTGCTGACCTGCGCCATTGGGGGAATGTGACCCATTCACTCTTCAGGAACTGAGTAGTATTTTTCCCTATATGATGCTCCCGTAAGCAGTCTAGCCACTGACCTTTAAATCAGTTGAAGTTTTTCTGAACAGTCTTCTAGGGCAGCCCCACATAGAGCATATTACTGTAGTCTAACCTGGATGTGATTAAAGCGTGTACTACCATGGGTTTCCAAGGTATAGGTGCAGCTGGCACACAAGCTTTAACTGTGCAAAGAATGCCCTCCTGGCCACAAGTCAGGAGGACACTGCATCTTCAGAGGGAGTCTGACCCCTTCCATCCAGCACAGGCTGCAGCCCAATGCCCCAATCAGCCCTACAACTGACCAGAAGGATGTCCATTTTGTCTGGATTCAGTTTCAATTTGTTCACCCAGTCCATCACAGTTGACAGGCACTGGTTCAGGGGGAGGACAGCATCTTTGGCATCAGGTGGAAACGTGTGATAGAGTTGGGTATCATCTGCATATAGGTGTCACCGAACTCCAAAACTCCGGATGATCTCTCCCAATGGTTTCATATAGATGTTAAAACAACATGGGGGACAGTACTGAACCCTGCAGGACCCAAAAGGACTAAGGTCATGGGTTCAAGCAGGAGTCCCCTAGTACCACATTCTAGACCCTCCCCTCCAGGAAGGACTGGAACCACTGTAAGTCCAATTTGAGTGAGGCAGTCCAGAAGGATACCATAGTTGATGGTATTGAAAGCCAAGGAGTGGTCAAAGGGAACCAGAAAGGATGTTGGATGAGCTATGATTGATGATTTCAACGTAGATCATCCAACAAGGCGACCAACGTTGTCTCAGTCTGAAAACAGACTGGGACGGATCTAGGAATAATATAACAATATAATGTAATAATAAAAACAAATGATATAACAATAAGGTAATAGTGTAATAATGCAGTCATGCCGGCCACATGACCTTGGAGGTGTCTATGGGCAACGCCGGCTCTTCGGCTTAGAAATGGAGATGAGCACCAATCCCCCAGTCAGACACGACTGCTGCTAAAGGCGGCGGATCAAGAGAACTGAGGGCCTTAGCCCCGCCTACGGGCTATATATACTCAAAGGGGAGTGGGTGGGGCCAAGGGCAGGGGAAAAATGTCTTTTTATCTTTCTAGAAGGATCCGAGGCTGGTTTGCGCAGACGCAGGAATAACCCATATGTGCAATTCACAGTTGACCACGACAGGGAATAATAAAAACAAATGATATAACAATAAGGTAATAGTGTAATAATGCAGTCATGACGGCCACTTGACCTTGGAGGTGTCTATGGGCAACGCCGGCTCTTCGGCTTAGAAATGGAGATGAGCACCAACCCCCAGAGTTGGACATGACTGGATTTAATGTCAGGGGAAAACCTTTAATAATACGATATTAAATAGCATAATAATAAAGGTAAAGGTTTCCCCTTGACATTAAGTCTAGTCGTGTCAGACTCTTGGGTGTGGTGCTCATCTCTATGCCTAAGCCAAAGAGCCGACGTTGTCCATAGACACCTCCAAGGTCATGTGGCCAGCATGATTGGATGGCACGCTCTTACCTTCCCACATTTGCATGTTTTCGAACTGCTAAATTGGCAGAAGCTGGGACTAACGGCAGGAGCTCACTCTGCTCCCCGGATTCAAACCACCAACCTTTTGGTCAGCAAATTCAGCAGCTTATTATTATACTGGAGCCCCTGGTGGCACAGTATATAGTAAAATAATAATAATATAATGATAATATTAATAAGAGCTATAACCACAAGAGCAATAATAATAATACTGGGACTTCTGAGGAATTGACTTGAATAATGCAAAGACTGCTCCCTCCTCTCTCTATCTGTCTGTGCCAATAGTGGGACCGGACTCTTGTGGGCCTGATGCCTTGAGGAGATGGGGCTGGGCCTGGGCCCCTTGCTCTCCTTCGTCTTCTTCCTTGGGGGTCTCCCTTTGCTCTGCCCCTCGGCCGAGGACATCCCTGTGATGCAGAACCTGGACGTCAAGAAGGTGGGCTTCCTGCAGGCCACCAACAGAAAGGGGTTCCTGGGTGCCAATCCCTCTTTGGAGCACGTCAATGCAAGGCTCTCCTTTTCTGTCCTTTCCTTCCTAGCTTGTTGGGAAATGGTATCCCATCGTTTCAGCCAAAAGCGAAGCCATGCCGAGGCCGTTCCACGCATTTACCCTTGAAGCCAAGGACGATGGATCAGCCGTCCTCAAAGTGGAAATCCCAAAGTGAGTTATGTCATATATTATTGTCATTATTATTATTATTATTATTATTATTATTATTATTATTACATTTTTATGTTACGGTTGTGCTATTATGGCTTTTGCACTCATTTACTATTATTATTATGCTATTTCCCCCAGATTTGGATCCTGCCGGATCAAAAAGTACCCGCTGGAGACTGAAAGCCCCGGTGTTTTCAACATGGAGGGTAACACAACGGGAGATGCAACGGGAGTGCAGCAAAAGGGTATCAATGAATAGGGCTATGGACCTTGGCAAACTATGTCTCCCAGGACTCCCGGGCATCAAAGCCAAACTGCCTCTGTCCCAGAGTGAAGACTGTGGGCCCTGGGAAACGATAGCTTCCAGGGTCCTATAAGCATGGAGCCCATGGTGGTTCATATGTGGTCAAGTTGCTTCTGTTCCATAGAAAAGTCGACAAACCTTAGGAGACTACATCTCCCAGGGCCCCACGGAAACTATGTCTCCCAGGGTCCCACTGAAACTATGTCTCCCATGGTCTCATGGAAACTACAACTCCCAGGATCCCATTGAAGCTATGTCTCTCAGGGCCCCATAGAAACTACATCTCCCAGGTTCACATGGAAACTATGTCTCCCAGCGTCCCATAGAAACGATGTTTCCCATGGTCCCATAGAAATTATGTCTCCCAGGGTCCCATAGAAGCGACATCTCCCAGGGTCACATAGAAGCGACATCTCCCAGGTCACATAGAAGCTATGTCTCCCAGGGTCACATTGAAACTATGTCTCCCAGCGTCCCATAGAAACTATGTTTCCCCTGGTCCCATAGAAATTATGTCTCCCAGGGTCCCATAGAAGCGACATCTCCCAGGGTCACATAGAAGCTATGTCTCCCAGCACCCTATAGAAACTATATATCCCAGGGTCCGATTGAAACTTTGTCTCCCAGGGTCCCATGGAAACTATGTCTCCCAGCGTCCCATAGAAGCTACATCTCCCAGGGTCACATAGAAGCTATGTCTCCCAGAATCCCATAGAAACTATATATCCCAGGGTCCCGTTGAAGCTATGTCTCCCAGAATCCCATAGAAACTATATCTCCCAGGGTCCCATGGAAACAATGTCTCCCAGGGTCCCATAGAAACTATATCTCCCAGGGTCCCATGGGAACAATGTCTCCCAGGGTCCCATAGAAACTTCATCTTCTAGGGTCGTTTTGAGCTGAAGAAACCCTTGGCTGTTGTTGGGAGCAGTTCTGCAGCGTCCTGAAGCTGAAGTTTGTTTATGGCAAGACAAGGACATTCTACTGACAACTAAGTAGATAGACAGACTGTATATTATTTTGCTACATGTCTGCATATTGTTGTTGAAAGAGGAAGACTCACCGGAGATATTGTTTTGTTGTATATTGGTGAGAACAATTCTTCTGTTTTGCTTTGTGTTTTTTGATCTACAGTGAATAGAACTATATTTTTGTTTCTATTTAAAGCAACAAATTCATGTGTATTTTTTTAGGGTTTTTTTATCACACTTAGAGTAAATGGGGCTGAGACATTTTGCGGGCTACTAACGCTACTCTGACAATGGAAACTATGTCTCACAGGATCCCATAGAAACTGCAACTCCCAGAGCCCCATAGAAACTACAACTCCCAGTGTCCCACAGAAACTAAAGCTCCCAGAGACAAGGATCCCAGTGCAATGAGGTTTGTGGGCCTTGGGGTGCTACATTTCCCCCAGGGCCCCATTGCTGTTCTCCTCCTCTCCTTTCTCCCTACAGACAAGTCCTCTATCCGGGTCCTGGACACTGACTACAACTCCTACCTGATCAGCGAGTTCCTGAGTGGCTCCACCATCTTCCTCTGCCTCTACGGTGGGACCCTCCCCTCCCCAAAAGGGGAGACCCCTTCCCTCTCTCCTTCCTTCCCTCCATGGCTTCCATGGGGTCCTCACTGGGGGTCTCTCTCTCTCTCTCTCTGTAGCCACAGAGAAGGACGTGCAGGCTAACGTGCTGAAGAAGTTCGTGACCCTCGTGGAGAAGATGAACATGAACCCCGAGAAGCTCTTCTTCAGACACGAAATTGGTGAGATCAATAGAGGCCTCCCATGGACTTTTATGATCAATCGACCTGTTAGTATTGTGATCAATAGACCTATCACTTTCATGAGCAATAAACCTATTGGTTTTATTATCAATAGACCTATCAGTTTTAATAGCCTTTCATGATCAATAGACCTATTGGTTTCATGATCAACAGACCTATCGGTTTCATGATCAATAGACCTATTGATTTCATGACCAATAGATCTATCACTTTTGTGATCAATAAACCTTATCGGTTTTATTATCAATAGACCAATCCGATTTATGATTAATAGACTTTTGTGATCAATAGACCTGTTGGTTTCGTGATCAACAGAGCTATCAGTTTCATGATCAACAGACCTATTGGTTTCGTGATCAATAGACCTATCACTTTAATGCTCAATAGTCCTATCGGGTTTGTGATCAATGGACCTATCAGTTTTATTATTAATACACCTATCGGTTTTGTGATCAATAGGTCTATCGATTTTGTGATCAATAGACCTATCAATTTCATGATAAATAGATCTATCACTTTCATGATCAATAAAACTATTGGTTTTGTGATCAATAGACCTATCACTTTAATGCTCAATACTCCTATCGGGTTTGTGATCAATGGACCTATCAGTTTTATTATTAATACACCTATCGGTTTCGTGATCAATAGGTCAATTGGTTTTGTGATCAATAGACCTATCACTTTAATGATCAATAGTCCTATTGGGTTTGTGATCAACGGACCTATCAGTTTTATTATTAATACACCTATCGGTTTCGTGATCAATAGACCTATTAGTTTCTTATTGGTTCCCTTGCTAAAAGACTTATTGGTTTTCTGACCAATTATTTCACCAATTGTCTTGCTAATAGGCCTAATGGATTTCCTACAAATGCTTTTATTGATTTTCTTCCCAATAGACTTACTGATTTCATTGTCTGTAGACCTATTGGTTCTCTTAAAAATTGATTTATTAGTTGTCTTAACAATAAACATATTTGTTTTCTTAAAAATAGACTTATTGGTTTTCTTACCTATGGACCTATTGGTTTTCCTACTAATTCTTTTATTGATTGTCTTTCTAATTATTGATTTCCTTAATAGACCTAATTTGATTGATTTTGCCAAGAGACAAATTGATTGTCTTACGAAAAGATTTATTAGTTTTTGTAGGAATTATTTTGATTTTCTTATCAATAGACCTATTGATTTTCTCATAAATTATCGTAGTAATTTCCTTGTCAATAGACCTATTGATTTAACAACAAATGATTTTATTGGTTTTTCTGACTAATGATCTTATTAATTTTCTTTCTAATGATCTTATTGATTTCCTTGCCAAGAGTCAAATTGATTTCCTTGCCAAAAGATGTGTTAGTTTCCTTAGGAATTATTTTATTGATTTTCTTATCAATAGCTTATATTGATTTTTTTTTACAAATGGCTGTATTGATTTCCTTGCAAATTGACCTATTGATTTAAAGACGAATTATCTTATTGATTTCCTTGCCAATAGACCAGTTGGTTTCCTACTGATTTCTTTTCTAATAATTGTATTGATTTCCTTGCCAATAGACTTATTGATCCTTGCGAACCTCTTTCCCTTTGCAGATCTTTGCTCCGTTAAGAAGAGAAAGGAGGAGAGCAAGTGAAAGGCAGTGCAAATCTTGGATCCATGGTCCTTCCCTTCCCTTTTTTGCAGCAGGATCCCATTGTGTTCCACCTTCCTTTTGCAGGGAAGAAGGGACTGCAACGCCCTTGGAGCCTTGCCTTTTGCAGAGGCTTCTTTCCAGCTCCCGGGACTCTTTCCTCGTCCGTTTATTTATTATTCCGTTTCAATAAAGGCACAGTTTAAAAAGACCCACCTGGAATGGCTTTCTGGCATGTTGCCTTCTGCAGAATGTAGGGCAGTTGAGGCTCCTGGCCACAAAAAAGGGATCTCAGGAGGCCATAGTGTGATGAGCCGAGAGTGTGGTGCGGCAGTGGAAAAGACCCATCCGATTCTAGAGGGAATCCAGAGTAGAGAGTTAAGATGGAGGGAATTGACAGTCCAGCTGTCCTGCTTTGGTCAAAACTCACCTAGAATCATCTTGTATATTATTATTATTATTATTATTATTATTATTATTATTATTATTACACAACAAGATGAGTGCACAGCAAATAAGATCACTCTGCTGGCTTTTGTATTAAAATGGGACTAATAATAATAATAATAATAATAATAATTATTATTATTATTATTATTTGGGATGATAATAAAAGTGGGCCTAAGAATGAATAATCTGGGATAATAGTAATTATTATAATAATAATTTGGGATAATAATAAAAGTGGAAATAATAATAAAAAGGAATAAAACTAGGACTAATAATAATCATGCGGGATAATAATAATTATAATAATTAACTGGGATAATAATAAAGGTGGGAATAATAATAATAATAATGGTTATTGTTGTTACTATTTGAACCACAACAAGATGAGTCCACAGTAGACACTCTGCTGGCTGTTGTATTGGATCACACGTCGGACACTTCCCAAGTGTCTAGGACTGTGTGATGAATTGGTGAATAATGCATGCAGATCCAAGTTGGGTGGCCTTTTACAGCTGACAGGTAGTGATTTTGTCAGCAGCTATTGTTTTTAAGTGCAGGCCAAGGTCTTCAGGTACTGCACCAAGTGTGCTGATCACCCCTGGGACCACCACCACCATCATTATTATTACTAGCCATCCCTTGCTACACGTTGCTGTGGCCCAGTGTGTGTATATGTGTTTTATGTAGGTATATATGTGTATTTGTGTATATGTGTATATATGTGTTTGTGTGTATATGTGGTTCTGCATATGCGTTGTAATGTATTTTTTGTCTTTTTAAGTGCCTTCTGTTGTGTTTTTCAGTGTTTTTATGAGTGATGGTCACTCGCTGGCCTGATAGGTGTATTGTGTCCAAATTTGGTGTCAATTTGTCCAGTGGTTTTTGAGTTATGTCTATCCCACAAATAAACATTACATTTTTATTTATATAGATTAGCAGCATAATGACCTTTAGTCAAACCTTAACCTAGAATAACAGTGTTAAAATAATAATAATAATAATAATAATAATAATAATAATAATAATAATGTTATTTATAATATTATCATCATCATCACCACTGGGTTGTTGTGAGCTTTCCGGACTGTCTGACCATGTTCCAGCAGCATTCTCGCCTGACGTTTCGTCTACATCTATGGCAGGCATCCTCAGAGGTCTGTTGGAAACTAGGCAAGGGAGGTTTATATACCTGTGGAATGATGTCCAGGGTGGGAGAAAGAACTCCTGTCTGTTGGAGGCAAGTGTGAGTGTTGCAAATTGGTTACCTTGATTCGCATTGAATGGCCTTGCAGCTCCAAAGCATGGCTGCGTCCTGCTTGGGGGAGTCTACGTAGGGATCAGCATCATAAGCTTTAGTAAAAAAAAATCACCTGGAATAACAGTGATATTAGAATTATTATTATATTATATATATTATATTATATAATAATAATAATAATAATAATAATAATTATTATTATTATTATTTTACTATTATCAGCATCATAAGCTGTACTCAAACCTCACCTGGAATAACAGTGTTATTATAATTTTTTTATCATTATTCTCTATTATTATTATACAATACTTATTATTATATTATTACTGTCCAATATTATTATAGTATTCTATTATTATTATTATTATTATTATTAGTAGTAGTAGTAGTAGTAGTAGTAGTAGTTAAGAGTGTGATGCAGCAGCTCGAAACACCAAGGCGATTCTAATAGGACTTTTGCTTTGGTCAGACCTCAACTGGAATCACGCTAATTGCAAATGTTATGTAATAATTATTATATTTGTAATTATATCTTCATGATTATGATTGCAACTCTGGAGAGATGTGCAGGAACTGCTGGCTCTGCAGCCTTCCAGCTGAAAGAAAGGTTGGATCCTTGCTTCCTTCCTCAACATCCCATCCATATTCAGTTTGTGCTAAATAAGAGTCCCATTAGGAAGAAAGGCGCCCGCCTTGACTTGACCTGCTTGCAAAATGGGACAAGCCTCTCACCCTTTGACCACCTGAGCCAATGAGGAGCCTCCCTGGGGCCCTCAGGAAGGCCCTGATTGGCAGGCCTCGCCTTGGCCCCGCCCCTCCAAGCTTGCCCTAGGATTTAAAGCCAGAAGGGAGTAGGAGGCCCATAGAAGGCCAAGGAAGGCAGGTAAGCAGGTAAGCAGGTAAGCCCTTAAAGGGACAGCGCCCACATTGAACATCCCTCCCCTTCTTTTGCATTATAATTATAATTATATTATAATGGTAAGAACAATATAAAATGAACAATTATATTATAATATATTATAACAATATATTATAAAATGAAAGCCATCATCTTTATATTGCTACAATTATTAAATTATTTTTATAATATTGTAATACTATAATGCGGACTGCTTTGGAAGGAGAGGGGAATCTTCACAGAAGCTGGATGGGCCTCTGTTGGGACAGTTTTGGTTGTGGATGGGGCCAGGCTAGATGTCCTTTGTGGGTCCTCTTCCAATGGCATGATTCTGATTCCATTGAATATCCATGCTGTTTAGTCCCTTCTTGGCCATGGGGAACTATGACTCCCAGTCCGATAAACCCACTCCCTCTTTGAACCTCTGCTTTGAGTGGGAAGGAAGACTGTTCTGTTCTGCTCCCTTTGGACTATAAAGCCATTATCCTCCCATGCATGCTCTCTTTGGGTTTGTTATTATTGTTGTTATTATTTCCAGCCTCTGTTCATTGGGTTGAACAAGGAGAACCCATTAAGACGTATACACAGTGCCCTGCAAAGTCACCCACTGAGACATCCTCCTCTCTTCCTTTTCCTTCCCTTTTGGGGCTTCAGGGTCCCATCGTCCACAATGGCGCTGCTGGTCCTGGGCTTCATCCTCCCTGGAGCGGCCCAGATGCCCTCTGGGATCCCCATCCAGCCGGGCTTCGACTACAAGAAGGTGAGTGGGGCCTGTCCCTTTATGGCTGGGGAGGGAAAGTCGGTGGGAGGACCCCTATGGGGGGGGGGCACACTTTCTCAACCTCGAGGCAAAGTCAAACCAAGGAACCCCCAGGAAAAGCTATCTCCATCCATCTCTCCTTTCATTTATGTATTAGCTATATATGATCTATCTTTCTGTCTATCTAGCGATCCATACATTATCATCTCTCTCTCTCTCTCTCATTTATTATTTCTATCCATCTATCATCTATATCTCATCTATCATATATTTATAATCTCTATGTCTTCCTATCCATCCATCCATCATCTCTCTCATTATCTATCTATATGTCTGTCTGTCAATCATATATTTATAATCTCTATCTATCTGTCCATCCATTCATCCATCCATCATATCTCTCTCATATATCTATTATATATTTATAATTTCTATCCATCCACCCATCATCAATCAATCAATCAATCAATCAATCAATCAATCAGTCTGTCTGTCTGTCAATCATATATTTATAATCTCTATCTATCCGTCCATCCATCCATTCATTCATCCATCATCTCTCCCTCATTTATCTCTTATATATTTATAATCTCCATCCATCAATCCATCATTCTGTCTGTCTGTCTGTCTATCTATCTATCTATCTATCTATCTATCTATCTAGCTATCATATATGTATTTATAATCTCTATCTGTCTGTCTATATCTATCCATCCATCATCTTGCTCTCATCTATCATCAATCAATCAATTATATATTTATAATCTCTATCCATCTTTCTGCTTATCTATCTATCTTTCTATATTTCTATCCATCCATCATCTCTTTCATCTATTGTCTATCTATCAATTATATATTTATAATCTCGATCCGTCTATCTATCTACCTACTACCTACCCATCCATCCATCCATCCATCCATCCATCCATCATCTCTTTCATCTATATCAATCATATATTTATAATCTCGATCCATCTATCCATCCATCCATCCATCCTCATTCTCTCATCTGTCTGTCTGTCTGTCTATCTACCTACCTACCTACCTATCCATCCATCATCATTCCCTCATCTCTCATCTATCGTCTCTCTCACTCTCTTATCTCTCTATCGTATATTTATAATCTCTCTATCTTTCCATCCATCCATCCATCCATCCACCCACCCATCATCTATCTATCTATCTATCTATCTATCTATCTATCTATCTATCTATCTATCTATCTATCTAATCTGTCCATCTGTTTATCTATCTATCTACCCATCCATCCATCCATATCTATATCATATATTTATAATTTCTATTTGTTTTCTATCTATTCATCCATCAATCACCATTCTCTCATCTATCGTCGATTTACCTATCTATCTCTTATCTCTCTATCGTATATTTATCATCTCTATATCTTTCTATCCATCCATCATCTCGCTTTCTCATTCATCTATCTATCTCATCTATCTATCTGTCTATCTAATCTGTCCATCTGTTTATCTATCTACCCATCCATCGTCTCTCTCATTCATCTATCTATCTAATCTGTCCATCTGTTTATCTATCTATCTACCCATCCATCCATCTCTAATGTCAGGGCAGGCCAAGGGAGGGAAGCCATGCAGCCGAGGCTCATTGTGATGAATCTGCAGGGATGCTGACTTGGGAGGCGCCTGGCGCCACTCCAGAGATCTGCCACTCGGCACAATCATCATTCCTGCATTTCTCCCACTTTAAAGAGAATTTATCTTGCATTTTCAAGGCAGGCAGGAAGGCCCTGCTCGACCCGTTCAGCCAGCCCTGGGTCCAGGCCTGGGGAGGCCTCCTCTTCTCCATGGAAGGAGGGAAAAGAAAAGGAATCAATGTAGGCTGACACTTGGGAGCTGTCGTTTCCCCAAGGTCTTTTTTGGGCACTTTCTGTCCCAAGAGAGCTGGGGATTTGCCAAACTAAGCTGTGCAGAAAGCGCTGCCAAAGGGCCCGCAGGCTCTTTGTTACACTGACATTATGGAAAGGATCCTGGGATGTGTAGCTTAAGCTGGAGACCTTGGGAAACTACAATTCCCAGGGTTTCCCAGCTCATGAAAGGGGGACATTGAGACTGAGGCATGAAAGGGACTCCCAGGATTTGTAGTACAGCCCTTGCAGGGAAGATGGGGCTCAAGGCCTTGGGAAATGACAACTCCCAGGATCCTATGGTGTGTCCCACTCTAGAATGAGCCTTGGACCCTGTCCTTTGTGGAACTGCAGGGTGGCTTTCAATGGGGTCTTCCCCCTTTGCCTCCGCAGCTGGAGGGGCTATGGCAGCGGCTGGCCCTTGTGGCCCAAGGGCAAGAGCCCATCATCCTGGGCCCTGAGATCCAGGTTTTCCCTTTGCGCAAAGGAGACCTCTCCGTTGGGAGGAACATCGTGGTGTAAGTACAGGGGAATGGGAGGGAGGGAGGGAGGGGAAGAAAGGAAGGGGAAAAGAAAGAAAGACAGAGAGAGAGAGAGAGAGAGGGAAGAATAGAATATAATAACTTCATTATCATTGTATACCGTGCAATGAAATTAAATGCCTCCCCTGATCACATTGTGTATGTGCAAATTACAAAACAAGGACTCATCCTTCCACTTTCTAATCGATATTGCACAACCCCTAATCCCCGTGGCATTAGGGGAGGGAGGAGGGAATGAAGGGAGGGAGGAAAAGAGGGAGGAAGGGGAAAAAGAAAGAAAAGGAGGGAGGGAGAGAGGAAGAAAGGAAGGGATGGATGGATGAAAGGAGGAAGAAAGGAAGGGAAGAAGGAAGGAAAGAAGAAGAAAAGGAAGGAGGGAGGGACGGGATGGAGGAAGGAGAGAAGGATGGAGGAAGGGATGGAGGAAGAAAGGAAGGATGGAGGGAAAGAAGGGATGGAGAGCGGAAGAAAGGAAAAAAGGAAGGAAAAAAGGAAGGAGGGACTGAAGGGATGGAAGAAGGCAGGAAGAAAGGAAGGAGGAAAGGAAGGGATGGAGGAAGGGATAGAGGAAGAAAGGAGGGAAGGGAGGAAGGAGAGAAGCAAACAATGGAGGGAGGGAGGGAGGAGGGAGCAAGGGGAAAAGGAAAAAACGGGAGGAAGGAGGGAGAGAGGGAAAAGAAGGAGGAATGGAGAGAGGAAGAAGGAAGGAAAGGTGGGAAGGAAAGAAGGGAGGGAGGAGAAAAAAATTGAGGATGGAATAAAGGGAGGGAGGGATGGAAGAAGGTAATGGAGGGAGGAAGGAGAAAACAAAGGGAGGAAGGAAAGAAGGGAGAAGAAAATGGAAGGGAGTTTGAATTATTTATAAACTAGCCGTCCCCTGCCATGCGTTGCTGTGGCCCTGTGTGTTTTGTGTGCATATATATGTGTGTATATATAATTTGTGTATATGTGTATTTATGTGGTTATGCACATGCGTTGTAATATATATATGGCTTTTAAAGTCTCCTTCGATGTGTTTTCCACTGTTTTTATGAGTGATGATCACTCGTCGTCCTGATAGGTGTATTGTGTCCAAATTTGGTGTTAATTCGTCCAGTGGTTTTTGAGTTATGTTAATCCCACAAATGAACATTACATTTATATTTATATAGAAGTAAATATGTTATAATATATATATATATCCAATACAATAATGACAATTATAATATATGTTATATATTATTATAAAATATGTTAATATTAATATGTCATCGAATAATATGTAATGATAATAATACACAACAATGCGCAGAAATGGAACCTGTGTGTGTATGTGTAAGCGTTCAATTATTGTTCTATACTGTACTTTGACACCTGGAATTTATAGTTTCTCAAGCCCTTTCCCACTTGCAGGAGGCTCACCTGCCGCTTCATCGATTTCCGATATCGAAACACTGGTCGTTCCGGAGTATTCAATGTCTTCCGTGAGTATCCGCCACCCTGGTTAATCAAGAATGATTAAAATAAAATTTAAATATATGCTGATATTATAGGAAGCTGGCCTTCTAAATGCGAAGTGTATTGGGAAACATTAAAGGGATCCTGAAAAGCCATCTAGTCCGACCCCTAGATAGTGTTAGGAAGCATTAAAGGGGTCCCAAGCCCATCTAGCCCGACCCAACGGACCTCAAGGCTTTGAAATAACACTGTTTATGTGCCATTCAGATACCAATGGGGACCTGAGCACCGTCCATGTGGTGGATACCGACTACAGCGACTACCTGGTGCTCCATACAGAGACGGCCGGCGAATGCTCTCTATCCCTCTATGGTGAGTGGTAATACAGGGAAGGAGACACACCCCCACCTAAATTGTTTCCTCTAAAAGAGGACCCTCAAGAGAGGAACCTTTTGACCCCGTGGGACCCTCAAAGCACATCCAGTCTGACCGGGGGGGGGGGGGTTAATCGAGGAAATACCAGCTGTTAGGAATTGTGGGAGTAGAAGTCCAAAACACCTGGAGGGCCAAAGTTTGCCCATGCCTGGTCTAATAATAATAATAATAATAATAATAATAATAATAATTCCTTTTCCTAAAGATATTGATTTATCATATCAGGAGTGAACCAATGATACTGTTGTAATGTTTTGTTTTATTTTTAAACCCCACAAAGTTAAAAAACTTGGCATTATATTAAATGTCCTTTGACCAGAAGCTGGCCACTTGGGAGTGCTCTGGTGTTGCTGTAAGAAGGTCCTCCATTGTGCATGTGGCAGGGCTCAGGTTGCATTGCAATAGGTGGTCTGTGGTTTGCTCTTCTCCACATTCGCATGTCATTGACTCTACTTTGTGGCCCCATTTCATAAGGTTGGCTCTGCATCTCGTGGTGCCAGAGTGCAGTCTGTTCAGCACCTTCCAGGTCACTCAGTCTTCTGTGTGCCCAGGAAGGAGTCTCTCACTTGGTATCAGCCATGGATTGAGGTTCCGGGTTTTAGCCTGCCACTCTTGAACTCTTGTTTGCTGAGGTGTTTCTGCAAGTATTGCTGAAGATCTTAGAAAGCTGTTTCTTGATTTAAGACGTTGGCATGCTGGCTGATATCCGAACAGAAGATGGGCCGGAGATGTCACTGCCTTGGCCCTTTCAATATTGGCTGCTACTTCCCAAAGGATATCAGGTGGTGTGATATTGGCTAAACAGTGTAATTTCTCCAGTGGTGTTATGCATAGACATCTTGTGACAATGTGACATCTCTCATTAAGAGCCGCATCCACTGTTTTAGCATAGTGAGATGTATTTGACACTGGACATGCATAGTCAGCAGTAGAGTAGCAAAGCAGAAGGGCAGGTATCTTCACTGTGCCCAGGATGTGCCAGTCAGCTTTTGTATATTATTTCTAGTGCCAACTTTTTGCTTTATATTCAAACAGTGCTTCTTGTAAGTCAGAGCATGGTCCAGGGTAACTCCCAAATATCTTGGTATGCTGTAATGCTCCAGAGCTCGAGATGCTTGTCTGTTCTTCAGTCTGCATTTTAGATGGCTTACGAATCTGCTGATTTTTCCTGTAATAGGCAGAAAGCGCGCCTAAAGCTCAACCATCTCAAAGCTACCAGCTTGGGCAGTGAGGGCACGATCGTCAGCATAGATGAAACTCTCTGTCCCTTCCGGCAGTGGCTGATCATTTGTGTAAATGTTAAACATTGATGGAGCGAGCACGCTCCCTTGAGGCAGGCCATTCTTCTATTCCTAAATATGATGATAATGATTCCTCCTTTATCTAAAGATTATTATTATTATTATTATTATTATTATTATTATTAATTTTTCCAAAGCCAGGGGAACAGAAATGTCGGACCGGATGAAGAAGAAATTTGAGGATTACGTCCGTTCTTTGGGATTCTCTAAAGCGGATATCAAGTACCAAGGGAAAGATGGTAAGAGATACATAAATACATAAAAATATGTTGGAAACAACAACAACCATCACTCCCTGCATTTAGAAAGTTAGCAGATCAGGGAGGAAGTGGCTTCATGCTTCATCCTTTATGGTAGGAATTTAATGTTTTAATCTCATGAGATTTTTTTGCCTGGAAAAGCAAATCCTTACCAATTATTTATTGTACTGATCAATTGATTGGTTTTAGAACTCACTACCTGGAAAAATTAGACAAGCTCCCACCTTAGTAGCCTTCAAGAAAAATTTGAAATCTTGGCTCTTCCAATGTGCCTTTGGAGAGTGACTATTTATCCCTTTCTATTTGTTCCATCTACAGCTTTGCCCTTATGGTGCACTTTCCCCCGTCCTAAACTGAAAGCCTTTTTGGGCTCCTCTCAATTACACTTTTTCTATTCCTACGTCATTCAGGGTTTTATCATTTTACCGTGTCCATTTGGCCTGCCCATTGTGTTCGATTTTTTATTATGCCAATTTGCTTTATTTATTTTATTTTTCTACTGTATGCATTTTATTCTGATGTAATTTTTTGTTGTCTGCATTATGTATTTTATTTTGCTGTACTGTGTCTTTGGGCTTGGCCTCATGTTAGCCACCCTGAGTCCCCTTCGGGGAGATTGTGGCGGGGTATAAATAAAGATTATTACATAAAGGTAAAGGTTTTCCCCTGACATTAAGTCTAGTCCGACTCTGGGGTGTGGTGCTCATCTCCATTTCTAAGCCGAAGAGCTGGCATTGTCTGTAGACACCTCCAAGGTAATGTGGTCTGTATGACTGCATGGAGCACCGTTACCTTCCCGCTGGAGCGGTACCTATTGATCTACTCACATTTGCATGTTTTCGAACTGCTAGGTTGGCAGAAGCTGGGGCTGACAGCGGGAACTCACGCCGCTCCCCGGATTTGAACCTGCGAGTTCAGCAGCTCAGCGCTTTAAGCCACTGCGCCACCTGGGGCTCCAAAAGATTATTATTATTATTTCTCCCTTTTCCTTTTTCCTCCACAGATCAATGCCCTCTTTCTCAGCCTACTTTGGAAAACCATCCATGATAAAGCAAGGAGTTGTTTTACATCCAGAAGAAATATCTAGAGACGCAATGCATAGAATGAAAGCAAAAGATGAAATTGGGATCATTGGGGGGGTATCTGCACTGCAAAACTGATGCAGTTTGTCACCACTTTTAACTCTTTCTTTTCCGAATTCCCGTATCATTTATATTTTCCCCACAATTAAAGCAAAAATAATTAGGACGAAAATGTAATTAAAATTTGCAATGAAGCAGAAAAAATTATATACAAATAAAAATACATAAATAATAATAATAAAATACATATTATTATGATGTTTCAGGAAAAGTACTTTATGGAAAACTACAAATCCCAGCATCTCCAGTATTCCTTTTTCCCAAGGTTATCTTTGTAACTTTTAATATATACTGCAAATAATGAACTGCATCCTTTTTTGGGGGGGATTTCAGGCCAAGTTTGGGGAGAAATAAAAACCTTTTGGATTTAATCCTGGTCTAGTGTGTTCTTCTTCACTTCTGTTGCTACCTGCCTGCATTTGGGACTGGGAATATATGGAATATTTGCATATCTTTGCATATGCATAATAAGACCCCTGAAAGAAGAGGCCCCAGGCTCAACATTTCAGCCTTTCCCTTACCCGGAAGTGAGACTTGGAACTTGGAGGTCACGTGGCCAAGCTGCAAACCCCGCCCCCGCGCGTGACGTCACCTCGCATGCTTGAAAACTGCCAGAGGCTCTCATTGGACAGGAATTCTCTGGAGGCGGGGCTTTTCTGTCTGTCAATCAATTATCCACTGCCTTGAGACACGCTTACACGGCAGATGCGCGTTGATGGCTCTTCAAGGGACACTGCGTGTTTTGGACGCCGAAGGAGGAAGCGGAGAAGGGCGGTACCTGCTCTTCCTCGAAGAAAAACCCCGGAGCCGCGTCCTGTGAGAATAGAAGGGGAGGGCGCCTCTGCGCATGCGCCAGGCAGGAGGGCCACTGCGCATGCGCCAAGGAGACAGCAGGGCAATTGCTGTCAATCATTACATTATTTTGCCAGGATTTTCTATTATTATTGTATTTCCACTAGGATTTTCTATTATTAAATTTCTATAATTAATAAGGGCATTCCTAAATTTTCTATTATTATTATTACTGTATTTCCAACAGGATTTTCTATTATTATATTTCTATAATTAATAAAAGCATTCCTAAATTTTCTATTATTATTATTATTATTATTATTGTATTTCCACCAGGATTTTCTATTATTATATTTCTATAATTAATAAAAGCATTCCTAAATTTTCTATTATTATTATTATTATTATTATTGTTATTATTATTATTGTATTTCCACCAGGATTTTCTATTATTATATTTCTATAATTAATAAGGGCATTCCTAAATTTTCTATTATTATTATTATTATTATTATTATTATTATTGTATTCCCACCAAGATTTTCTATTATTATATTTCTATAATTAATAAGGGCATTCCTAAATTTTCTATTATTATTATTATTGTTGTTGTTGTTGTTGTTGTATTTCCACCAGGATTTTCTATTATATTTCTATAAATAATAAAGGCATTCCTAATTTTTCTATTATTATTATTATTATTGTATTTCCACCAGGATTTTCTATTATATTTCTATAATTAATAAGGGCATTCCTAATTTATATTATTATTATTATTATTATTATTATTATATTTCCACCAGGATTTTCTATTATTATATTTCTATAATTAATAAAGGCATTACTACATTTTCTATTATTATTATTATTATTATTGTATTACCACCAGGATTTTCTATTATTATATTTCTATAATTAATAAAGGCATTCCTAAATATCTATATCTATATATATCCGTATTTACTATTGGAAAAAGAGCACCTTGTTGTAGGGAGTCCCACCGGCTTCGCTTTTTGGGGTCAGACTAGATGCCCACTGGGGCGCCCCCTGCCATCCTCTTCTTCAGAAACACAATGGCAAAGGGCTCCCTTTCTCTGGAAAAAAAGCCACAAAATACGATTTCAAACCAAACAATAACAACCCTTTCTTTTCCCAACAGAGTCACTGATGCTCACGACTTCTGGAGTTTGGGTGCCGCTGCCCCAGAAGCAATGGAGGTAAAAAAGGAGGATTTCTACTTTCAGGTCCCTTTCCAAAACATTCCTTTTGTGATGATAAGTGAATAGTTAGGTAGGTAGATAAGATAAGTAAAACAGGTAGATAGATAAATGGGTAGATTATTAGGTAGGTAAATAGGTAGGTAGATAAGTAGACAGGTAGATAAGATAGGTAGGTAGATACATAAAAAGATCAGCATGTAGATAACTATACAGGTAGATAACTAAACAGGTAGATAGGTAGATAAGTAGGTAGGTAAAGAAGATAGGTAGGTAAAGAAAATAGGTATGTAGATAGGTAAATAGGTAGGTATGTAGATAGCTAAACAGGTAGATAGGTATATAGGTAGACAGGTAGATAAGTCGACAGTTATATAGGTAGATAAGGTAGGTAGATAAATAGGTAGATAAGTAGACTGGTATATAGGTAGATAAGATAGGTAGGTAGATAAATAGGTATGCAGGTAGATTAAACAGATAGATAGGTAGACAGGTATATGGGTAGGTAGAAGTAGATAGGTGGGCAGGTACATAGATAGAAAGGTACATGGGTAGATTAAATAGGTAAGTAGATAAGTAGCTAGATAGATAGAGAGGTAGGTATGTAGATAGGTAAATGGGTATATAGATAGGTAGGTGGATTAATAGGTAGGTAGATAGGTAATAATAATAATAATAATAATAATAATAATACTTTACTTATACCCCGCCACCATCTCCCCAAGGGGACTTGGGGCGGCTTACATAAGGCCAAGCCCAACAACACATCAGTAAAGAACAAGCAGTAAAGTAGGTAGGTAGATATAAATGGGTAGATAGGCAGGTAGATTGGTTGACAGGAAAATAGGTAGGTAGGTAGATAGGCAGCTAGCTAGCTATAAGTGATACTTTCCCATTGATAATAAATAAATGATTTAAAATCCAGCCTTGTTCTTTCTTCCTTCCTTCCTTCCTTCCTTCCTTCCTTCCTTCCTCCCTCCCTCCCTCCCTCCCTCCCTCCCTCCCTCTTTCTTTGCTAAATGTAACTCCTCGATTCCATCAAACGGACGGATGGATCCTCTCAAGGGCGGCGGAGACATCTCCAGACTCAGGTGAGCGCCCGGTTTAAGGCAGTTGGGTCCCACTGGCGCTGCCCTTGGGCTCCACGCAAAGCCAGGACTTGACCCACTTCAATTGCAGGGAGGCACTGGCACTTGGTGGAAGACCCTCCGTGACCCTCGGTGACCTGAAGGCCACCCTCCGGGTCCCAGGCGTGACCTTCAACCTGGACAAGGCCCCTCTTCCAGAGGCCAAGAAGGAGCTGCAAGAGCTGATGTTCGCTTTGGTGGAAAAAATCCAGGCCTTAGAGCAACGCCTGCAAGGTCCGCTTTGCCCCCTCCCCTTTACAAAATTATATTCTATCATATTTTTGCAAAATTAATATTTTTACCTGGAATGTTTCCTTTGTACAGAAAAATATAGCTGTTTAATAAATTGTTGTTATTATTATTTTGATTTTGTAAGTCCAAATATATATAAATATATTATGGAACACAAATATATGTTTTTCAT
Organism: Anolis sagrei; assembly: GCF_037176765.1. NCBI lineage: Eukaryota > Metazoa > Chordata > Lepidosauria > Squamata > Anolidae > Anolis > Anolis sagrei. The sequence goes on along the minus strand of NC_090031.1, from coordinate 15,068,029 downwards.
CTGACCTTTGCAGAGGTTTTGGTCGCTTCACCAGTCAGCAGCCCCGGAAAGTCCACCTCAAAAAGCATTTTTGCAGCAGCAGGTGAGCCGTTGCAGCATCTAGTCCAAACTGCATTTTAATATTATTTAATACTTAATAGTACATATTCTTTTGTAATATTTAACATCCTCTACTCTGTAATAATGATGATGATGATGATGATGATGATAACAATAATACGGGGACCTACTAAAATTCCAGGCTACTTGGATGGAATAATAATAATAATGATTGTTGTCATTATTATTATGGTTCCTCCTATGCATTTATTATTTAATACTATTTGACATTTAAAATGGATAATTATTATAATTCCTGTTTCATATTTATTAAGATATCCACTCATTGCATGATGTAATAATTCCTGTTGCAATTATGTAAAAATACCTAATTTCCACTATTGCATGACAATAATAATTCCAGTTGCACACTGATTAAGTAATCATATTTAATAGCCACTATTGCATGATATAGCAACAACAGCAACAATAATAAACATCTATATATACCTAATAAAAGTGAAAATATGTATGTGGCTGGGGTGCCCACTTCCACAGACAGGCTCCGACTTCCACAGTTTCAACCCACAGTGCTGAGGAGCCACCAAAACCCTCCCTCCAATGACATTTCAGATTATAGTGAGCGCCATGAACATGTAGCTCAACCCCTGCCAATGTGCTCCCCAAACACCATCCTCCCCACCACTCTAGGAATGCTTACATTCGGGGACAATTTCATCGTAGATTTTATGTGTTTCCTCCATTGTAAACATCTCAGTGTTCCTTACTCTCTCCACTGGTGTGACATTTGCATGATCCCGCCCCCCGCCTCTCCCTTAACTCTCTCCTACTCTTTTCAACTCTGTCTGCACAACAAACAGAGCAGAACTAATCAGCAACTGGAGGAGTTTGGGGGATTGACTCCACATGATGGAAGTTGTAGTTCACCCTGCATAATGTCAGAGCACTGTGACCCCACTGACAGTAGTTGGACCACATTTGGCACACATAGCAACTAAGAAAAATACTGGAGAGGTTTGGGGGGATTCGCCTTGATGTATAGCTGTTGTAGGTATTGGGATTTATAGTTCACCTGCAATCAAAGGGCACTCTTGGCCTAATGATGGGCCTGGTCCTCCCTTGGTACACAGAACCACCATGGCCAACTGTAAATACTGGAGAGTTTAAGGGAAATTGACTTTCATTTCTGGAAGTTGTAGTTCACTTACATCCAGAGACACTGTGACCACCACCGATGACGAATGTGGACCAAACTTGGTGTGCAGAACCCCTATGACCAACTGAACCTACTGGAGGGGTTTGAGGGGACTGACCCACCATAGTGGGAGTTGTAGTTTATCCTGCAGCTACAGATCCCACCAATTATGCATCTAGAGCAAACTTGCCCAACATAACAAACTAACCCGGGCAACACTGTGCACCCAAGCTAGTTATTATTATTATTATTATTATTGCAAAGACTCTAGCACAAGCCAGTAAAGCTGGTCTCAGTGGTGATCGGCACACTGGGTGCAGTGCCTAAGACCTTGGCCTGCACTTAAACACAATCGGCGCTGACAAAATTACCATCTGCCAGCTGCAAAAGGCCACCTGCACACATTATTACCCAATACATCACGCAATCCTAGACACTTGGGAAGTGTCCAACGTGTGATCCAATACAACAGCCAGCAGAGTGATCTTGTCTGCTGTGGACTCATCTCGTTGTGTTTCAAATAACAAGAACAATAAACACCTAACATTAAGACCTAATATAATTACAGTGTAATAAAGCTGCTCCATGGAAAATCAATAATTGTTGTTGCTGGCATTGTTATTATTCCCTCTCTTGACCTCAGCAATGCAATTGAAAACTTGCAAAATTTAAATATTAAAATAGAATAATTAAGCATGCAATTTGCACTGTGCCACTGCTGTGATGTATCTTGGCCAAAGTGAGATAAATATGTCTCTGTCGTTTCTCCCATCTTTCTTTTCCTGGATTTTCTCTCTTTTCTCCTCAGATCTAAGTCCCACAAAGCCAGCATCTGGAGCTGGGCAACCGTTTGCCAGAAAGCGGCTTCCGGGGGAATCGCTCATTAACCCTGGATTCAAAAGGTACTCGACTTGACTGGCTCCTTCGACTAAATAGTATTGGCCTTGGGTTGTTGTTGGTTTTTTCGGGCTATATGGTTATGTTCTAGAGCAGTGGTTCTCAACCTGGGGTCCCCAGATGTTTTTGGCCTACAACTCCCAGAAATCCCAGCCAGTTTACCAGCTGTTAGGATTTCTGGGAGTTGTAGGCCAAAAACATCTGGGGACCCCAGGTTGAGAACCACTGTTCTAGAGGCATTCTCTCCTGACGTTTCGCCTGCATCTATGGCAAGCATCCTCAGAGGTAGTATTGGCCTTATTTGCCGCAGCAACACACCACTCCCACCTTTCCTATATAAGAATATTAATTGACTTGCAATATTGATGTGCATTTATTTCCCCGTTCCCTTTCGCTCCAGGAAGAAGGACCCGACCGGAGTGGATTTCGAAGACCCTTGAATCTCCCTCCCGGTTCTTTTTCCTCAAATTGCAGCAAAAGGACACTCATGAGATATTTTAAATATTTTTTTATACGGAATGTTGCCTGAAAACAATAAAGACCCTTTTAAGAATAAGAAACAAGAGCCTTTCACCCAAACTTCCTTCCATTTATGGGGTTTGCCCTAATCTATATGGATTTGACACACTATGTAGACTTCTAAAATGGCATCGGCCCCTTGTGCAGTCACACAAAAAGTGAGTCCATGGCAAAAGCAGAATCACAAGAATGGTGAGTTCACAAGAATTGTGATTTCGTGATAGAAGCCCAGTCCTAGGAATGGTGAGTTTACAAGCACTGTCAAAAGAATGGTGTGTTCATTTACAAAAATACAATTGCAAGGGGGTGAATTTAGGATGGAAACCCAATGCCAAGAATAGTGACTTCACAATAATGGTGAGTTCATGATGGAAGCCCAATCCCAAGAATGACGAGTTCACAAGAACAATCCCAAGAACAGTATGTCCATTGCAGAAGCATAAGTGGTAATTCCACGGCAGAAGGAAAGTCACAGGAATCACAATCACAGGAATGGTGAAAGCCCAGTCGCAGAATGGTCAGCTCACAAGAACAGTGATTTGGTGATGGAAGCACAATCCCAGGAATTGTGAGTTTACAAGCACAGGCCCAAGAATGCTGTGTAGCAAGAGGGTGATTCTGCGACGGAATCCCAGACCCAAGAACAGTGAATTCACAAGAAGGGTGATTTCACAAGAGACACAACCCCAAGAATGGCGAGTTCACAATGAGTTTACCATGCTAGTCCAATCCAAAGAATGGTGAATTCACAAGAAGGGTGATTTCACGACAGACACAATCCCAAAAAAGGGTGAGTGCACCAGCAAAATCCCAAAAATAATGAGTTTACCACGGAAGTCCAATCCAAAGAATGGTGAATTAATAAGAAGGATGACTTCACAACAGACACAGCCCCAAAAAGGGTGAGTTCACCAGCAAAATCCCAAGAAGGTGAGTTCACAATGGAAGTCCAGTCCAAAGAACGGTGAATTCAAAAGAAGGGCGATTTGACAACAGAAGAAGGGTGACTTCACTAGCAAAATCCCAAGAATAGTGAGTTCACCATGGAAGTCCAGTCCCAAAAATGTGAATTCACAAGAAGGGCAACTTCATGGCAGGCACAACCCCAAAAAGGGTGAGGTCACAAGAAGGGTGAGTTCACCAGCGAAATCCCAAGAATAACGAGTTCATGACGGAAGTCCAATCTCATGGAGGGTGTGTTCCCAAGAAAGGCGAATCTGCAATGGGGCCTCCGCATGGGGCCCCTATTCTGTCTGTGGCTGCTTCAGGGGCCGGACCACGGTGCTGTAGGCCCGCAGGATCTCCTGGCTGTTGGGGCAGGTGTACTTGAACTCCTTGACCTCGGCGGCACTCTCCAGGTAACGCCAGACGCCCCGCAGGTCCTTGGGGATCCCGCACTGGCGGAAATGCTGGCAGACGACCTGCAAGGGCAGGAAGGGAGGACAGCGTCAGGGGCACACTATACAGATCCCACCTCTGGCTCCTGGGATCTGTAGTGCACCGCATCTCCATGGGTCGGGATCCCGGGAGCCAAACTCCAACTGGGGTTATTTGTCACAATTGCCTCGGGGAAACTATGAATTCCAGGATCCCAACCCACAGAGTTGTGGGCTCCTGGGAGTTGTAGTTCTGGGGGGGCCTGAGCTTCCAGGACCCCACAGCCTTGAGCCATTGCAGTTTCAAGCAAGGGTGATCTATATGCAGGAGGGCACGGCCACAGAAGTGATTGGCGGTTCCCGGGGCCAATGAGGGGCCCCGACTTACGTGGACGATGTTGAGTTTGGGGAGGAGGGCGCAGTCGGCCAGGGTCATCTGGTCTCCGTCCAGGAAGCGCCGACGGGATGCAGTCAGGAGGGGGTCACGCACCAATTCGTAGTCCAGCGGGGTGTTCAGGTACTTGTCCAACCGCCAAAGGGCCTTCAGCAGGTTCCGGTGCAGAGCTGCAGGGAAGGGTCGTTTCCCAAGGAATGAGGGTGGGAGGGCACTGCAGGATACTCACCCCTGCCTTAGGGAAACTACGACTCCCAGCCCCCTCCCCTCTCCCAAGGCCACCACTCACTCACCTTCGTCCTGGGAAGGAATGGGGTTCTTGATGAAGGCCGAGAAGCGGAGGAAGATGTCATTGCCAGCCAGGGAGGACTCCTTGTACCTGGGCAGCAGAGTGGGGAAGCTGTGGAATGGAGGGGATGGAGGGAATGGAGAAGAGAGAGGAAGGAGGGAAGGAGGAAGGAAGGAAGGAAGGAAGGAAGGAAGGAAGGAAGGAAGAGGGAATGAGGAAGAGAGAGAAGAAAAGGAGGGAAAGGAGCAAGAGTGAGAGAGGAAGGAAGGAGTGGAGGAAATGAAGGAGGGAAGGGAGAAAGAGATAAAAGAAAGAGGAAGGAAGGAAGGAATGAGGAAGAGAACAAAGGAAATGAAAGAGGGAAAGGAGAAAGAGAACAAGGAAAGAGGGAGAAAGAAAGAGAAAGGAAGGAAGGAAACAAAGAGGAAGGGAACGAAGGAGGGAAGGGAGAAAGAGAAGGAAATGAAGGAGAGGAAGGAGGAATGGAAAAGAGAAAGGAAGGAAGAGGAAAGAAGGAAGGAAGAGAAAGAAATAAAGAGAGAGAAAGGAGGAACGAGAGGAAGAGGAAGAAAGGGAGAAAGAGAAGAAGAGGAAGAAGAGAGAGAGAAGAAAGAGGAACGGAAGAGAGAAAGAGGAAGGAAGGAAAGAAGAAAAAGGAAATGGAGAGAGAGGAAGGAGGAACAGAAGATAGAATGAGGGAAAGAAAGAATAGTATGAGGAAGAAGGGGGAGAAAAGGAGAAAAAAGAAGGAGGGAAGGGAGAGAGAAAGAAAAGAAGGAGGGAAGGGGAAGAAGAGAGAAAGGAAGGAGGCAACGAGGAAGAGAGAAATGAAATGAAGAAGGGGATAAAGAAACAGAAATAGAAAGAAGGGACAGGAAAGAGAAAAAGAGGAAGGAGGGAATGGATTGAGAAATAGAAAGGAAGGCAGGGACAAGAGAGAAAGGGAGAGAAAGAATAGAAATAAATACCATAATAATAATAATAATAATAATAATAATAATAATATCCACACGAGTTCCTCTGATTGGCCTGGGAGCGAAGGTCTTGGCCAGAGACTGGGACTGGCCTGGGCTCAGGGGCAAGGCTTTGGCCTTCCTCCTCTTCCTCCTCCTCCTCCTCCTCTTGCACTCACTCGGGGGGCCCCAGGGTCTCCTCCAGGAACTCCTCGATGCGCAGAGTGTCCGTCTTGGGCTCCCCCTCGTAAAGCAGCACCGGCAGTTGGGCCCCAGGGGCAAAGGCCTTCAGGACGTCCAGGGACCTGCAAAGGCAGAGCAGAGAAGTGAGCAAAGGGGACACATTCATGCACTGTACAGCTGCTGGAATAGTTGGCCTTCGGGGGTCCCTTCTGACTCAAGGACGGGTGCATTTGCAGCACTGCTCCTCAGAGGTCCCATTGAGGATTGGCGCCTTTCTATTACTGCCCAGGGGTTGGAGTAGATGGCCTTACAACTCTAGGATTGGGTCATTTCCAGCACTGATCAGGAGGGTGGACTAGATGGCCTTTGGGGACTCCTTTCCATCTCTTCATTTCATTTACTTCATTTGTATATCGCTCTTCTCAGCCCTTAGGCGATCTCTGGGATCCTATGGATGCCCAGGTGGTCAAGGTCCTTGAGGGTCCCTTCCAACTCTTTCCGATACTGTCCAGGAGTTGGACTAGATGCCCTTTGGGAGTCCCATCTAATTCGAGGTTTGGTGCCTTACTATTATTGCTCAGGGGTTGGACTAGATGGCCTTTGGGGACCCCTTTCCGCCTCTAGGATCCTATGGATGCCCAAGTGGTGAAGGTCCTTAAGGGTCCCTTCCAACTCCACGTGTGGAACTAGATGCTCTTTGGGAGTCCCTTCTAATTCAAAGTTTGGTGCCTTACTATTAGTGACCAGGGGTTGGACTAGATGGCCTCTGGGGGTCCCTTACAACCCTAGAATGGGGTCATTTTCAGCACTGATCAGGAGGATGAACTAGATGGCCTTTGGGGACCCCTTTCTGTCTCTAGGATCCTATGGATGTCCAAGTGGTGAAGGTCTTTAAGGGTCCCTTCCAACTCTTTTCAATACTGTCCAGGGGTTGGACTAGATGGCCTTTGGGGGTCCCTTCTAATTTGAGGTTTGGTGCCTTGCAACTAGTGCCCAGGGGTTGGACTAGATGGCCTTTGGGGATCCCTTACAACCCTAGGATTTGGTCATTTCCAGCACTGACCAGGAGGATCGACTAGATGGCCTTTGGGGACCCCTTTCCACCTCTAGGATTCTATGGATACCCAAGTAGTGAAGGTCCTTAAGGGTTCCTTCCAACTTTCCAATACTGTCCAGGGGTTGGACTAGATGCCCTTTGTGGGTGCCTTACAATTTCCAGCACTGACCAGGAGGATGGAGTAGATGGCCTTTGGGGATCCCTTTCTGCCTCTAGGATCCTATGGTTGTCCAGGTGGTTGAGGTCCTTAAGAGTCCTTTCCAACCCTTTCCCATACTGAGGATTTAAAGATTTAAAATTCTGGCACAAGACAGTCAAGGTGGTCCCAGTGGTGATTGGCACACTAATAATAATATAATAACTAATAATTATTGTTATTACTTGGACAAGATGCCCTTTGGGAGTCCTGTCTCATTCAAGGTTTGATGCCTTTCCCGCACTGCCAGGGGTTGGACTAGATGATCTTTAAGATCCCCTTCCAATTGTAGGATCCATGAATTTCCCATAGGTTGGACTGGATGGTCTTTGGGCACCCCCTGCAAACTGTAGAACCTCCTCTTGGTAGCATGTACTCTTAGCCCTTTGCTGTGCAAGAGGATGACCTTTAGGAGCCCCCTTCCAACTGGAGGACTGGTACCTTTTCAGAACCCTCCAAGGGATGGACTAGATGGCCTTTGGGGCCCCCCTCCCAGCTCTGGATTAGTGCCTTCCCAGGACTGTAAGGGGTTTGACTGGATGACCCAGAGAGGTCCTTTCTATTACTGGTTCCTCCCTGGCGCTTTCAAGAGGCGAGACTAGATGGCCTCTGGGGGCCCCTCCCTTACCGCTTGGTGTCCACGGTGGTCAGCGTGAAGGGGACCCCTTTCAAGAGCAGGATCATGAAGAGCCGCTGGCAGAAGGGGCAGTGCCCAATGGTCTCTCCGTCATCACTGGCCTTTGGGGGGAAACATGGGAGGAAGAAGAAGAGGGTCACCCCAAAAAGTTCCCCGAAAGCCCCCCCCCCCCCCGAAAGCCCCTCTCTTGGGAGTTTCCTCGGCAATACGGGGTTTTTAGGAAAGGAGCCAAACGAAACCAAAACGTTGGGAGGAGAACGGTTTGGTTTTGGGGCGAGGCGCCAATCCATCTGCAGGCGGCACCCAAGCCGCTGCCAATACCTCTAAGTTGCGGGTTTTAAACAGCAGTGTTTTCATCATAACAACAACAATATTTATACTGATTGGTATCTTGAATTCTATCTTCATATTTGTATGTCAATTTGGGCTGCTGTGAGTTTTCTGGGCTGTCAGGCCATGTTTCGGAAGCATTCTCTCCTGACATTTTGCCCACATCTATGGCAGAGGTTGTGACGTCTGTTGGCAACGAAGGAAGTGGGGTTTATATGTATCTGTGGAATGATGTCCAGGGTGGGAGAAAGAACTCTTGTCTGTTTGAGGAAAGTGTGTGTGTTGGCATTGGCCAGCTTGATTAGCATTGAGTAGCCTTGCAGCTTCAAAGCCTGGTTGCTTCCTGCCTGGGGGAATCCTTTGTTGGCCCTGATTGATTATCGTCTGGAATTCCCCTGTTTTCTGAGTGCTACTTGTTATTTACCGTCCTGATTTTAGAGTTTTTTAAATACTGGTAGCCAGATTTTGTTAATACTAATATCCACAAAATGCAGCATTGCCCAAACACGACTCAAGAAATTATTATTATTATTATTATTATTATTATTATTATTATTATCGACACAAAAGCACAGTATGTCACAGCAAACGAGATCTATATGCTGGATTTCGTATCACAAAATCACAAGTCGAACACTTTCCAAGCGTCTACGACTGTGTGATGTATTTTCGAATGTTGTTGTTGTTGTGTTATTATTATTATTATTATTATTATTATTATTATTACTTAGAATGTATGTATCTTGTCCTTCTCAACCCCCAAAGGGGGACTCAGGACGGCTTACAATTGGCAGTCATTAGATGCCGACAAAGAAACAGAACACAACAATTCACATAAACAAGTCAACAGTAATAAAAATATTGAACCTTAAAATATTAACACAACTAAGTCTGAGTCTGCAAATCCAAATCATAGTCCAGAGTTCCAGTCTAAGGTCTCTTAATTGACAACAAACATGAGATTCCAGACAGGAAACAATCAGGTCCAGCTAACACCTCCCAACCAAGGCTTCCTCTCCCTCCCCCCCCAGGCAGGAAGCAGCCAAGCTTTGAAGCTGCAAGGCCTTGCAATGCTAATGAAGCTGGCCAATTGCAACATTCACACTTACCTCCAACAGACAAGAGTTCTTTCTCCCACCCTGGACATATATAAACCTCACTTGCCTAGTTTCCAAGAAACGTCATAACCTCTGATGCCTGCCATAGATGCAGGTGAAACGTCAGGAGAGAATGCTTCTGGAACATGGCCAGACAGCCCGGAAAACTCGCAGCAACCTATTATTATTATGTTTAATTCTATTTTGGCATCTCGGTGAGGGATAAAAGGAGAATAATAATAAATATTATTGAACTATTAGTGAAATAAAAGGGGCCATCTTCATATATATATATAGAGAGAGGGAAGTAAAGGTTTCCCCCTGACATTAAGTCCAGTCGAGTTGGACTATGGGTGTTGGTGCTCATTTCCATTTCTAAGCCAATGTGCCGGCGTTGTCCGTAGACACCTCCAAGGTACTATTATTGGCCTGTGCTTTCACCTACCCCATTCAATTATCAGATATTATTAATATATTATAATTATATTATTATTGTAGTACCCAATAGTATCATTGACCTATGCTATCACCTATCCCATCCAACTATCATATATTATATTATAATTATTATTGTACTATTAATTTACTACCTAATACTATCATTGATATGTGCTTTCACCTACCCCATTCAATTATCAGATATTGTATTATTGTATTATTATATCATTATTTTACTACCTAATACTATCATTGACCTATGCTTTCACCTACCTCATTCAATTATCAGATATTATAATTATTATTGTATTATTATATCATTATTTTACTACCTAATACTATCATTGACCTATGCTTTCACCTACCTCAGCCAACTATTATATATTATTATAATAATTATTGTAGTATTATATTATTATTTTACTACCTAATACTATCATTGACCTGTGCTTTCACCTATTCCATCCAACTATCATATATATTATAATTATTAATGTATTATTATATTATTTTACTACCTAATACTATCATTGATATGTGCTTTCACCTACCCCATTCAATTATCAGATATTATAATTATTATTGTCTTATTATATCATTATTTTACTACCTAATACTATCATTGGCCTGTAATTTCACCTACCCCATCAGCCTATTATATATTATAATATATTATATTATAATTATTACATATAATTATGCTACTCGTTTTATTTTTATATTATAATGTATATTAGTATAGTAAAGGTAAAGGTTTCTCCTTGACATTAAGTCCAGTCATGTCTGACTTTTGGGATTGGTTCTCATCTCCATTTCTAAGCCGATGTGCCGGCGTTGTCGGTAGACACCTCCAAGGTCATGTGGCCAGCATGACTGCATGGAGTGTTGTTACCTTCCTGCTGGAGCAGTACCTACTGATCTACTCACATTTACATGTTTTTGAATTGCTAGGTGGGCAGAAGCTGGGGCTAATAGCGGGAGCTCACCCCGCTCCCTGGATTTGAATCGGCAACCTTTTGGTCAGCAAGTTCAGCAGCTCAGCGGTTTAACCTACAGTGCCACCCGGGGTGCATATGCACATACACACACACACACACACACACACACACACACACACACACACATATATATATTATATAGTATTATATAAGTAATATTACATAGAATATATATGTGTGTTCTTATTTTAAAAACTTTTATTTTGCAACTTATTGCAAGCACCTGTTGGGTTGTTTTGAAAGAACATTATTATTATTATTATTATTATTATTATTATTATTATTATTATTATTATTTTGCCAGGCAGAAGCTGCTCTCTGGAGCTGCGCCAAAGTGTTTGTGGATTTTGCAAAACATTGGGGTTAAACCGGTTTGGTTTTGGGTGACGCCTGGGAGCGAGGCATTTGCCGGAGGCTTGGGCTGTTCCTGCATGTCTTTCTCTGACTCCGAAATTAAGCACGTAATTCGAGAGGAAGGATGACACTTCTCACCAACCGGGGAGGGGAAATTATCATAATTATCCGCAAAGGAAGTCCAGCAAACAGGCAAACAATGAGGAAGGGCCCTGATTAGAAAACAAACAAACAAACAAAACAGGAAAATGCAGAGGTCGAAAAGGAATCTGGAATCGGCGAGGATTCGAACTCACGTCTCTACAGAAACTCCAGATTAATTGGATGCACATAATTGGTCCATGAAAAGGATGGGAAGCTTAGGGACAGATTGGGGGGTGGGATGTCTCAAAAATTGGCATTTAAACCAATGTTTTTTTTTTTAGGGTTTGCTGTTAGTTTTCTGGGCTGTCTGGCTATGTTCCAGAAGCATTTTCTCCTGACATTTCTTCCACATCTATTATGCTGTTGATGATGATGATGATAATAATAATAATAATAATAATCAGACTTTGTTGTCAAAGGCTTTCATAATCGGAATCACTGGATCAGTGTGAGTTTTCCAGGCTGTCTGGCCGTGTTCCAGAAGCATTCTCTCCTGACGTTTCTCCCAAATCTAAAGCAGGCATCTTCATAGGTTGTGAGGTCTGTTGGAAACTAGGCACGTGGGGTTTATATACTTGTGGAATGATGCCCAGGGCAGAAGAAAGAACTCCTGTCTGTTGCAGGCAAGTGTGAATGTTGCAATTGGCCACCTTGATTAGCACTGAATGGACTCACAGCTTCAGAGCTTGATTGCTTCCTGCCTGCGAGGGATCCTTTGTTGGGAGGCTGGCCCTGATTGATACTTGTCTGGAATTCCCCTGTTTTCTGAGTGTTGCTCTTTATTTATTGTCCTTTATTACCACTGAATGGCCTTGCAGCTTCAAACCCTGGCTGCTTCCTGACTTGGGGATCCTTTGTTGGGAGGTGTTGGCCGGCCCTGATTGATTCTTGTCTGGAATTCCCCTGTTTTCTGAGTGTTGCTCTTTATTTACTGTCCTCGAAATGCACTGAATGGCCTTGCAGCTTCAAAGCCTGGCTGCTTCCAGGCTGGACATTTCGCAGATATATAAACCCTACTTGCCTAGTTTCCAACAGGCCTCACAACCTCTGAGGATGCCTACCATAGATGTGGGTGAAACATCAGGAGAGAATGCTTCTGGAACATGGCCAGACAGCCTGGAAAACTCACACTGACCCAGTGATTCCTGTCATGAAAGCCTTTGACAACACGATCTGATTTTTATTATTATTATTTTATTTATTATTATTTTATATTATTATTATTATTATTATTATCATCATCATCATCATCTCTTAAATAACTAAACAGTATTCCCCCCCTAATAAAGGTCTGAATACACTGACCCTCAAAAATTAATGTTATGGGGTAAGGTCAATAATAATAAATGACTTCCTCATGAAAACCATGCCTCGTGGGGTGACAATGGCAACATTTCCCATTATAAGCTTTGCTCCGTGGGGTTATGGACCCATATTGAGGGTCGGTTTTGTGGCCGGAATACCCCCCCCCCCCAAATAATAGGGACTCCCTTTGACCTCCCCATTGAAAGCATTGCGGCACTGAGGAACCATGGCAATATTTGGGGTTCAATGGCACTTCCCAAGTGTCTATGACTGTGTGATGTATCAACGAATAATGTGTGCAGACCCAAGTTGGGTAGCCTTTTGCAGCTCACAGGTGGTAATTTTGTCAGTGCTGATTGTTTTGAAGTGCAGGCCAAGGTCTTGAGGCACTGCACCCAGTGTGCTGATCACCACTGGGACCACCTTGACTGGTTTGTGCCAGAGTCTTTGCAGTTCGATCTTTAAATCCTCATATTGTGTAATAATAATAATAATAATAATAATTATTATTATTATTAGAAACACAACAAGATGAGTTCACAGCAGACACTCTGCTGGCTGTTGAACTGGATCACACGTCAGACACTTCCCAAGTGTCTAGGACTGTGTGATGTATTGACGAATATTATTATTATTATTATTATTATTATTATTATTATTATTATTATTATTATTATTGACACAGCAAACAAGATATATATGCTGGATTTCGTATCACAAAATCACAAGTCCAACACTTCCCAAGCATTTAGGGCTGTGTGATGTATAATAATAGGTAAAGATAAAGGTTTCCCCCAGACATTAAGTCTAGTCGTATCCAACTCTGGGGGTTGGTGCTCATCTCCATAACCCTAACCCTCTCCATTTCTAAGAGCTGGCGTTGTCTGTAGACACCTCCAAGGTCATGTGGCCGGCACGACTGCATGGAGCACCGTTACCTTCCCGCTGAAGCAGTACCTATTGATCTACTCACATTTTCATGTTTACTTTTACTTTTGCATGTTTTCAAACTGCTAGGTTGGCAGAAGCTGGGGCTAACAGTGGGAGCTCACCCCACTCCCTGGATTCAAATCTGCAATCTTTTGGTCAGCAAGTTCAGCAGTTTAACCCACTACATAATAATAAAACTTACACAATATGGGGATTTGAAGATCAGACTACAAAGACTCTGGCACTAGACAGTCAAGGCGGTCCCAGTGATGATCGGCACACTACTACTACTACTACTACTACTTATTATTATTATTATTAGTATTGTTTTTGAACCTCTGACCTTTCGGTCAGCAAGTTCAGCAGCTCAGCAGTTTAACCCACTACATAATAATAAAACTTACACAATATGGGGATTTGAAGATCAAACTACAAAGACTTTGGCACTAGACAGTCAAGGTGGTCCCAGTGGTGATCGGCACACTAATAATAATAATAATAATAATAATAATAATAATAGTAGTAGTGTGCCGATCACCACTGGGACCACCTTGACTGTCTAGTGCCAAAGTCTTTGTAGTTTGATGTTATTATTTGTAGTTTGTTGTTGTTATTATTATTATTATTATTATTGTTGGTGTTATGTCTATTATTGTTGTTATGATGATGAAGATTGAATGCCTTGCTGCATGTTGCTTGCATGAGCCTATGTTTCCCCGCAGGGTGTACTTCCTTGGGGGGGACCCCTTGTGACCTGGTGTGACCCCCCCCCCTCCTCCTGTCACTCACCTTGACAAAGAGCTGAAGCTTGGGACTCTCCTCCTCGGAGGTGGTTGCCACAGCAGCCGCTGCCATCCTCCTCCTCCTGGCTGCAGCGGTGGCCGTCTTCCCAAAGAGGAGGCAGAGCGGAGGGCTGGGTGCTTGCTGCTCCCGCTGGCTCTTGTACAGGAGGAGGCACACCCGCCAGAAGGCCCCACCCCCCTCCTCTGCCTCGGCGCCACGCCCCCTGGGACCTGGCTGGGGCCCCTCACCCACCCAAGCGCTGGGACGGGGTGGGGCCCGGGAAGGGAGGGGTCGGCGGGGACAGGGCTCACGGCTGGACAGCGGTACCATCGGGCTTAGCTGCCCGGGCAGGATCTGCAGGCTGCGGGGCTGGCCCCCCGCCTTGGCACTCCCCAGGACCCCCTCCATGGGCACTCAAGAGGCTCCAAAGGCACTCAAAGGGTTCAGAATAGAAGAGACTCTGAATATGCGCAAGGTGCTCCAGAGCACCCAATGGACTCCAAATACACTCAAGGGGCTCCAAAGGCACCTGAAAGGTTCAGAATAGACTTGGAATACACACAAGGTGCTCCAAAGACACCCAAAGAGACTCTAAATACACGCAAGATGCTCCAGAGGCACCCAATGGACTACAAATACACTCAAGGGGCTCCAAAGGCACTCAAAAGGTTCAGAATAGAAGAGACTCTGAATATGCAAAAGGTGCTCCAGAGCACCCAATGGACTCCAAATACACTCAAGGGGCTAAAAAGGCACCCGAAAGGTTCAGAATAGACTTGGAATACACACAAGGTGCTCCAAAGACACCCAAAGAGACTCTAAATACACGCAAGATGCTCCAGAGGCGCCCAATGGACTACAAATACACTCAAGAGGCTCCAAAGGCACTCAAAAGGTTCAGAATAGAAGGGACTCTGAATATGCGCAAGGTGCTCCAGAGCACCCAATGGACTCCAAATACACTCAAGGGGCTCCAAAGGCACCTGAAAGGTTCAGAATAGACTTGGAATACACACAAGGTGCTCCAAAGACACCCAAAGAGACTCTAAATACACGCAAGATGCTCCAGAGGCGCCCAATGGACTACAAATACACTCAAGGGGCTCCAAAGGCACTCAAAAGGTTCAGAATAGAAGAGACTCTGAATATGCGCAAGGTGCTCCAGAGCACCCAATGGACTCCAAATACACTCAAGGGGCTCCAAAGGCACCTGAAAGGTTCAGAATAGACTTGGAATACACACAAGGTGCTCCAAAGAGACCCAAAGAGACTCTAAATACACGCAAGATGCTCCAGAGGCGCCCAATGGACTACAAATACACTCAAGGGGCTCCAAAGGCACTCAAAAGGTTCCAAATAGACTCAGAATACACTCAAGTGGCTCTGGAGGCACCCAATGAACTCTCAATAGACTCAAAAGGAGACAGAGGCACTCAAAAAGTTCGGAATAGACTTTGAATATACTCAAGGTACTCCGGAGGCACCCAATAGACTCTCAAAAGACTCAAGGGGCGCCAAAGGCACCCAAAAGGTTCTGAATAGATGCCAAATACACTTAAGGCGCTTCAGAAGCAGCCAAAGGGTCCCTAATAGACTGAAAATATACTCAAAGGGCTCCAAAAGCATCCAAAGGGTACCAAAGAGACTCCAAATACACTCCAGGGGCTCCAAATGCACCCAAAAGGTTCCAAGTAGACTCCAAATATACGCAAGGGGCTCCAAAGGCGCCCAATGGACTCTCAATAGACTCAAAGGGTTCCAAAGGCACCTAAAGGGTTCGAAATAGACTCAAAATACACTCAAGGGGCTCCAAAGCGTTCCAAATAGACTCAAGGGGCTCCAAAAGCACCCAAAGGGTTCCAAAAAGACTTCAAATATACTCAACAGGCTCCGAAAGCACCCAAAGGACACCAAATGCACTCAAGGGGCTCAAAGGCACCCAAAAGGTTCAGAACGAATTCAGAATATACTCAAGGGGCTCCGAAGGCATCCAATGGACTCTCAGTAGACTCAAAGGGCTCCAGAGGCACCCAAAAGGTTCCAAATAGATGCCAAATACACTCAAGTTGTTCCAAAGATACCCAAACAGACTCTGAATACATGCAAGGTGCTCCAGAGGCGCCCAATGGACTACAAATACACTCAAGAGGCTCCAAAGGTACCCAAAATGTTCAGAATAGACTCGGAATACACTCGTGGCTCTGGAGGCACCCAATGGACTCTCAATAGACTCAAGGGGATCCAGAGGCACCCAAAAGGTTTGGAATATACTCCAAATACACTCAAGGGGCTCCAAAAGCACCCAAAGTGTTCCAAATAGACTCCAAATACACTCAACAAACTCCAAAAGCTCCCAAAGGACACCAAATACAGTCAAGAGGGTCCAAAGGCACCTAAAGGTCTCAGAATAGACTCCAAATACACTCAAGGAGATCCAGAAGCACCCAATGGACTTTCAATGCACTCAAGAGGGTCCAAAGGCACCCAAAGGGTTCAGAATAGACTCAGAATACACTCAAGGAGATCCAAAGACACCCAATGGACTTCTAATAGACTCTGAATACACTCAAGGAGTGGCAAAAGTGCCCAAAGTTCACCAAATGCACTCAAGGGGCTCCAAAGGTACCCAAAGGATTCAGAATAGACTCCAAATACACGCAAGGAGATCCAGAGGAACCCAATGGACTTTCAATGCACACAATTGGCTCCAAAGGCACCCAAAGGGTTCCAAATAGACTCCAAATACACTCAAGGGGATCCAAAGACACCCAATGGATTCTCAATAGACTCAAGGGGCTTTAAAGGCACTCAAAAGGTTCGGAATAGACTCCGAATAAACTCAAGTTGCTGCAAAAGCACCCAAAGGTTTCCAAATAGACTCCAAACACATTCAAGGGGCTCCAAAGGACACCAATTATACTAAGGGGCTCTAAAGGCACCCAAAGGGTTGAGAATAGACTCCAAATGCACGTCAGGTGCTCCAAAGAGATCCAAAGGATTCCAAATGGGCTCTCAATACACACAAGGTGCTCCACACTCAGTGGGTTTGGAATACACCCGACTGACGCGAAATGGCACAAAAGTGGACTCCGAAACACTGCTGAATGGGCTCAAAATGCACACAATGGGTTTGAAAGACTCATGACGGATGTGAAACGTCACCAAATTGGACTCTGAAACCCCGCCGAATGGGCTCAAAACGCATTCAGTGGGTTCGGAATATCCGCAATGGACTCAAAACCTGCCCCGAACGGCACTCAAAGGGACTTGAAAATACACTCCGCGGACTCGAGCTGCAAAGAGTTGCCTCCAAACGCACTCAATGGACGCAGGTGACGCGCTCGACAGGCTCAAGATGCTCTCGACGTCTCAAA
This sequence comes from Anolis sagrei, assembly GCF_037176765.1. Classification (NCBI taxonomy): domain Eukaryota; kingdom Metazoa; phylum Chordata; class Lepidosauria; order Squamata; family Anolidae; genus Anolis; species Anolis sagrei. Next base: position 15,050,520 of record NC_090031.1, on the reverse strand, counting down.
GATGCACCCAACCCTCTGCCTGCCTTCAATGGGTGCAAAAGGGCCCCGAATTGGCCCCAAGACCACACCAAGGGGCTCTCAGGCCAAAGCCAGCTGTTGCTGCTCCTGCTCCTTCTGCCAGAAGAGCTGCAATGGATGGATGGATGGATGGATGGATAGATGGATATGGACAGCTGTCCTCTCTGCTCCTCCCTCACTCTCTGTCTGCAGCACAAAGACTCCTCTTGCAAGGAGTCATCTAGGAGGAGTATTGGGACTGGTTTTGCTGGGAGGCCCCCAGGGTCGGAATCCAGGAAATGGGCAGGTTGAGGGGCCCCTGGAGCCTCTGCACCATCTAAATAAGGGCCCCGTGCAACACCGCTCTCCAAGGTCTTTCATAAACACCAACTGGGGTCCAGCTGCATTCAGTCTACAAACACCATGTAGTCCAACCCCCTCCCCATTTGACTGTGACCTCCGCCGGGACTTGTAGTTTGTTGATAAACTTTTAACGTCCCCCTGTTGAGGGTTGCTGGGTGTTGTAGTTCCAATGAGAACACATGCTTTGTGGCTCAATGCTATTGGGTTCCTGGGATCTGAAGTTTGGCAGTGAAGGCTGTGGGCCTTGGGAAACTACAAACCCCGAATTATTCTTGACTGGGAATCACTGCTGTTGTTTTTTAAATTGCAAAATAATAATGGTAATGAAAATAATAATATTTTGTGGGAAGCATTCCCAGCTGGCAGAGAAGAGAATGGACCTTGTCAAACTACGAATCCCAAACAACTGACACTGCTGTTGGTTTTTTAAAATTGCAAGATGATAATGATAATAATAATATTTTGTGGGAAGCACTCTCGACTGGCAGAGAGTAGCTCAATGGACCTCGTCAAACTACGAATCCCAAACAACTGACACTGCTGTTGGTTTTTTTTTTTTATAATAATTTTTATTAGATTATATAGTGAATACAACGAAAGAGGGTGAACATTTAAAAGAAGATAGAACAGTAGGAAAGTATAGTAATAAAAATAATAAGAGAAAGAAAAAAGAGAAAAAAAATAAGAATAAGAAAAAAAAATACTCCACAAAAAGGGTGGAGGAAAAAGAAAAAATAAAAACATACAAAAAAAAACACAAAAAGAAAAAACTTTTAAAACTAAAAAGGTTTGACTTCCATCTCCTCATCAGGTGTTGTGTCTCAAAATTTTTTTTTCCCTTATCTTAAAAAGATAGTCCTCTTATTTACTCTCCTCTTTCTCGTAATTATCATAAAGGGTCCAGTCTGTTCTCTTTATCGGATTTCCGGTATTTTTTTTCAAAAAAAAAGTTAATTCATCCATCTCTCTTATTTCTCTAATTTTCCCTAACCAATCTTCCTTGGTAGGTACATTATCCTGTTTCCAAATTTTTGCTAATGTAATTCTGGCTGCCGTCGTTATATAAGTAAAAAGTCTGTCTTCATTTTCCTGTAATTGTAAATCCAAGTCTGTAAAGCCCAATAGATAATATTCCGGTTTCTTCTTAAAAACTATTTGCAAAATCTTTTGTAGTTCTTCATGTATCATAGACCAGTATTTCCCTATTTCTTTACATGTCCACCACATATGGTAAAAGGTACCTGTCTGCTGGCATCCTTTCCAACATTTATCAGAAGTATTTTTATTTATTAAAGATAGTTTCTTTGGAGTGGTATACCATCTGTGGAACATTTTTATCCAATTTTCTTTCAAATCTGTTGCATATACATATTTCAACTTTTTGTTCCACATCTGTTCCCACTCTTTAAATTGTATAGGTCTTCTTATATTTTCCGCCCATTTTATCATACATGGTTTAACTTGTTCACATTCCGTTAGCCAGTTTAGTAATGTATTATAAATAACTGTAATTATTTTTTTCTTTAATTTCAAAATCTTATCCCAAATTGATTCTTCCCAGTTGAAACCTATCTTATTATCCTGCTTTATATATTCTTTCATTTGTAAGTAATGCAACCATGTCAAATGGATATTTTTTTTCTTTTAAATACTGATAGGTCTTAATCTCAGATGTCCTCTCTATCAAAATGTCTTTATATGTTAGCCACGTTCTCCATCCCAGCAATCTTCTTTGGTACGCCTCCATTGGGGACACCCACAGTGGCGTTTTATTATAAAAATAATTTTTATATTTCATCCATATTCTTAATAGAGATGCTCTTACAAAATGATTTCCAAATTTTTTTTCTTTTTTCTCTCTATCATACCACGTGTAGGCATGCCATCCTACTCGTAGATCGTGTCCTTCTAAATTCAGACCTTTTTCATTTTCCAACAGCATCCAGTCTCTAATCCATAAGAGAGCACAAGCGTCATGGTATGCTTTTAGATCTGGGTATCCAAGTCCACCTCTTGTTTTTTTATCAATTAAATTTAGATATTTAATTCTATGTCTTTTTCCATTCCACACAAATTTCAATAGTTCTTTATTCCAATTATTAAAAATTGTTTGATTTCTGATTACGGGTATATTTTGAAATAAAAACAGTAGTTTTGGTAATACATTCATTTTGATTAATGCTATTTTTCCTAATAACGATAGTTTCAATGATTTCCAATTCTTGAGATCCTTCTGTATCTTACTCCAAACCAATTCATAGTTATTCTTCAATAATTGTCCATTTTTTGCGGTTATCCAGATACCCAAGTACCTTAATTTCTTAACGATCTCCATTCCCGTAGCCGCTGCTATCTTCTCCTGGTTTTCCTTCTTTACATTTTTAGTTAAGATTTTAGTTTTCTCTTTATTCACTTTGAAGCCTGCCACTTTTCCATATTCATGCATCTTCTTAATCCAATTCTCAAGATTATTCACTGGGTCTTCTACAATTCCCAGCAAGTCATCTGCGAAGGCTTTAATCTTGTATTCATATTTCCCAACTCTTACCCCTTTAATATTTGTATCTTCTCTTATTTTTCTCATCAACGGTTCCAAAGCCATAATGAAAATCAAAGGGGATAACGGACATCCTTGTCTTGTTCCTTTCGTAATTATAAATTCTTCCGATTGCTGACCGTTTATCCGAATTTTTGCTCTTTGTACTTCATAAATGGCATTGATTGCATTTATAAATTTTGCCCCCATATCTAATTCCTGAATCAAAATCTTGAAAAAGTCCCAGTTTAAATTATCAAATGCCTTCTCTGCGTCAATTGATAAAATGGCAGCTTCCTTCTGATGGTTAACTTCAAAATATTCTATCAAATCAAGGACTGTTCGTATGTTATCCTTCATGTATCTTCCTGGGAGGAACCCTGTTTGGTCCTCCCCTATCCAATCTGTCAGGAATTCTTTCAATCTTGTCGCCAGGATATTCATAAATATTTTATAATCTACATTCAGAAGGGATATAGGTCTATAGTTTTTAATATTCTCTGGTGTTGAGCCTTCTTTATGTATCATTACTATTTCAGCATGGTTCCAGGATTCTGGGATTCTTTGATACAGTAATGCCTCATTTAGGACCCTTTTCAATATTGGTCTTACAGTATCCTTCATTGATTTGTAAAATCCTGCTGTAAATCCATCAGGGCCTGGGGCCTTATCTGCATCCATTTTATTCACTGCTTTATCTATCTCTTCTTCCGTGATCTCTTTATTCAACTTTTCCCGTATCTCTTCTGAGATCTTTTGTAGTTTCAATTGGCTTATATACTCCGTAACTTCCTCTTTCTTTATTCCATCACTGGTATATAATTTACTGTAATATTTTTTAAATTCTTCCATAATCTCTTTGTCAGTCGTGCATATTCTTTCTCCCTCAATTATTTTCGTTATCTGCATAGCCTGCTTCTTCTTGCAAACTTGTCTGCTGTTGGTTTTTAATTATGGTCCACACGTGCTGTTGGTTTTTTTTAATTGCAAGATTATAATGATAATAATAATAATAATAATAATAATAATAATAATTTGTGGGAAGCACTTCCGACTGGCAGAGAGTAGCTCAACGGACCTCGTCAAACTACGAATCCCAAACAACTGACACTGCTGTTGGTTTTTTTTAATTGCAAGATGATAATGATAATAATAATAATAATAATAATAATAATTTGTGGGAAGCACTCTCGACTGGCAGAGAGTAGCTCAACGGACCTCGTCAAACTACGAATCCCAAACAACTGACACTGCTGTTGGTTTTTAAAATGCATAATTTCTGGGGCCCAACTGCATTCATTCTACAGCGTTGGAAGGGACCCCCGAAGGCCATGTAGCCCAACCCCCTCCTTGTTTGACCATGACCTCTGCTGGGACTTGTAGTTATGGTGAGAAATTTTTAACGTGCCCCGGTTGAGGGAGTTGTAGTTCCAATGAGAATGGATGCTGTTTGTCCCCACTTTGTGGCTCAATGTTATTGGGTTCCTGGGATCTGTAGTTCGGCAGGGAAGGCTGTAGGCCTTTGGAAACTACAAACTCCGAGAGATTCTTGACTGGGAATCACTGCTGTGAGGTTTTTTTTAATTGCAAGATAATAATAATAATAGTAATAGTAATAATGATAATAATATTTTGTGCAGCTGGCAGAGAAAGGAATGGACCTTGTTAATTCCCAAACAACTGACACTGCTATTGGTTTTTCAATTGCACCATTTCCTAAGGTCATGAACCAAGATAAAATAATAATATTCTTTCCTATCGCACCAGAAGGAAGGAGAGAAATCCTTCAGAGCCCATTGAGGCCAGAACCATCTGGGATATTTATTAGGATCCATAGAAACAAACAGCCACTGGATTTGGGAAACCCGTGCCTGGCTTCGAGTGCGAATTGCATAGAATGTGCCATTTTCCTCCGATTGAACCCTTGCAATGCAGCCGGTGGCAACAGCCCGGATCCGCTGGAAAGTAGCTATTAGCCTGCTTGGTTTTCTGCTGAAATGCCAAAACGAAAGTATTGATTTTGCTCCGCCGAGCCATGCATTATTTCTCTTCCAAATTAATATACTGTCCATAGAGGAACACACCTTTCTGCCTTTAGGGAAAGGGCCTCAATTGTCATGATTGCAAGCCTCCGAGGCTGAGAGAGTGCGACTCAACCAAAGGGGACTTCCATTACTAACTAGGACTTGTGTGTGTGTGTGTGTATATTAATGCATTTATATTCCTGCCATTCATGTATGTTACACACATACATATATATGTATGTATATAATATGTGTGTATGTATATATATATATATATACACACACACACACACACCAATATTTACCGCATAAGGTTGCTATATCACCCATCTATTCCCTTCTTCTGTAATATTACTTTTAATGAATCTATCTGTCCATATTATACACTTTTATATCACATCATCTATATATATAAATGTTCATTTGTGGGAGAAACAACTCAGAAACCACTGGATGAAGTGACACCAAATTTTGACATAATACATCTAATAATCCAACAAGTGTTAATCGCCCCTAAAAACACACAAAAAAACCCCTGTGGAATAAAAAAATACACCATATAAATTTATACATGCACACATACACACACACACATATACACAAGTACACACAAATATACACATATAGCACACATACATTCACACCTATATGCATATAAACATGCACACACAAATATACACACACACACACAAATATACACATATACACACAAATATACATATACACATGCACAGATACATTCACACTTACATATATATATGCATATAAACATGCACACAGAAATATACACATTCACACACATATATACATATACACATGCACACAAACATTCACATTTACATATATATGCATATAAACATGCACACACAAATATATACATTCACACACAAATATACACACATATATACATATACACATGCACACATACATTCACACTTACATACACACATATATGCATATAAACATGCACACACAAATATATACATTCACACAAATATACCTATACACACACACATATACACACATATATACATATACACATGCACTTGTACATTCACATATTCATTCACCCATATATGCACACACAAATATATTTGTTGTTGTCGTTCATTCATTCAGTTGTCTCCGACTCTTCGTGACCTCATGGACCAGCCCACGCCAGAGCTCCCTGTCGGCTGTCACCACCCCCAGCACCCAAATATATATATACACATGTAAACACACATATATACACATATACACAAATATATACATACACATTTATATGCATATACACAAGCACACACATATACACAATATACATATACACATCTAAACACACAAATACACAAATATATACACACATATACACCCATGTACATACACATGTAAACACACATATATACACATATACACAAATATATACATACACATTTATATGCATATACACAAGCACACACATATACACAATATACATATACACATCTAAACACACAAATACACAAATATATACACACATATACACCCATGTACATACACATGTAAACACACATATATACACATATACACAAATATATACACACACAAAACACATATACACAGACTGGGCCACGGCAACGCGTGGCAGGGGACGGCCAGTGTATATGTGTGTGTGTGGGGACCAACTCGCCATAGTGGGAGTTGTAGTTTATCGCACAGCCAGAGACCCCTCCTATAAGGCAGCCAGAGCAAACTTGCCCAACAGAACAAACTTCAAGTACTGAGGGAGCTTCAGGGGGTTAACATGGCATGATGGGAGTTGTAGTTCACCTACAACCTTATGCATTTTGTACAATCAAAAATGGACTTTTCCCAATAACCCAGGCAATGCCGGGGACCCAAACTAGTAAATATATATAAACCAAAAGAGGGCAAGGCAAAGGAATGTGTGTGTGTGTGTGTGTATGTATGTGTGTGTGTGTATATATATATCCACATAGGTACATAATATAGATACATGCACATTCCTTTGCGAGATCCACCCCTCCAGCAGAATAAAAATAACCGTAATAGAATATTTTCTGGATTATAGGAGTCAACAGACCTTTCGGCGGCGGAGAGGAATGCAGCGCCCTGTATAATAACAACACTTTCTGGGAAGCCACTTGCCCCCAAAACTTGCGAGACAACAACAACAAACCCTCCGTTCTGCACCGTGTGTGTCTCAAATGAACATGTCCAAAAGCCCTGCCACAGATACCACACTGCTCATCATCCTAGTGTAGACTTTCATACGGGGACCATTTCATCCTAGATTTCATGTGTTTCCTCCACCACAGACATCCCAGTGCTTCTGACTCTCCTCATTGCTGTGGAATTTGCATGAGCCCGCCCACTGCCTCTCCCTTAATCCTTTTCCTATTCTTTTTTCCATGGCACATAGCAAACAGAGGAATTGAAGATAGTAGAGAGGTTTGGGGAGAATTCACCATGATTTATAGGAGTTGTAGGTCCTGGGATGTATAGTTCACCTGCAATCTAAGAATTGCATGCTGAACGCCACCAAAGATGGAATTGGACCAAACTTGGCACACAGAACTCCCATGACCAGCAAAAAATACTGGAGGTCTTTGGGGAAAATTCACCTATATTTGTGAGAGTTGTAGTTCACCTACATCCAGAGTGCACTGTGAACCCAAACACAGATGGATCTGGACTAAATTTAATACACACACCCAAAATGCCAAAATTTGATTACTGGAGGGGTTTGAGGGGACTGATCTTCCTTTCTGGGAGTTGTAGTTCACCCACAAGCAGGGAAACTGTGACCTCCACTGATGATGGACCTGGACCAAACTCGGCACACAGAACCACCCCCAGAACTCTACCTACTGGAGGGGTTTGAGGGGACTGACTCACCATAGTGGGAGTTGTAGTTTACCCTGCAGCCAGTGAGCACACTGAACCCCACCCAAGATGCATCTAGAACAAACTTGCCCAACATAGCAAACTTTAATAAGTCCTGACGGAGTTTCTTGGGGTTAACCTGGCATGATGGGAGTTGTAGTTCACCCACAACCATATGCATTCTGTATAATAAAAAAATGACTTTTTCAAATAACCCAGGCAACACTGGGTACGCAATGTAGTTATAAATATTGCCCTACTTTTACTATTATTTTTAATAGAAATTATAATTCCCCATATTTTCCCTATTGCTTTTAATATATATTATACAATTTTCTGTATTACTCTCTATTATTTAAATATTTTATTTATCGTGTCATCAGCAACCATTGTATTACAATTCTAACAGAGCAAAACAAACACAGAGATTAAAAAGAAAAAGAAGAAAAAACGGGGAAAAAAAACCACACAGATTTTGTAAATTTGGTATTTGGTTAAATGTCCTTTGACCAGTATCTGGCCACTTGGAGTGCCTCTGGGGTTGCCGCAAGAAGGTCCTCCATGGTGCATGTGGCAGGGCTCAGGGTGCATTGCAGCAGGTGGTCAGTGGTTTGTTCTTCTCCGCACTCACATGCCGAGGATTCCACCCTGTAGCCCCATTTCTTAAGATTGGCTCTGCATCTCGTGGTGCCAGAGCGCAATCTGTTCAGCGCCTTCCAAGTCGCCCAGTCTTCTGAGTGCCCAGGGGGGAGTCTCTCATCTGGTATCACCCATGAATTGAGGTGCTGGGTTTGGGCCTGCCACTTTTGGACTCTCGCTTGCTGGGGTGTTCCAGCGAGTGTCTCTGTAGATCTAAGAAAACTATGTCTTGATTTAAGTCGTTGACGTGCTGGCTGATACCCAAACAGGGGATGAGCTGGAGATGTCTCTGCCTTGGTCCTTTCACTATTGGCTGCTACTTCCCGGCGGATGTCAGGTGGTGCAATACCGGCTAAGCAGTGTAATTTCTCCAGTGGTGTGGGGCGCAGACACCCCGTGATAATGCGGCATGTCTCATTAAGAGCCACATCCACTGTTTTAGTGTGATGAGATGTGTTCCACACTGGGCATGCATACTCAGCAGCAGAGTAGCATAGCGCAAGGGCAGATGTCTTCACTGTGTCTGGTTGTGATCCCCAGGTTGTGCCAGTCAGCTTTCGTATGATGTTGTTTCTAGCGCCCACTTTTTGTTTGATGTTCAGGCAGTGCTTCTTGTAAGTCAGAGCACGGTCCAAAGTGACTCCCAGGTATTTGGGTGCGCTGCAATGCTCCAGTGGGATTCCTTCCCAGGTAATCCTCAGAGCTCGGGATGCTTGTCTGTTCTTAAGGTGAAAGGCGCATGTCTGTGTTTTAGATGGATTAGGGATCAGCTGGTTTTCCCTGTAATAGGCAGTAAGAGCACATAGAGCTTCGGAGAGCTTCTGTTCTACCATCTCAAAGCTCCCTGCTTGAGCAGTAATGGCACGATCATCAGCATAGATGAAACTCTCTGTCCCTTCTGGCAGTGGCTGGTCATTTGTGTAGATGTTGAACATGGATGGAGCAAGCACGCTCCCCTGAGGCAGGCCGTTCTTCTGTTTCCGCCATCTGCTTCTCTGGCACTAGAACTCAACAAAGAAGCTCCTGTTTTGTAGCAGGTTTCCTATGAGGCGGGTGAGGTGGTAGTCCTTTGTGATATTATACATTTTTCTCAGGAGGAGGCGGTGGTTCTATTTAAATATTTAAATATAAATGTATTATAAAAAGTTCCTATTTCCCCTATTATTCATTATTGTTTTTAATATAAATATATGGGTATGTATGTAAGATTTTTAAAAAATATACATTACTACGCATATTTACCCTGAATTACACATTTTTACCAGGCAGTCCCTGGTGGCGCAATGTTAACCCATTGTCAGGACTGCTGACTGAAAGGTTGGCAGTTCAGATCTGGGAAATGGGGTGAGCTCCCATCTGTCAGCTCCAGCTTCTCATGTGGGGACATGAGAAAAATCTCCCAGAGGATGGCAATGTCCTCTGGGCAACATCCTTGCAGATGGTCAATTCTCTCACACCAGAAGCGACTTGCAGTTTCTCAAGTCGCTCCTGACACAACCAAAAAAAATTAAAATAAATCAATCAATCCAATCCTGAAAAAAAATACTATGCAAAAAATGGATGCAGTCACCTAAAATGGTTATGACATTTTTTTATTAAAACAATAATTATTATTATATTCACAGTTATTTTCTCTTTCTTCTTTTTTTTTGCAAGCGATATACAGGCTGTCTCCGATATGGGATGCAACCGGAAAGAATAAAATGAAATCAACCCACAATATTGCAAATGGAAATAATAATAATAATAACAATAACAACAATAATAATAAACTTATAAATTAAAAATAATCAGAAAAGCACATCATCTCGTTGAATCATCATCACCATAATCATAAAAAGACCCCAAGGAAAGCAACTGGCCATCTTATTCATCTCCCTTTTGGACTACAGTTCCCATAATCCTGTGCCATGATGGGATTTGTAGTCTCCAAAAAGAAAGAAAAGAAAGTAAGGGAGAGAAACATTTCCAAAACAAAGGTAGGAACTATGCAGCATTCCAGATATTTCAAGACTTCAATTCCCATCATTCTTCACTATTATCCAGGGATGATGGGAGTGTGATTCTGCGGGAAGCAGCCCCCTTTTGGCACAAAGTGGGTACAGGGTTTTTTTGGAAGGAAGATGGGAAGCCGCATCTAAATTAAATTGAATTAGATCTACTAAATTGCTGGATCAGGGATACTGGGAGTTCTAGTATTAATAATAATAATAATAACAATAAGATAATAATCGAGGTTAAAACTCCCTTCATTTGCATTTGGGCCTGGGCCCCCACTACATCATCCCATCATCCACAAATCATGAGACACCCCATCATCCACAAAATAAGACATATCCCATCATTGACAAAAATATGAAGTACCATCCACAAAACATAAGACAGAATATTTGACATCCCGTCATCCAGGAAAATAAATAGACATCCCATCATCCACACAATATGAGACAGTCCATCGTCCATGAAATAGGCAACATTCTATCCATGAAATAGGTGACATCCCATCATCCACAAAGTATGAAACGTACCATCCACGCAACAGAAGACACCCCATCATCCAAGGAGCAGGTGACATCCTATCATCCATGAAATAGGCAACATCCCATCATCCACAAAGTATGAAACATTTCATCCATGGAACATGAGACACCCCATCATCCACGAAATAGGTGACATTCCATCATCCACAAAATGTGAAACATATCACCTATGGAACATGAGACATCCCATCATCCACGAAATAGGTGACATCCCATCATCCACAAAGTATGAAACATATCATCCACGGAACATGAGATACCCCATCATCCACGAAATAGGCGACATCCCATCATCCACAAAGTATGAAACGTATCATCCACGTAACAGGAGACATCCCATGATTCACAAAATAGGTGACATCCCATCATCCACAAAGTATCAAACATATCATCCATGGAACGTGAGACACCCCATCATCCACGAAATAGGCGACATCCCATCATCCACAAAGTATGAAACATATCATCCAAAGAACAGGAGACACCCTGTTATCCACAAAACAGGCAACATCTCATCCATGGAAAAGGCGACAGCCCATCATCCAAAAAATATGAAATATCCCATAATCCACGAAAAAAGAGACATCCCATCATCCAGAAAATAAGCGACATTCCAATGCCGATGAAATAAGGGACAGCTCGTTATCCACGAAATAAGAGGCATCCCATCAGCCATGAAAGAGGAGAGGTCCCATCGTCCACGAAATAGGGAGACATTGCATCCACGAAACGGGATATCCCATCATCCACGAATCAGGCGACAGAGAGACCCCATTGTCTTAGAGACTCCAAATATAAACAAGGAGAAAACAAGCTGCTGCTGGTGTGCGGTGCTTCCTGCCCGCCACGGTCATGCTTCTTGGTGGAAGGGACCCCCTTTTTTGGGGTTTCCCAGGACATCAAGGCCTACCCTGCAGGGAGCGCTGGCCTCCTGGCCTACTTCTGGGGTCACGCCCCCCCTTTTGAAGGGCTCGCTGGACTGACCGCCCCAAAAAGTCATAGCCCCCTCCCCGTTCTCCTCCTTCAGGGCGAAAGGGCCCCGTAATGGGGACCCCAAAGGGCTGCTGGAGTGAGGTTTTGGGGTCCAATGGTTCTGGGTTCGAGGGAAGGGCCCCTCAGCAGAAAGTGTCCGTGTTGAAGGAGAGCTGGGCCTGTGTTTTGGGAGAGAAAGGAGAGGAAGAAGAAGAGAAGGGGGAAGAGGGAAGAAAGGAAAGAAAGCAGGGACAGAAAAGAGGAGTAGGAGGAGGCAGGTGAGGGAGGAAATGATGGAAGAAAGAGGAGAAGAGGAGGAGGAAGAGGAGAAGAGGCAGGTTAGAGAGAAAAAGAAGGAAAAAAGAGAAGAAGCAAGGACAGAGAAGAGGATGGAGGAAGAGGAGAAGAGGCAGGTTAGAGAGAAAAAGAAGGAAAAAAGAGAAGAAGCAAGGACAGAGAAGAGGATGGAGGAAGAGGAGAAGAGGCAGGACAGAGAGAAAAAAAGGAAGAAAGAGAAGAAAGAAAGCAAGGACAGAGAAGAGGATGAAGGAGGAAGAGGAGAAGAGGTAGGATAGAGAGGAAAAGAAGGAAGAGAAAAGAGATGGAAGAAAGCAGGGACAGAAAAGAGGAAGAAGATGTTAAGGAGGCAGTAGAGGGAGGAAGCAATGAAGAGAGGGAAGAGGAGGAGAAGGAAGAGGAGAAGGAGGAAGAAGATAAGAGGCATGAGAGAGAGGAAAAAGGAGGAAGAGAGGAAAGAAAGCAGGGATGGAGAAGAGGAAGAAGACAAAGGGAAGGAGGAGAACAACGACGAGAAGAAAAGGGGGAAAAAGAGATGGGGAGAAGAAGAGAAGGGGAAGAAGAAGATAAGGAATCAGTACGAGGAGGAAGCGATGGAAGAGAGGGAAGAGGAGGAGAAGGAAGAGGAAAGGGAGGAAGAGGAAAGAAAGCAGGGACGGAGAAGAGGAAGAAGACAAGAGGAAAGGAGGACGAAAATGAGAAGAAAAGGGGGAAGAAGAGATGGGGGAGAAGAAGAGAAGGGGGCCGGCAAGGGAGGAAGCGATAGAAGAGAGAGAAAAGGAGAAGGAAGAGAAGGAGGAGGAAGACAAAGGGATGAAGGGAATAAGACACAAGGGGGCAGAGAAGGAAGAAAAAGAAGAGAAGGAGCAGGGAAGAGAGGAGGAAGAGGATCAAGAGGAGGAGAAGAGAAAAGAAGAAGAGTAGGCAGGGAAGTTAAGGAGGAAGCAGAAGAGGGGGAAGAGAAAGAGAAGAACCAAGAGGAGGAGGAAGAATATGGGAAAATGAAGAAGGGGAAAGAGGAGAAGGAAAAAGAAGATGGGAAGAGAAGAGGCAGGACAGAGAGGAAGAGGAGACATAAGGAGAGGAAGCCAGGCATAATGGCTCCTACTTTGGAGCCCAAGGACTTGTAGTTCCCTCCCAGAGCCCCCCACTGCGACCCCCAGCATCCCCAGCTGCTCACCCGCTCCTCCTCGAAGCTGATGAGCCCCTCGTCATCGTCGTCGTCTTCGTCCTCCTCGTCTTCCTCCTCCTGGGAGTCTGGCCCCCGGGGCCCCTCCTCCCCTCCCCCTCCTTCCTGGGGGGCCACCAGGGGCCGGAGCTCAGTGGGCGGGGCCCGGGGCCGGAGGAGGGCCAGCAGCCGCTGCAGGAGCGGGGACTCCATCAAGGGACACTCCGCCCGGAGGGTGGCCTCCTGCTGCTCCAGGTTGTCGCTCTGCTTCTTGGCAAAGTTCACAAAGACCTGGGTCGGGAATGAGAGGAAAAGGGTACTCCCTTCCACTCTGGAACCCATCACTCTGTGTCATGGGGGGGACTGAATACATGCCCCTTTATCCCAATGCTGAATAACGCCTTATCCACATTAAAATTGTACTCTATAACCCATTACTCTGCATCACAGAGGGCCGGATGCACACTTAGAGCGGAGGATTATGGGAACTGCAGTGACGAACAACAGTTCAACTTCTCCCCTGAAAATATGAAAATATTGTAACGCTATAACCCATAACTCGGCATCACAGAAGGAGGTGGTTTGCACAAAGGCTCTGTTATTCTGAGGCTGAGTAGTTTTGGTCTGAACCACTCCGGGTTTTGGTTCAAACTTTAAAGGGATCTTTGCCCAGGTTGCTGGGCACAGAAAGGAAAGAGTGTTGGGAAACTTTAATGTTCAGGATAAAACCCAGAGCAGATCCTTTCCCTCTTCCCTTTTCTTCTTTTCTCTCTCTTCCTTTCCCTTCCCACATTTTCCTCTTTTCTGAATCCTTCCTTCCCCTCCCTCTTCCCTTCCCTCTTCTCTCCCCTTCCATCTTCCCTCTTCACTTCCCTTCTTCTTCCTTCCTCTTCCATTCTCTCTTTCTTTCCCTTCCCGCATTTCCCTCTTTTCTGAATTCTTCCTTCTCCTCCCTCTTCCCTTCCCTCTTCTCTCCCCTTCCATCTTCCCTCTTCCCTTCTTCTTCCTTCCTCTTCCCTTCTCTTTCTTTCCCTTCCCGCATTTCCCTCTTTTCTTTCTTCCTTCCTCTCCCCCCTCCCTTCCCTTTTCTCTCCCCTTCTATCTTCCCTCTTCCTTCCTTTCCTCTTCCCTCCCCTTCCTTTCTCTTTCTTTCCCTTCCCACATTTCCCTTTTTTCTTCCTTCCTTCCCCTCCCTCTTCCCTTCTTCTCTCCCCTTTCGTCTTCCCTCTTTCTTTCCCTTCCTCTTCCCTTCCCTTTCTTTCTTGCTTTCCCTTCTCACATTTCCTTTTTTTCTTCCTTCTCCTCCCTCTTCTCTCCCGTCTTCCCTCTTCACTTCCTTTTTTCTTCTCTCCCCTTCCCTTCCTCTCTTTTTCTTTCCCTTCCCGCATTTCTCTCTTTTCTTTCCTTCTTCCCTTCCCTCTTCCCTTTCCTTCTTTTTCTTTCCCTTCCTGCATTTCCCTCTTTTCTTTCTTCCTTCTCCTCCCTCTTCCCTTCCCTCTTTCCTTCCCTCTCCTTCTCTCTTTCTTTCCCTTCCCGTATTTACCTCTTTTCTTTCTTCCTTCCCCTCCCTCTTCACTTCCCTTCCTCTTCCCTTCCCTTTCCTTCTCTCTCTTTCTTTCCCTTCCCACATTTTTCTCTTTTCTTTCTTCCTTCCCTTCCCTTTTCCATTCCTTCCCCTTTCCCTCCCTTCCTTTCTTCCCTCTTTTCTTCCTCCCTCTCTCGGTTCCCATCCTCACTTCCCTTCCCTCTTTCTTTCCCTTCCCTTCCCTTCCTTTCCCTTCTTCCCTTGCTTGGGGTCTCACATTGTCCAGGGTGGTCTGGCTGACGGAATAGTCCTCGATGCCCAGAACGTCCACCACTTGCTCCATTTTGCTGAAGACTTGGGCCAAGGAGATCTGCTCCGACTTCAGCTGGTACTGAACCTTGGTGTGATGACGTTCCTGAGTGGGAGGGGGGAGAGGGAAGGGAGTGGCCGTCACTCAAGCATGTCTTCTGACCCCAAGCACCACCCCGTTTCGACCCACTCATCCCACCCATGTATCTGCCCATTGATTTGCTCATAAAGAAAGGCCAAGTTGGGGGGGGGGGTTGGGAGTCAGGGTCCTTTTGGGGGTGGCTCCCCAAATGTGGAAATATTGCTATTGATCATGATCTGGCATAAAAATAGAAATAGGAATATTAATAATAATAGTAGTAGAACGAATACAACTACTACTAATAATAGTAGTGAGACAACTACTAATAATCTATAATAATAATAATAATGGTTTTTTTTATAATAATAATAATAACTAATAATAATAATGTGAGATGAATAGTAATAAAAGTGAGACTGCTACTGCTAATTATAAAAGGGATTATAATAAAAATGAGACTAATAATAATAATAAAGTTCAGTCGTGTCCGACTCTAGGACTCTGGTGCTCATCTCCATTTCTAAGCCAAAGAGCTGGCGTTGTCTGTAGACACTTCCAAGGTAATGTGGCCAGCATGACTGCATCAAGCACCGTTACTTTCCTGCCGGATTGGTACGTATTGATCTACTCACATTCGCATGTTTTCTAACTGGTAGGTTGGCAGAAGCTGGGGTAACAGCAGGAGCTTGCCCTGCACCCTGGATTCCAACTGACGACTGTTCGGTCAGCAAGTTCAGCACCTCAGCACTAACCTGCTGCGCCACCAGGGGGCTCCAATATCCCAATCAGGAATAATAATAAAAGTGAGGCTAATAATAATAATAATGGTTGGTAATAATAGTGAGACCATTAGTACTGCTACTAATAGCAATAATCTGATATAATAGTAAGCATAGGACTAATAATAATAATAATAATAATAATAATAATAATAATAATAATAATAATAATGTGAGATGACCACTACTACTACTACTACTACTACTACTACTAATAATAATAATATTAAAATGGGACTAATAATAATAATAATAATCTGGGATGATAATAAAAGTGGGCCTAATAATGAATAATCTAGGACAATAATCTGGGGTGACTAGGACGGTTTTAAATGGTGTATTTTAATATTTTGATTTTTTTTTAATGTTTATGTATGTGTATGTGAATTTGTGTCCCGGCATTGAATGTTTACCGTATATATATGCTGTGCTCCAACCTGAGTCCCCTTCGGGGTGAGAAGGGCGGAATATAAATGTTTTAAATAAATAAATAAATCATTTGGGATAATAATAAAGGTGGAAATAATAATAATAATAATAATAAGGAATAAACTAGGACTAATAATAATTATGTGGGATAATAATAATTATAATAATTACCTGGGATAATAATAAAAGTGGGAATAGTAATAATAATAATAATAATAATAGTTATTGTTGTTACTATTTGAAACAGAACAAGATGACTCCACAGCAGACACTCTGGTGGCTGTTGTATTGAATCACACGTCGGACACTTCCCAAGTGTCTAGGACTGTGTGATGTATCGGCAAATAATGTGTGCAGATCTGAGTAGGGTGGCCTTCTGCAGCTGGTAATTTTGTCAGCTCTAATTGTGTTTAAGTGTAGGCCAAGGTCTTTAGGTACTGCACCCAGTGTGCCAATCACCACTGGGACCACCTTGACTGGGTTGTGCCAGAGTCTTTGCAGTTCCATCTTTAAATCCTCATTATTATTATTATTATTATTATTATTATTATTATTAGTGACTCCCTTCATGTCAAAATGAGACTCACCTTCAGGATGGCTTCCGGGAAGTTCCGGTTGAAGAATCGAACCACTTCCTTGACATTGAGGCTGGTCTTGGTGCGGACGGTGATCATGTAGCCATCTCCAAACCTGAATCGAGGGCGAGAGGACAGAAAGTCTTAAGGCGGATAACACAAAAAGGAAGAACTAGCCCAAATTATGACCTAAATCCTTGATGGTGGAAGTGGGGCCATGCGGATGTGCCTCAGGCTCCATAGGGACCTTCCAATGTACCTGTTCTTCAGGTGCTGGATGCTGCCCAGGCATTTCAGTCGCCCGTTGACCATGATGGCAAGGCGCGTGCAGAGTGCCTCACATTCCTCCATGCTGCAAATAAACAAGAGAAAGAAATGAATCCAGCAAATGCCTGAATAATAGAACCTATCGTCCCCATAGGGACCAGATTTTGGACTTTGGGGGCCCTAGGCATGGCTGACCTGTGGGATGTTAGAACCACAGAGCGCCCCGTTTTGATGATGTCCAGGATGAGGTTCCACAGGAAGCGCCTGGCCTTCGGGTCCATCCCAGTCGTGGGCTCATCCTGGGGATGAACAAAGGACACTGAAGCGCCCCCAAGACTTAAACAGCATGGTCTGCAGACATATTTGCACCGGAAATTGCATTTTCTGCACAGAAAACCATGTTTTGGTGCAGAATTGTCAATGGTCTGGGAGGGGAGGCAGAGGGTAATGTAGATTCTTATCAGAACAGAACATGCCTCTTTTTCTGCACATCTTGCACTCAAAACAACATTTCCAGCAAGGAAAAAATGGCAGTGCAAAGGGTTGGGGGTGGGGAGGAAGATGGCAATGTTTTGCATATTACATTTTTGCAAATACTACATTTTTGGGACCAGAACTATGAGGATCTTCAAGAGTCTCAAGAGTCTCAAAATTTAAAAAAATCTGTTTTTTGCCAACTATTTTTATTATATTACATTATTCCATTTACTATAATCAATATGTTTGTTCTTTAACATCGGAAACTACTGATGAGACATAAGAACTATTGTTTTTTAAAAAAATCAGTCATTGTAATTCACAATTCTGCCACTAGGTGTTGGTAGAGATCTGATGGGTTCCATTTGCATGAAACCCAAGCAAAAAGGATGACATCTTGGATTCCTGGAAGTTTATGAATCTTGATCAAGACAGAAAATAAATATAACAATAGTGATAGTAATGGATGACCTTGCCACCGTGACACCATAATTCCTCACCAGGAAAATGAATGCTGGGTAGCCGATAAGGGCGATCGCGGTGGAGAGCTTTCTCTTGTTGCCTCCGCTGTAGGTGCTGGCAGGTTTGTCTGCGTATTTGCTCAGTTCTAGCTTTTCCAGGGCCCATTTCACAACCTGCAGGGAGAAAAACCCAAAAGTCCGTAAAGTGTGACCCTTGCACTATTGCACAAGCAGGACACAAGAGTGGCCATGTCTGACATAAAAATTTCCACTATTACGATTCTGGATCCTCCTTGGAAGCTATAGATGATTTTCTGCATTTCTGGGCCACCTTACAAGTTCTAAACTGGCCATATTCTAATAATAATGTGATAATAATGTACTATAATATAATATAGTAATATATTGTATATACATATAATATTGATAATATAATGTAATACAATATAATACTAATAATAATACGATATTATAATTATATTTTTATATTACATGTAATATTACTAATAATATTAAGTATAAAGGTACAGTACAATACAGTAATACTAATATTGTGCTATGGTTATAAAATAATATATTGTATTCACATATTGCTTGTAAGCCACTCTGAGTCCCCTTCGGGGTAAGAAGGGTGGCATATAAATGTCGTAAATAAATAAATATTCGATACCCTAGGTTCTCATTAAAGTTCATCTTGGATAAGTTCTAGGTCACCCTAAATAACCTGGTTCCACTCCTTTAAGTTCTAGGCACATAGTCTAGATTTAGGGCCAGTTCTAGACTCCAGTCATTCCTTAAAGCTATGTTCTAGATCACCCTACAATCTCTTCCTCAAAGTTCATCCTGGGTGCATTCTAGGTGCTACATCATCCAAGAATGAACCAAGTGGAGCTGTGGGGTTTTCCCTCAACGTTGAGTGTGAGAGCCATTTTGAATCTCTTTGATAAGAGTCCCTTGGAGTCTGAGGTGAAGGAGGTATCCAATCTCCATTTCCCACCGTTCCCTCACACTCCAAGGGATTCTATTGAAGGGATCCAAAATGGTGGGCCACACCCTGCAGTTCCTCCATTGTGGCCGTGACCCCTTCCTCCTCACCCTCTCCTGGTCCTTCCAGGGGACGCCGCGCAGGCGAGTGTAGAGCTCCAGGTGCTCTCGAGCGGTCAGCTCCTCAAAGAGGGCGTCAAACTGTGGACAGTAGCCCAGGCTCTGCTGGACCTGGAGGAGATCCCTCAAGATGCTGCCAAGGAAGGAAGGAAAAGAAAGCAAGCAGACATAAATAATAATCAGTCGTCAATAGAACAAATAATTATGGGGGGGGGGGGGATAAAGAATGTGTTCAACTCCATTCGAGGGAAGTAAAAAATAAGCAATTCAGCCTGGATTCCACTCTATTGGGGGGGGGGGGTTGCCATGTCTTGTGGCAGGAGGGGGGTTCCTCAATGGAGCCCACCTGTGTCCGTTGACGAAGGCCTCTCCGCCAGTGGTGCTCTCATCACCGGTCAGCATCTTGAAGGTGGTGGTCTTGCCAGCCCCATTGACCCCCAGCAGACCAAAGCACTCTCCCGGCCGCACCCCAACGCACAGCCGGTCCACCGCCAGGATGCGGCCCATCCTCCGGGATTTGTAGACCTATCAGGGAGGAAGGGACACAGGAGCCCCGGGTCACAACTTGCCCTTTCCCTGCCTGGCCGTGCCCACGTTCACCTCCTCGCTTTCGTCACCCACCCAACTAGTCCATGTTATGACATTCTATTATTATTAGTTTACTCCCAAACATGATCACTGATCTGTGTTTTCACCTACTCCATTCAACTATCATATACATTATAATAATTATCAATATATTATAATTTTACTACCTAATACTATCATTTACCTGTGCTTTCGCCTACCCCATCCAACTATCATAAATTATTATATTATAATTATCATTATTTTACTACCGAATACTATCATTTCCTTATGCTTTCACCTACCTCATTCAACTATCATATATTATTATACTATAATTATCATTGCATTATGATATTATTTTACTACCTAATACTATTATTGGCCTGAGCTTTCACCTACCCCATTCAATTATCAGATATTATTAATATATTATAATTATATTATTATTTGAGTACCCAATACTATCATTGACCTGTGCTTTCACCTATCCCATCCAACTATCATATATTATATTATAATTATTATTGTATTATTATTTTACTACCTAATACTATCATTATATGTGCTTTCACCTACCCCATTCAATTATCAGATATTATAATTATTATTGTATTATTATATTATTATTTTATTACCTAATAATATCATTGGCCTGTAATTTCACCTACCCCATCAGCCTATTATATATTATATTATATTATTATAATAATTATTACATATAATTATTCTACTCGTTTTATTTTTATATTATACTGTATATTAGTATAGTGAAGTTAAGTGACATTAAGTCCAGTCATGTCCGACTCTGGGGATTGCTTCTCATCTCCATTTCTAAGCCGAAGAGCCGGCATTGTCTTTAGACACCTCCAAGGTCATGTGGCCAGCATGACTGCATGGAGCACCATTAACTTCCCGGAGCGGTACCTATAGATCTACTCATTATTATATGATTTCATATTATGTTACAATCATGATAATATACAATAACATAAAACAGTATAATAATATCATGATTGTAGCATAATATGAAATCATATAATATAAAACAGTATGATATAATACAATGACTAAAATATATATAATATAATAACACAATATATTATAATGATGATGATTATAATATATAATAATATAAAATAACACGATGGTATATTAGTATATCATTGTGTTATTTTATATATTGTTATATCACATTGTGTTATATTATCATATGATTTCATATTACGTTATAATCATGAAATTATTATACCGTGTTATGTTACTATATATTATTATTATGTTACTAGTTTTATTTTTGTCCCGACGTTCTCTCAATACAGGGACTTGAGGTTGTTAACAACAGCACCTAAGTCCTTCAAGTATGCCTTTGCTGGAAGAGACCTAACAACTAATACTACTACTAATAATAATATGATATTATAATTATATATTTTATATTACATGTAGTATTTCTAATATTACAGTATAATGGTGTACTACAATATAGTAATATATAATACTAATATTGTGCTATGGTAATAATATAATATATCGTATTTACATATTACTTGTAAGCTGCTCTGAGTCCCCTTCCTAGGGGGGGTCCTCTCTGCCACTGTGCTAACTATGAAGGGGGAGGAGTGGGGCCCACCTTGGTGAGGTTCTCGATCTTGAGCATGTCGTTGTCGGCATCCCCGCGCAGGACTCTGTGCCGCTCCTTGGCCACGTCCACGTCGTCTTCGATAGCTTTGGTCGACACCGGTAGCCGCCTGTTGGGAAGAGAGGCCCAGAAGCACTTTACACCCAACACTCTATGGACTGTGTTTAGGGGCCACAGAGGCAGCCCAAAGTGAGGGTCAACCCCCACCCCCCAACATGAAAGTGTGTGAATCAAAGGTGGAGGATGGTCTGTGTTCAATCCCTTGGGCCCTTTTGCAAGGAGGATGGCACTCGGAGATGGCTTTTCTGCAGCGGACAAAGGGAGACTCACTGGGGCTTCCGGAGGAAGTTGTACTGGCACATGATAGTGAGGAAGAAGCCCACAAAGCCCTCAATGGTCATGGCCACCAGACCCCGGGTCACGATGTCCCACTCGAAGGGGGACTTCATCTTGTCAAACTGGCCTGGAAGACAAGGAAGAAAGGAAGGAGGAGTCAGCGGGTGATGGGCTCCGGAGTGGGTTCATAAAGGGAGGATGGCCAAGAAGCTCAGAGGCGGCCCAGCACCATGCAATTGCGCCACTTTTGGTCCCAGGATGATACAGGGTTGTACTGGGAGGATAAAGAGAGGTCTCTCTAGGAATTTCCCAGGTGTAAACCCCCAATGCAACTCTATGGTAACTTCCAGGCAAATTGTGTCATAGAATTGTCTATTAGATTCCAAGGGAGAGCATTTTAACCCTCGTTCCAAGGAAACCTGCGCAGCTTCCTTTCATTCCTTAGAATCCTTCCACTCAAAAGAATCTTGTACAGCTTCCATTAATTCATTAGAATCCTTTCATCAAGATCCTTTCATTCAAATCCTGTGCAGCAACCTTTCACTCATTAGAATCCTGTCATTCATTGGAATCCTGCACAGCTATTGGAATCCTGCCATTCATTGGAATCCTGCGCAGATTCATTATTGGAATCTTGTCACTCATTGGAATCCTGCGCAGCTTCCTTTCATTATTGGAATCCTGCGCAGCTTCCTTTCATTCATTGGAATCTTGCACAGCTTCTTTTCATTATTGGAATCCTGCCATTCACTGGAATCCTGTGCAGCTTTCTTTCATTCATTGGATTCCTGCCATTCATTGGAATCCTGCGCAGCTTCCTTTCACCCATTAGAATCCTTCCATTCATTGGAATTCTGTGCAGCTTTCTTTCATTCATTGGAATCCTTCCATTCATTGGAATCCTGTGCAGCTTTCTTTCATTCATTGGAATCCTCCACAGCTTCTTTTAATTCATTTGAATCCTTTCATTCAATAAAACCCTGCGCAGCTTCATTTCATTCAAGATTATTCTTTCATTCAATGGCATCCTGCACAGCTTCATTTTCACTGCATAAAAACCTGTGCAGTTTCCACCAAAGAATATCCCAAAACTATGGGCTGAGAAGCTTTTGTGTTGTTTTCAGCTTATTGCCGAATTGAGCGAAGGGATGCATGCGTGAGGAGAAGGAGAAGGGAGTAGGGCTTCTCACCGATCTTGGCGTAATACTCATTGATGTACTCGTTGTAGGCCATCTCCATCAGTCCGTGGCCCAAGTTGTAGTTGGGGAAGATCAGGAAGCAGGACTTCAGGTAGCTGTTCACCACCTTCAGGTCCTGCGGGAAAAGGCCCTCAGGGTCAATGGTCATATTATATTATAACCTATCTACCTAGCTAGCTATCTTTCTACCTACTTACCAATCTTTCTATCTACCTGCCTATCTTTCTATCTAGCTATCAATCTTTCTTTCTATCTATGTATCTTTCTACCTATCTACTTACCTATCAACTTACCTACCTATCAAAAATTAATATCTGTCTACCTGTCTCTCATATCTATGGCTGGATGGCCTTCTGTCGGGAAGGATCTGGGGATGTTCAATTCAACCCAGGGGCAGCAGCTTGGGATGTTGGGATCTGTGGGTCAATCAAAATGGTTTGTCTAGCTGGGGATTCTGGGAGCTGCAATCTAACCCAAGTCCCCGCTTCCCAAGGTCCAAGGCTGACCTTGTCATGCTCAAAGAGCTGGAGGAGGAAGGTGGCCACAGTGGCCGTGATCCCAATGAAGAGGTTGATGACGATGAGGAAGACGTAGGCTGAGCTGGGCACCTCGAACCAGAAGGAGGCCGGGTACATGATGGGGGTGATGGACCAGCTGTAGATCAGAGGTCAAAGGTAAGAGGAAGGGGAAACCATCAGGACCCAAAGGCACCCAACCCACCTTCATGCCTTGAGAGGACTACAACTCCCATCCACCTGACTCACCCATAGAGCAGGAAGAGGGAGAGGACGGCTGGGAAGTTTTTGGGCGAAGTGTAGGCCGGAAGGTCAAAAACGAAGAGGATGATGATGCAACAGGTGGCCGGAACAAGGTAATTCAACTGCATATAATAATAAATAATAGTAGTTCTACAATGATAATAATGATAAATAATAACAAATTGTTACTATTATTAATAATTATAATAAATCAATAAACAATAATAGTAATGAATAATAATAACAATAATAATGTAACAGTAAATAAATAAATAGTAGTTGTTGTGCTACCATGTCCCAGACGTAGTTGGCCAGCCAGTAGATGACTGGGTCGCAGCCACTGACAAACTGGAGGTGCTTCGCCTTGGTGGACTTCTCGGCCACAAGGAAGACCACGAAGCTGGCTGGGACGAAGGACATGGCCACGATGATGAAGATAGCAATGACTACGTCCGTCCCCTGCAACCTATAGAGGGAAGTGGCAGCAGTCAGCGGCTCACAGGCCTCTTCCATGGCAGGGAGGGACCTCCAATTCCCCTTTGTGTGTGTGCAAGTATGTATATATATGTAGGAAGTAGTTCTGCAATCAGCATACCAGAACAGACTCATTTATATATATATTATACACACATGTACACACAATATCACACACACATATATAAACATAAACACACACATATGTATAAATACATAATTCATAGTTTCATATTCAGCAAATGCATATATACCATTTACAGTATACACAGTTTTTGTCAGCAGTCCAGAACAAAATCAATTCATTCACACACCCACACACTATATATACATATATAAACTGTGCATTCATATGCACAGAATATAACATGAATAATTATATGTGTGTGTGTGCAATTTCTAAAAGAAACTGATATATTAATGTAATATAATGTAATTAAATTAAATATATAAATAAAAAGAAATATAAAATAATACAATAGGACTCAGCTTGCCAAGTAAGAACAAACTAGAGGGGTACCTACACGTGATCCAGATATATAACGTAACATAATGTAATGTAACATAACATAAATATCATAATAATAAAACAAAAATATAAATAAAAAATAAAATAGGAGTTAACTTGCCAAGCAAAAATGAACCAATGGGGTATATGGGTAATCCAGAGAAATATATACATAGATAGATAAATAGATATTATATATATACATATACATATACATATACATATACATATACATATATATATATATATATAAATAATGAAACCGCATCAGTTTGCAAGCAAGACCAAGACAAAGTGGTACCTACAGGTAATCCAGGGAGAGGCTGGCACTGGTCTTGTTCATGGGGTGGTTGGTCAAGGTGATGCCTTGAGCAGGGAAACCAAAGAGAAAGTGAATGTCATGATCTTATTTCCTGGTTTTGTGTGAAACCAGGAAAGTATGCCATGCCTTAGCCCTGTCCTGTGTATATTTGAAATCTGGAGAGGGTTAGGATTAGGGAAATAAACTGTCAGTTGGAATTTTGTTACGTTCTCTAACGCATGCTTTTTAATTAAAGCCTTCCAACCCCAACCGCAACCCCAAGGTGGTGGTGGTGCAGTCTCACCGTAGGCGGCAGGGTTCCCCCGGCTCTTGGGGAGGTTTGCGCGGAGGATGGCATTGTTGAGGGCATTGAGGAAGGTAGGCATGCTGTGGTAGCCCTTATTGTTGTAGTGGGCCTGGGCTGCCCTCCGGACAGCCACCTTTCGCACCGAGGGAGGGGCCCTGGCCCCAAAGGAGGGGGGCACTGCTCGCTGGACATGGCCAAAGGTCAGCGCCCCGTACCTGCAAAGAGGGAGACAAAAAGGAGGTCATGTCACGGGGCAAAGGGGGCACCCCCAAATCAAGAGGAGGATCTGCCTTTAGTCTCAAGGGGGACTCATCTTCCTTGGACCTGAAAGGGGAAATAAGGGACAGAGGAACCCCAAAAAGTGGTGGATATGGGAACCCCAAAAAACAAGGAACAAAAGGACACCACAAAATCGTGGGTATAAGTACGCAACAAAATGGGGATATAAGAACCCCACAAAATGGTAGATACAGGGATCCCACAAAATGTTGAAGGCATGGACCCTGCAAAATGGGGGCAGAGGCACCCCGCAAAACAGGGCATGTAAGAATTCCATGGAATGTGGGTACAGGGCCCCACAAAATGGGAGACACAGGACCCCCGGAATGGAAGGGAGCCTCGCCTGTGGAGCCGGAAGCGGTCGGAGGTGTAGAGCAGGTACTCTGAGACGTTGCGCCCCGAGACGTCCACCATGATGTCTCCAGTGACCACCTTCCTTTGGGGCGGGCGACCACCGACGCCAGAGGGGCAGGAGAAGCCAGTGCCCTGCATGGAGCAGCTGCAGCGGATGGGTTCACGGAGGAGGGAGGGGGGCTCAGAAGTCGCTGTCCCTGGAGAGCAGAGGTCAAAGCAAAGAGGGGTCATGGGCACCAGCCCCACAGAAATAGGGCTCCAGCCCTACATCTATCTGGGCACATCTCAAAAATCACATTCTATGTTTTCTTCACTATTGTCTCGTGTATTTTCGTATGTATCTGGTTACATACGGTTGCATCTTAACTTCTGTATTACTACGTGATTTTACAGATGTATTTGACTACAATGTGCCTTTCATCAAGATACAAAAGGAGAGGTGAGTAATAATCATGTATCTGTTAATAAAGTATTCCCATTTAGACTAGTTTTCAGCTGCCGACATTTATCTGGATGATACTACTGACAATATTAGTATGATTATTATATTCCCATTTGGACGATACGACTGGCAATATGAACCTCCTAGGACTTTAAGATCACCTGGGGAGGCCCTCCCTCTTTCCTTCTCTATCCTTTCCTCTCTCTTCCTTCCCTCCTTTCCCTCTCTTTTACGCTTTCTCTCTCTTCCTTCCTTCCCTCCCTTCCCCTCCCTCTGCTTACCTCTGCTGGGGGCGGTGGGGGGCTCCTGAGGGGGGCTCCAGGGGTGGTCCTCAGAGGAAGGCCCCTCAGAGGGGGCAGGGGAAGGAGGTGGGGGCACAAAGTTGGAGAGGGGCAGCCCCTGCGTGAAGGAGTCCAGGCACATGGCATCAAAGTACTTGGCTGCCAGCAGTTTGGAGGCATTGCTGCTGCCGCTGCTGCTTCCACCACCATTGAGGCTCCAGGCCTGGAGCAGGGGCTCCAAGGAGCCATTGGAGGCCGTCTTCAGGACACAAGTGGCCCCGACCCCGGAGGGTAGCAGGAAGGTCCCCACCAGCGCATTGGGCCCCGCGTCCGGAGACAAGTGCAGCCTGAGCAGAGACACACAGAGAGAACAGTGTCAGACAGCAGTGAAAAAGACCAATGCCATCCGGGAGGAAATACCAGCTATGGCTTGACAATAGTCTCTTTCTCATATTATATATATATATATATATATATATATATATATATATATATAGGTAAAGGTTTTCTCCTGACATTATATATGTGTGTGTGTAAAGGTTTTCCCCTGACATTAAGTCCAGTCGTGTCCGACTCTGGGGGTTGGTGCTCATCTCCATTTCTAAGCCGAAGAGCCGGCATTCTCCATAGACACCTCCAAGGTCATGTGGCCAGCATCACTGCATGGAGCATCGTTACCTTCCCGCCGGAGCGGTCCCTATTGATCTACTCACATTTGCATGTTTTTAAACTGCTAGGTTGGCAGAAGCTGGAGCTGACAGCAGAAGTTCACGCCGCTCCCCGGATTCGAACCTGCGCCCTTTCGGTCAACAAGCTCAGCGGTTTAACCCCCTGCGCCACCAGGGTTTCCATATGTATGTGTGTATGTTGTGTGTGTTATATATATACACACACATACATATGGAAGGGATCTAGGAATCTTGTTAATAGGCCACAAGCTGAGGCCTGAGACAGGAGTGTGATGCGTCAACTCAAAAGGCCAATGCGATTCTGGGCTCCACTCATGTCGCAATGTATGTGTGTGTGTGTGTGTGTATATATATATATATATATATATATATATGAGGTATCTATCATATCCATGGCTGGATGGTCATTTGTTGGGAGTGATTGGATAGTACCTTCCATTCATGGCAGGAGGGGGTTGGACTGGATGGCCTTTGGGAGTCCCTTCCAACACTAGGAATCTATGATATACCTATCACACACACAAATATATACACACATACACAAATATACACACACATCTCAGATCAGTCTATGTCTCTATCACATCTGCCTGTCATTGCTAGACTAGATGGCCTCTGGATTCCCCTTCTGAGGCCCAAACCCCACGGACCCAAGAACACATCAAGGCTGCTGCTCACCGGTCTCCGCGTCGCTCCTCATTGGCGAAAGGGATGAAGTTGCCCTTGGGTTGCGTGTAGTTGTGGTACTGGGAGGGTGAGAGGATGAGCGGCGGGAGGTCCCCTGCAGAGGGAAGAGGTCAGACAGCGTCATCATCACAGAGCGGGACGCTAGGAGTTGTAGTCCAAGAGGGAAAGAAAGGGACCCAAAGCATATAGAGGCACCTTTAAGCTCCAAGCCCAATGCTCAATGCTCTATAGGGTGCTTTGGGCTCCAATTCTCAGTTTCTCGACATTATCAATGGTTGGGGATGCTGGGAGTTGTAGTCCAAGGGGTAAAGAAAGGGACCCAAAGCATATAGAGGCACCTTTAATCTTTATGTTCAATGCTCCAAAGGGTGTTATGGGCCCCAATTCCCAGTATTTTTACATTGTCAATTGTTGGGGATGCTGGGAGTTGTAGTTCAAGGCTTTGGGACCCACAGTGTGGAGGCACCCTTAGCCTCTGCATCCAATGCTTCAGAGGATGCTCTGGTCCCGATCCCCAGCATCCCTGAATGATCAAAGGTTGGGGCTGATGGACACCACAGTCCAAGAGAGGATGATGAAGATGACGCACCGATCTCTGGGACAGAGAGGGCGACCGTCATGGCGACGCAGACGAAGAAGGCGGGGAGCAGGATCTGGGAGGAGAGGGCCTTGGTGTTGCGCTTGGCGCAGTGGAAGCGCTTGACGATCAGGCCGTGGAACTGGCGCAGGCCCAGCCGGAAGCCCTCCAGCCGCCAGGCCCCGCCCCCTTGCACAGGCCCCGCCCCTATTAACGAGAGGGGAGGAGGAGTCAAGCGAGATTCCGGGAGGGATATCAATAATAATAGTCATAGTAATAATAGAAATAGTATTAATAATAACAATAATTAATAAATGGTAGAAAAGTAAATAATATAAATAATAACAGGATACAATAACTAAAATAATCAACAAACAAACACATTAATAGGCAGAAGAAAAGCAAGCTATTATTATGAACAATAAAAAATAATAATATATATATAATAACATATAACGATAGCAAGTAAATAAATGGTAGAAAAAGCAAGGTATAAATAGTAAAAATAGGATATAAGTGCTAAAATAATCAACAAACAAACAAATAAATAAATAATTACACAGAAAAAAACAAACTATTAATAATAATATAAATAATAAGATAGAATGATAATAAATAAATAAATATTTAGGGAAAAGCAAGATATAAATAGTAATAACAGAATATAATAAATAAAATAATCAACAAACAAACAAATACACAGAAGAAAAAGCAAGCTATTATTATTATTATTATTATTAAGATTATTATTAAGATATAATGATAGTAAGTAAATAAATGTTAGAAAAAGCAAGGTATAAATAGTAATAACAGGATATAATAACTAAAATAATCAACAAACAAACAAATACACAGAAAAAAAGCAAGCTATTATTATTATTATTATTAAGATTATTATTAAGATATAATGATAGTAAGTAAATAAATGGTAGAAAAAGCAAGGTATAAATAGTAATAACAGGATATAATAACTAAAATAATAAACAAGCAAACAAATAAATACACAAAAGAAAAAGCAAGCTATTATTATGAATAAATAATAATAATAAGATATAATGATAATAAATAAATATTTGGGGAAAAGCAAAATAGTAATAGGCTATAATAAACAAAACAATCAACAAACAAACAAATAAATACACAGAAGAAAAAGCAAGCTAATATTATGAATAATAATAATAAATAATAATATAAATAATAGGATATAATAATAATGAATATTTGGGGAAAAGCAAGATATAAATAGCAATAATAATAGGATATCGTAAATAAATAAGGACAATAAATAAGTAAATACATGGAAGAAAAAGCTATTATTACTAATAACTAAAATAATACAAATGATATAGTGATAATGCATTAATAACAATGACATTAAGAAGATATAATGATAATAAACAAGTTCTTGGGAAAAGCAAGACTTTCTTAATAAGAACAACGACAATAAGATGTTAATGATAATGATAATGAACAAACAAACAAACAAATAAATAAATAAAATACATGGAAGCATATAAATAAATAAAAGATAATAATATATAATAATAATTTAATAATAATAATAATTTATATCATTTATTTATGGGTCTCCTCGGCTTGTAAAGCTCCTGACCCACCTTGGAGGCTGCCGCTTTCAGGGTCCTGCAAAGGGTCAAACAACGGAGAGTAATCCCCATAGAGCTGCGGATGAGGCCCGCCGTCATCGCCACGGGGGGAAGAAGACGAGGAAGAGGAAGAGGAGGGTTCTGGTCCGGGCTTTTCGAGGCTCTGGGGGGAGCCCCCCTTTGGGCCAGAGAGGCAGCGTAGGGACTCTTTTGGGGACTCCTTCATGTCTGCAAAGGAAGGAGAAAATGAGAGGCACATTATTGTTGTTGTTGTTGTTGTTGTTACACCGGGGTCCAAAGAAAACCAGAAGGGTCCTTGAGGGGGGAAAAACCCAACTCAAACGCCATCAGAACAGCAGAAACCAGACAGGACCATGGCAGACCTATAGAGATCCATGGGGAAAATCAAAGATATAAATAATATATAATTTATATAAATAATATATTTTTATTATAACACTAGCCGTCCCCTGCCACACGTTGCTGTGGCCCAGTCTGGTGATCTGGAAAATAAAGTTAATTATTTATGTAATTTCTTTATGCTTGTGGGTAAACAGTATTTCCTGCTGTTTCTTTGTCAGTGTTGATTGTCTGGTTTGCCTACTCTGGAAACGTAATGTATCACTGTCCTTCTTTAGGGGTCCCTTTCAAATCTATGATACTATATCTGTGTGTGTCTGAATCATATCTATCTATCTCTATCTATGGCTGGATGGCTCTCTGTCAGGAGGGCTTTGATTACGTTTTCTTGCCCTGGTGAAGAGAGTTGGACTGGATGGCCTTAAGTATTTTCTGTTGGTCATGGGGGTTCTGTGTGGGAAGTTTGCCCCAATTGGTGGGGTTCAGTATACTCTTTGATTGTAGGTGAACTATAAATCCCAGTAACTACAACTCCCAAATGTCAAGGTCTATTTTCCCCAAACTCCATTTGTGTTCATATTTGAGGATATGGAATATCATGCCTAGTTTGGTCCAGATCCATCATTGTTTGAGTCCACAGTGCTCTCTGGATGTAGGTGAACTACAGCTCCCAAATTCAAAGTCAATGCCCATCAAACCCTTCTAGTGTTTTCTGCTGGTCATGGGAGTCCAGTGTGCCACGTTTGGTTCAACTTCATCATTGGTGGAGTTCAGATTGCTCTTTGATTGTATGTAAAATATAAATCTCAGCAACTACAACTCCCAAATGACAAAATCATTTTTTTTGAGTGATGGTCACTCCTTGGGTTAGTAGGTGTCTTGTGACCAAATTTGGGAGCAATTCATCCATTGGTTTTTGAGTTATGGTAATACCACAAATGAACATTACATTTTTATTTATACAGATAATACTAAATAATACAATATATATATAATATAATTTTATTATAATATAATATAATAATAAATTTAATATAAATAATATATAATAATATAGGAAACCTATCAAGATCCATATAAAGATGGAAGACTATAGACTAGAGGCAGATGGGAAACCTATCAAGGTCAATGGGGAAAGCAAGACTACGTTATTGAGGCAAGTAAGGGGAAAAACAAGGGGGAACGATGCAAGACAGTAGAGATTTATAGGGAAATCTCAATGGGAAGAAAGATGGGAAACCCGCAAAGATCCATGGAGAAAATACAGGCAATGTGGAAATCCGCTGTGTATCTTTGAGTAAATTGCACTCTCAGCCTCAGGAAAACAATGGAAAATGTGTATTTCTGGAAATAAATGAAATGGGAGATGGCGGTGGCATAGAGAGATGTGAGAGTGAATCTCCTGGTAGTTCTCAGGATGTCAAGAGAAGGCGAAAGGCCACGGGCTGTGGCGCAGCTGGTTTGCCCACTCTAACAGCCTGAGGAACCGTGAACCGGCCCTCCACTTCAAAAGTTAGAAGACCCCTGGCTTAGGGGGTGGGAAAGGCCTCTCCCTCCTTTCCCTTTTTCCTCCCTTCTTTCACTCTCCTTCCTCCCTCCCTCTCTTCCCAGACTGACCAGTGTCGCTGTCCTCGAGGGACTGGTCCTCTTCGGAGACCTTGAGGAAGACCTCTTCCAGGGTGGTATCCATCAGACCGAAGCTTGTCAGGTCCAGGGCCTCCAGGTTGTGTTCCAGGTGCTGCCAAAGGAGAGTAGGGGTCAAGATCACGGGACGATGGGAATTGCAATCCCCCTGCCCTTCCCCCAAAGACATTGCTGCCCCCTCCTCACCTGGAAGAGCCTCTCGAAGCAGCCCTTCTTGACCGCCTCGCTGGGCAGGACGTAGGAGAGCTCCGTGTTGGTGTCAGAGGCCAGGAGACCGGAGGCCACGAACCGCTGGACGAACTGTGTGACCCGGGCCTCGGAACAAGGGCTGACCGCTGGAGGGCAGCAGGTAGGACTGCGAGGCTCTGCAGGGAAGACCATCACATACACTCCTTCATATATTATTATTGTTGTTGCTGTTGTTGTCGTTACATGTACATAACACAGGATAGTATTATTATAATATTATATTATTGCGTGGAACTGTCTTCCTGGCCCCCTCTCTTTACTCTGGTCTCAGAGGAGCTAGGGGAGGGGCTCCCAACTGATTTCATATAGATACATATGATAATGGTGATGTCCATGGGGAGGGCCTTGCACTGACCGGCGCTGCTCGGGGCCTCTGACTGCTTCTTGACCAGGGTCAGCTTGTACCCGTCCCCATAAGTGCCCTTCAGGAAGAGCGGGGACCCGCAGCACTTGAGTTTCCCGTGGGAAATGATGGCGATGCGGTCGCCCAGGAGGTCGGCCTCGTCCATGTGGTGCGTTGAGAGGAGGATGGTCCGCCCTGTTTGGGGCCAAAGAAAAAGGAAGGGGGAAATAGAGGGGATGGACAACTCAGGGACAAGATTCCATTCAAGTTCGGACTGGAGCCCGGAGCAGATTCTCCAACCATCTTGAGATGGAGAAGACAAAAGGAGTTCATCACCCCAATCTGATTGGTTATTTATCTACTACTTCTCCCATCTTGCACCACTACAGAACCTCCTACTTGGATTCAAGTCTATGTCCTGAAACAACCTCCACTGATGCCTCCACCAATGAAATGCAGAACAGAGGTAATCTAAGGACATAGCCACTTCAGCACATCTGCCTAGCAACAGCTGACAAAACGTACAGCCAATCGTAAGAGGATACGAAGAAATGTCTCAGCCAATCGTGAAACGGTGCAAGGGGGAAATGACCAAGACTATGCAAAAACGAGTCACGTGGATCCTTATTGTCATTAGTAGAATATTCGTGGAAGACAGAAAGGGTCAAAACTTTCTGTAGGGTTGAATTGGCTTTTCCTTGACTTTAATGACTCTACCGCACCTAATTTTTCCTTCATTTAGAATATAGAATTGGCAGAGGATAGATACTCCAGCTTTGAATCTCCCTTAAGGAAGGAAAAGCAGGATATTATTATTACTATTAATACCAATAATAATAATAGATCACTATTATTAATATAGTTCTAATAAGTCAATTAGTAATATATGATTTATATTCATATACACTATGTATATGTACAATATATATATATATATACACACACACACACATATACATATACACACACACACCCACCCACACACACACACATATGTATATATGGATGGCATGGGCAGACTTTGGCCCACCAGGTGTTTTGGACTTCAACTCCCACAAATCTAGGCTGGGATTTCTGGGAATTGAAGTCCAAATCGCCTGGACAGTCAATGTTTGTCCATGACTATTATATATAACACTGTGTATATGTGTGAGTGTGTGTAAAATATAATACAGTCATACACATAATAATAATAATAATAATAATAATAATAATAACAATAAATTTATAACCCACCCTCTCTCGCCAAAGGGAGAGAGCCCCCCCTCCCCAGGGAGTTGAGAAGGGCAGGGTAAAAATGCTGTAAATAAATGTAAATAAATTATTATTATTATTTAACGTGACACAGTATGTCACGGCAAACGAAATATATATGCTGGGTTTCATTATTATTATTATTATTATTATTATTATTATATGTTATTATATAATCATAATTATCATCCCTTAGGAATTATTATTATATTATAATAATATATTATTATTATATATATAATTCATATGTTATTGTCCATTGGAAATATATTATCATTAATAATTATAATTAGTATCAATTATAATAATATTTCCAATGAAACTGTGGGTAGACCTGCTTCCTTGGAGACTAGGACGCGGAACAATGGCTTCAAACTACAAGAGAGGAGATTCCATCTGAACATGAGGAAGAACTTCCTGACTGTGAGAGCCGTTCAGCAGTGGAACTCTCTGCCCCAGAGTGTGGTGGAGGCTCCTTCTTTGGAAGCTTTTAAACAGAGGCTGAATGGCCATCGGTCAGGGGTGATTTGAATGCAATATTCCTGCTTCTTGGCAGGGGGTTGGACTGGATGGCCCATGAGGTCTCTTCCAACTCTATGATTCTATGATTCTAGACCGTGGATACTTATATATATATATACATACATACATACACTCACATACACAGAAAGATATGCAAAATTCATATATTACTATCCATTGGAACTATTATTACTATAATTAAAAATATAATTACTATATAATATTTCCAATGAAACTGCACATGACCAAAGGCCATCACATTTCCTCACGTCCAGTCTACTGATTTGCATTGGAGGACCCAGAGTTTCCTAGGTAGGACCCCAGTCTAGGAATCTGTGAGGTCCTCCAAGGCATCTCTGGGGAAGGAGACCACAGAACTGCCTGGAAGACAGAGCACATTGCTAGCGAAACCTGGTCCCGCCATCGTGGGGGGCCTTCTCTATAAGGTCATGGTTCCTCCCCAACTTCTCTTCCTTACCTGGCTTGTACTTGAGGATAAGGTCCCAGATGGCCCTTCGGGCATAAGGGTCCACTCCCGCCGTGGGTTCGTCCAAGATGACGGCCCGGGAACCCCCCACGAAGGCGATGGCCACCGACAGCTTCCTCTTCATCCCTCCAGACAAGGTCTGCACCAAGGAGTGGCGCTTGTGGGTCAGCTCCAGGTCCTCAATCATCCTGGAGGGGTAGCAGGACCGGGGTCAACAGAGGTCACCAAGTCTGTGCCTTTCCCCCAAATCCTTAGTTGCATCACGGTAAACTAACTTTTTCCTGGTTTGATCTCCGGCGGCCCCTTGTGGCAAGGAAGGGGAGGGCAGGCTGGGGAGCGCATCCCTCCCAATGGCGGTTTATATGATCTATCCTTATCCATTTTCGTTAACAAAAGTTTGAAAATGTTAAGATACAATCCGCTGAGTTTATGATTACTTTTAAGAATTTTAAAGTCTTTTACGGGATTTCCATACACTGGTTTGCTGAATCTAATACTCAAATGCTATGGGTTTTAAATTGCGCTGAGTTAAGAATGCAATTTAAAAAATTAATAAAAAATAATCTAAAATAATATTATAATATAGTATGGTATAATATAATAATATTGTATAATAATAGTAATATCATACATTGAATTGAAAGGATTCAATGCAGGACCATTAAAAATAGGAAAAAAAACCCCAGCAAACATAGGGTGACACAATTTTAACTGAATGGTACAATACAATGGAACCCTGGGAGTTGTAGTTTCGCATGGTCCTGCACCTACTCTGTTCAAAAGTGTAAGTGCCTTACTAGACTACAAATCCCAGGACTCTGTAGAGTTGAGCCAAGGCAGCTAAGACACCACTTGATACTATGGAAAACCCTGGGAGTTATAGTTCCACAAGGCCCCGAGCCACCGGGGACAGGACACACTTACTTGTGCATCTCCTTGCGGAGCTCCTCTTGGGCCATGCCTTTCAGCTGGGAGTAGAACCAGAGGTGTTCGTCCACGGTCAGCTTGTCGAAGAGGACGTTGTGTTGTGGACACATCCCCAGGTTCTTCCGGATCTCGTCCATCTCGGTCCGGATGTCGTGGCCATAAATGGTGGCCGACCCTGAGGTCGGAGGGAAAAGCCCCGTCAAGATGGACCTGGAGGGAAGGAAGATGTTGTCAAGATCATGGAGGAGGCCCCTAAGATGGACAATGAATCCATCTCCAATTGTGCCCTGTCTTGTTTCTCCTGCAAAGCCGCATCAGCTCTCTACTGGCCCCTAGTGACAGGACAGTGAATTACAATTACAGTTTTTATATTGGAAACATGATATTGACAAGCTGTCTTGTGGGATGTTACTTTTGCAGAACTACAGCTCCCATAATGCACTACCCACTGGATTCTGAGGGTTATCGTCTCCAATATCAAATGCCCCCTTAATAGGAGGTACCGCACCCCCCCCTTAAAAACACCCCCAAAGAGGAGGGTGGTCACTCACATGGTGGTGGTCTTCCCAGCTCCATTGTGGCCCAAGAAGGAGACCACCTGGTTCTCATAGAGGTTCAGGCTCAGCTTGTTAAGAGCCATCTTCTTGTCCGTCTTGTAGATCTTGGTCAGTTTGTCAATGCAGACAACCAGCGGGAGGTGGGTGGGCTCCTCCTCAATGCCCCGGGTCTCCTCTGCAGGGAGGACAAAAAACACACACGTACACACACATATAATCATCCCTCTACATATATTGCGAATGATTATGGTTTTGCCCATTCCCTTGGTTCTCCTGCAAACTGAGCCTCAACAGCACTCTACCGACACCTAGTGGCAGAACTGTAAATTACAATCTCTGAAAGCAATTTTTAAAAATCTCTCAAGAGATGGAACAAATTTGAAAATCAGAGTTTCTGATGTCATACAATAACCATGTTGATTATAGTAAACAGACATTTTATATACTTTTGTTTATTTAAGTAGGTCTCAGTTCTGACAAAAAACAGTCACCATAATGATAACGCATTGTAAATTGAGGGCTGATTTATTTCCAGGATGGATCAGCAATTCGGGATGGAAAGAGTACATATAAACACACACACACATTGTATGGTTTTTTAAATTTTTGATCTGAATTCTGGTACAAAAGCAGGGCAAAAATAATATTAATAATAATAACAACAACAATAATTTGCTATAAATCATAGAAATAAATCACTGGAAAAATATAATAAAAATACAAATATGTATTCTTCTTTTTCTTTGTAACAACAACAATAACGTATTAGAAAAAGAATACATTTTTGTTATTATTACTGCATTCTCCCAGTGATGTATTTCCAAGATTTATAGCAAATTATTATTGCTACTATTATAATTATTATCATTATTATTATTAGGTACTGTAACATGTGTAGCAGTTTGAGAAAGAACTTTCAAAAATATTTGGAAAATAGTCAAAAAGCAATTTTTGTTCTGTCTAAAATTCAGAGGTGGTTGATTTGTGCAGGAAACAGCATTTTTTCAACATGGAAACATACAAGATTTTGTCCTCTGGTTCTTCTGCAAACTATGCTCCGACTGCCACCTAGTGACAGAACAGTGAATTACAATAGCAGTTTTTCTTTCCCATCAGTACAGGAAACAAGCTTGGAAACCGGAATTTCTGATGCCAAATAATAATAATAATAATAATAATAATAATAATAATAATAATTGCGTAGGGAGTCTCACCCATCCGGCGGCTCTCCATGGCGCAGGCTTGGTCCTCCTCCATGACACTCAGCCGGGCGGCCCTTGACCAGGGCCACGTCCACTCCCATGTCTCGATGCGTCCATTGCCCAGCCAATAGGACTTCTGCAGCGGGAAGTACCAGGGCCGGGGCAGGCCATACATGCCTGGCGGAAGGGAAGCACAACAGTGCAGACACATTTGCATGGCCACACCTCCTCATTTGCAAAGCACACCACTGGAAAACCACTAGCAGTCGATGGAACGCTCGCAATGCAAAAGTTCCCTAGGAATGTCCTGCCCAAACGCACCTGGGTGCACGGCCTCGATGTACCAAGTAAGGACCCCGTAGACAGCCGCGTCGATGCCCAGCATCATCATGGAGAGCAGGAGGTTGAAGTCATCCCCTTCCACCGGTGACTGGCTGAAGGTGCGCCACTGGATGCCCACGCCAGCCACTTCATAGAGGGCAAAGTACTTGGCGCCCAGGCCAAAAGCTGTGGTGGACATCAGCGACTGGGTGGCGAAATGAAAGAGACAGAGAGAGAACGGTCAGTGGGGCCACCAAGAAATCAAACGTCCTTTGCCTTCAAGGAACGGGC
The DNA here is from genome assembly GCF_037176765.1 of Anolis sagrei. NCBI lineage: Eukaryota > Metazoa > Chordata > Lepidosauria > Squamata > Anolidae > Anolis > Anolis sagrei. Next base: position 15,011,949 of record NC_090031.1, on the reverse strand, counting down.
TGTCCTTAAAAAAACTCTAAAGGTACCAGACCCTGTCTTGACCTTGGAAGTAAAACAGAGCCAGCTCTGGTTCAGATTTTGGAGGCTATCTTGTTGGGTATCAAATAATAATAATAATAATAATAATAATAATAATAATAATGTCAATGATATTAAAAATATAGTGATGATATAATAACAATAATAATGATAATGATATGATAATAACAACAATAATATAATGATAATAATATAATGATGGTGATATAATAATATAATGATAATAATAATATCGGTGATAATATATAATAATAAAGTAATATAATAAAATAATAATATAATGATGTTGATATAATATATTAATAATGATCGTCTTGATCATAATGATAATACAATGATGCCAAATATATTAATAATAATGCCAATGATATTAAAATATAGTGATGATGTAATAATAATAATATAATAGTTACAAACATATAATGATGTTGATAACACAATATAACAATAGATTTTAATATAATAATATAACGATAATAATATAATGATGGTGATATTATAATAGATGGTAATATAATAACATAATAATAATAATATATAATGACAGTGATAATTCATTATTATAATAGATGGCAATATAATAATGTAACAATAATAATATAATGATGATATTATAATAAATGTAATATAATAGGATGATGATAATAATAATAATATGTTGGTGTAATATATAATAATAGATGGTAATATAATAACAGAACATAATGATGATATATTAAAACATGATCATAATGATCATAATGATAATAAAATGATGCCAAATATATTAATATAATAATGCTATTAAAATAATAATGCTATAATGATGGTGACAGAACAATAACAGCAATGAACATAATAAGCTGACTTGAGGGTGCACACACAAGACTTGAACTTGGTCCCTTTTCAGACAAACCAAAGAGGAGAACCTTTCCCTATTTGGTCAAGATCCAAACTTGGAAGGCAGCCAGACACAAAAGAGGCTCCTGGAAGTTTGAATCTGAACCCAGGACCAAGGAGAGGGAGGTCTTCAACTCACCGCGATGCACTTCTCAAAGGCAGTGATCTTGTCATGGGCCACTTCTTCGCGGATGGCGACGTACATATAAGGGACGTAGCTCAGGAAGTAGATGATGCCGCCGCACGCTGAGGCCAGCTTGGCTTTGGAGTAGAGCACCGAGATGAGGAAGCTGCGGAGGGAAAGAAAGGGACGGAAATGCAAATCCCACCCCATGGAATACGATATGGAATTGGCTTGGAAAGAGACCTAGGAAACTTAATGGGCCACAAGCGTAACAGGAGCCAAAAGTGTGATACTACAGTGGAAAAGGCCAATGCGATTCTAGGCTGCATCCATAGGAAGATAAGTGTCTAGATGGAGGGAAGTCATAGCTCACTGATCTTTGGCTTCACTTCTGGGCAAAGCCATTCACTGGGAGGGCAGTTTTCAAGGCCAGTCCCACACAGAGAAGGCTGTAGCAGTCAAGATGCAACCCTATCCATAACAGTGTGTTGACCATTGCTCTCTCATGCCATTGGTCACCCCTCCCTTGTTTCTTTCCTTCCCGGGACTCACCAGAACATGATGGTGGCCACAGCATAAATGGCCAGGAAGAGCCAGATGATGAAGACGTCGCTGTGCATGAGGACCTTGCCGTACTTCAAGATGGCAGTCAGCGCCGTAACTGAGATGGACAGCTGAACAAAGCCAGTGATGAACCAGGCCACCCAGTGGACGGCATTGTTGAGCCCCATCATCTTCATCACCTGCAAAGGAGGGAGAGGGAGAGGTGCCATACTGGAGCTTCCCTTGCAGTTCGGACCGGAACTTGGAGCATCCAGGACTGAAGAGGGAGAAGCCTTACCTCCTTCAGGCGGTGCTCCTTCTCCGCCACAATGTGCTGGATCATCATGGCCACCGAATAGACCCAGGAGATGACCATGCAGAGGGGCATCATGTGCTCAATCACAAACAGAAAGCTGTGGGGAAGAAGAGGTGGATCATTGGCAAGACAGGCGCAGATGTCAATCACAGACCCACATTGATACACTCATAGAGGTATCCTTCCATCTATTCAGTCATTTATTCATCAATCCATCCATTTATTTATGCATTTATCGATCCATCCAGACATTCATCCATCCATCCATCCATCCACCTATCCACCCAGTCATCCATTTATATATCCATCAATTCATTCATCCATTCAGGCATTCATTCTTCCATTCATTCATTCATCAATACATTCATATCCATACATACATCAATCTATTCATCAATGCATCAATTCATTCCATCATTCATGTTCATTCATCTATTCCTTCATTTATTGGGAGTATTTTGCAAGCAAAAGCTTGCTCACAATTCATTCCAAAATTATTCCTAATTAATTAAAACAATCCATATCCATTTCCTTGATTCAGGTCATGCTCTTTCAATCAATGGAACGATGGACGCTTTCTTTTCCTTTCCTGGAGCTTTGCCCATTTCCAATATGAAAGCTCCCTTTTAAGGCATGAGCCAATCTGTGCCTAGAGACTCACTCATCTCGCGTGTAACACGGATACGGAAACATTTGCACGTAGTTCCCGGGTTCGACAACGTCGTGACCAACGAAGGTGTTGATAATAGCACGCTCCATCATGTCTGTGAAAAAAAAAAAGCAGCGAGTGGTAGACAAACGATGCATATCTCTTTGGAGGACTGAATCCCTCTGGACCAGGAAGAAGGGAAGACAGGAGGACAGAAGAGAGCTTGGAAGGCTGACCTTGGATCCACACAAAGCCGTACAGGAAGTAGAACCGTCCACCGGTGTTGGGCCCGGGCCGCCAGTAGGCCCTCCGGATCTCGTTGGTCTTCTCTGTGAAGCTGGAGTTCTGCCGGATCTTGTACATGACATGGGGAGGGAGGCTGCCATCCTTCCGGGTCTGGAAGATCACGCCTTTTGAGGGAAAACAGAGAACGGAGGGCCATTGAGGGCCTTCAGGGCATCCCTTCGGACCTCTGGGACCACTGCCTATCCCAGGACTCCACTAGACCCCAGCTGCAGGACTCTGATCACAGCCACGGTTGAGGGATCCCAACCATGGGCACCAATAAATTACAACCACAGCTGTTAGAGCCCAACCAAGGATCTCAAGGGTGCCATATCACCAAGGATCCCAGCCGCAGCTGAAAAATCTCAACTTGGGTCTCAATGGCATCTCAATGAATGATATCAGAAGACCCTCAACCATGAATCTCTATGGTAGTAGTTTTCAACCTGTGGGTCCCTAGATGTTTTGGCCTTCAACTCCCAGAAATCCTAATGGCTGGTAAACTGGCAGGGACTTCTGGGAGTTGCAGGTCAAAACACCTGGGGACCCACAGGTTGAGAACCATTGCTCTATGGCATCTTAGTTAGCTATATATGAAGACCAACAACTTGGATCTCAAAGGTATCTCAGTGAACTATGTCTGAAGACCCTCAACCTGGGTATTAATGGCATCTGAGTGAATGATATCAGAAGATCCTCAACCATGAATCTCATTGGCATCTCAATTAACTATATATGAAGACCCACAACTTGGATCTCAAGGGCATCTCAGTAAAACGTCTGAAGACCCTCAACCTTGGTCTCAATGGAATCTCAATGAACTATGTCTGAAGACCCTCAACCATGAATCTCAATGGCATCTCAATGAACTATATCAGAAGACTCACAACTTGGATCTCAAGGGTATCTTAATGAATGGTATCAGAAGATCCTTAACCTGGGTCTCAGTGGCGTATCAATGAACGGTATCAGAAGGCCCTTAACCTGGATTTCAATGGCGTCTCAATGAACAATATCAGAAGAGTCTCAATCTAACTCTCAATGGCATCACAGTGAACTATATCAGAAGAACCTCTACCTGGATCTCAATGGCATCTCAATGAACTATATCAGAAGGCCCTTGATCTGGGTCTCAATGGCATCTCAATGAATGATTTCAGAAGACCCTCAACCATGGGCCTCAAAGCCGTCACATCACAACAGATCCCAGGCACAGCTGAAAGATCTCAGCCTGGGTCTCAATGGCACCTCAATACACCTTAATCAGAATATCTCAACCATGGGCAGCTCAGAGTCGCTAAGATGAAGTCCCTCAGACATGATCTCAATAGCATCTCATGGACGCTAGCTGAAGAATCCTAGCGGCACTTGGGAACGATGGAAGTGAGTGTCCAGCAGAGCTGCAGAGGCCACGCCACAACCACCAGCCCAGCCTTCTCCTGGGCCCCAGAGCTCAGAACGTTACAGGGGTTTCCGTACTGGCAAAGACGGTGACGTTGTCTTGGTAGGCTTGGTTGAGGGTGTAGTTGACAATGCTCTCCTCATCAGGGAAGCCCTTGAAGATGTCCACACTGACCTGAGGAAGATGAACAGGGGGTCAGGATTCCTTCCTGCCTTGAGGGGGGGGGGGTGTAACAGTGACAGCGAGGGATGTCTCCCACCTTGGCCATGAACTGGGCCCAGCCACAGGCCGCGTTGTCAATGGCGTCCAGCTGGGAGAGGAGGGCGCTGGCGTTGGGCAGAGAGAAGTCGCTCTCCAGGAAGCGGTGAAGGAGGTCACCATCCGAGGCGTTCAGGGCCTCCGGGTGCTTCTGGAGGTCAGCTGCCACCTGCGAGGAGGAAGAGGGGAGACACAAGAAGTGGGGCCTCTGCACTACAACCTCCCACAGAGGACCCAGGGACCATTCCCAGGCGGGGTCCGTACCTCGCGCAGCCGCCGGATCCGTTCCTGGAGCTTGCCTTCCTCCAAAAAGCCACGGATCTGGGCCGAAACATTGAGCCACCCCTGGGCAAAGCGGGTTACGTTGCCTACAAAGGCAAAGGTCTCGTTGGCCTGAGAGGGAAGGACAAAGGAAGTCAGGACCGACCGTCACTCCCATCAGCCCCCTCTCTTGCTTTCATTCTTGGTAGTCTCCTGACCTTGAGGATGACCCTGTCCGCCTCGGTACCAACGGGAGCATAAAGGATCTTGGGGTTGCTGGTCATCAGGTGGACAAGGAGCCCCAGGTTGCGCTGCTCTTTGCTGGTGAAACCCAGGGAACTCATGTTGCCCTGCTTCAGGGCCTCCGGCTCAATGGTCCTACAGAGGTTATGAAGACACATACAGATATACATTGGGATGCATAGGCTGGTCAAAGGCAGCCCTTGGGATGGTTCAATCTCTGCAAAACACCCTCCAATTGGATTTCGGGTTCAACCCAAAGGCACAAACCCACCTGAAACTACGGCTATTTGCTTTCTCCAAGCTTCCATGTTTTGTATGGGCCTTATCATCCTCATCAATGTATTTATATTATTATTATTATTATATTTATTGCATTTATAGCCTTTATATTTATTGTATTTATAGTCATGAAGAATCAGAACGAATAAACAACAACATAGCCTACTTTTAAATTTATATTATATTATCAATTTATTTATATTAGGGTATATACTCGAGTATAAGCCGAAAAAATATAAGCCGAGGCACCTAGTTTTACCACAAAAAAACTAGGAAAATTTATTCCCAGGGTGGGAAATGCAGCAGCTATGGGTCAATTTCAAAATAAAAATAGATACCAATAAAATTACATTAATTGACCCATCAGTGGGTTAAACGTTTTTGAATATTTACATAAAACTGTAATTTAAGTCAAAGACTCTCCAGCTCTGATTAGACAATTATTCTAACCTTCTTCAATGTAAATGTCCTTCCAAAAATAAAGATAAATAATAACTGTAATAAAATAATAATAGAGTAAAATAATAGAAATGTAATAACAGTAATAACAGAGCAAAATAATAAATTTAATAACAATAATAGAGTAAAATAATAAATTTAATAATAATAGGCTAAAATAATAAATATAATAACAATAAATAGAGTAAAAATAAATGTGTTAAAATAATAGAATAAAATATGGAAATATAATAATATTAATACTAATAATAACAGTAAAATAATAAATAACTTTGATTCGAGTATAAGCCAAGGGGGGCTTTTTCAGCCTAAAAAAGGGCTGAAAAACTAATCTTATACTTGAGTATATACGGTAATAGTAATACTAGTAATATAATAATATAATGAATAATAATAATGTTTTGCTCCATCCACGTGCTTCCCAGAGCCATATCCCAATGTGGCCCTATGGCCCCTGTTGCTGGGGCTCCATACCGGTTGTTTCCGCAAAGGATGGGCTGCAGCCCGGCCCAGAGCTGGACAAAGGCAGCGTACTGTCCGCGGGGGTCCTCTGCTGTGGGGGGCTCCCTGCCCTCCTGCTCCTGCGCCTCTTCCTCCTCAATAACGCTGGCATTGGCACCCAGGGAGAAGTTGGCGCTAAGGCTGGTGGCGTTGGCGGCCGTGGGGCCGAAGGGGGCTCCTCCTCGGGCAGCGGCGGACGCACAGGCTCCTTGGGGCAGCAGCCGGGCCAAAGCCGAGAGGACGTCCACCTCTCGCAGCACCGTTTGCAGGGCCAGCAGGTCCTCCAGTAGGGAGTGCAGGCGCCCCCCAACGGCCTCCTCCGAGGCATTGATCTCGTCAAGTCGCAGCTATGGACACAAAAGGGAAGGTAGAGGAGAAGGGGCACCCAAAGGCCATCTGGCTCCACCCCTTTGGCTGGGCAGGAGGACACTGCCCATCTCTCCCGACAGATGGCCATCCAGCCATAGATAGGTGGTCATGGATAGGATACACAGATATATATAAACACACACACACATCTATACACATACATACATCATGGATGGAACTCCAAGGGCCATCCACTCGAACCTCCTTCTGTCAGGAAGGACATCATCCAAGCCTTCCCAAAAGATGGCCATCCAGTCATAGATCGGTGGCCATGGATAGGATACATAGATATGGTTGAGACTGATATATGTGTGTGTGTATGTACACAAACACACACACACACACACAAATATATAACAGAATCCTAAAGTTGGAAGGGACTTCAAAGTGGACGACGCTATTGGATAATGCTTTTAACTATGAGACTCGAACTGATACATGTTTTTATTGATATTGATTGTTCTATCTGGTTTTAAATTTGAATTAACTGTTTTAATAGTATTTTATGTTTTTGGTGTTGACTGTAAATGCCCTGAGTCGCCTGTGTGCTGAGAGGGGCAGTATATAAATATAGTAAAGAAATGAATAAATAAATATTCAGCCCAGTCCCATCCTGTCATGAAGGAAGGCAGCATGCAATCCCTCCCAGAAGCCAGAGATATGACTGACAGATATGATATATATATATATGTATGTGTATGCATATTTATTTATTTTTTTACATTATTTCTATCCCGCCCATTTCAGCCCGAAGGCGACTCAGGGCAGTATATGAATGATGTGATATATTAATGTTATATATATGTGATTATATATTTGTTGTTCATTCATTCAGTCGTTTCTGACTCTTCATGACCTCATAGACCAGCCCATGCCAGAGCTCCCTGTCAGCCGTCACCACCCCCAGCTCCTTCAAGGTCAATCCAGTCACTTCAAGGATGTCATCCATCCATCTTGCCCTTGGTCGGCCCCTCTTCCGTTTTCCCAAGCATCATTCTCTTCTCTAAGCTTTCCTTTCTTCTCATGATGTGTTTATATATACACACATATATACATACACACACATACTAGCCGTCCCCTGCCATGCATTGCTGTGGCCCAGTCTGTGCATGTGTGTTTTGTGTATTTGTATGTGCGTGTGTGTGTGTGTGTGTGTGTGTGTGTATATATATATATATATATATATATGGTTTTGCACATGCACTGTAATTTTAGTCTTCCGCTGCGTATTTCAGTGTCTTTATGAGTGATGGTCACTTGTTGACCTGATACGTGTATTGCGTCCAAATTTGGTGTCAATTCGTCCAGTGGTTTTTGAGTTCTGTTAATCCCACAAACGAACATTACATTTTTATTTATATAGATACACACACACATCCATACATCATAGAAGGAACCCCAAGGGCAGTCCAGTCTAACCCCCTTCTGTCAGGAAGGACACCATCCAAGCACTCCCAAAAGATGGCCATCCAGTCATAGATACATAATATCACAGAATCCTAGGACCATCCAGTTCAACCCAATTCTGTCACAGAGGAAAACATAATCTGATCCCTCCCAACAAATGGCCATCCAGCCTCACCTGACGGATGATCTTCGGGGCGTCCAGCTGCTCCTTCAGCTCCACCGCCAGCTTCCCAAAGTGCTCCTTGCGCAGGGCTGTGCTCCGGTTGCAGACAGCTGCTTGGTAGCCCTTCAGGAGCCGACGCTGGCCCTCGGAGGCCACCAGGAGGCGCTGCAATTCGCCCCGGTGGCAGGTCAGGCCCTCCAATACCAAGGGACGGAAGAGTAAATCCTGCAGGGAAGGAAGGAATCAGTGTAATGTCAAAATATATTGTCCAAGTTTAAAATGTCCATGCTGCTAGCTGTGAAAGAGTTAATCTTTGGAAGATTATGAAGCATGCATAGAACAGACATGGAAGATGTTGCAATAGACTAGGAGGCTGGACAATGAATTAATGAGCTGTTAACAGTGGGGCATAAATATAACAGTCACCAGTCTCTTCCTCTCTTGCATCGTAACTGTGCTAACGAGTAAGTGTTATTGCAATGAATGAAATGTAAATAAAGATAAGAGCTGCTGCTGAAGCAGAAACAACTGCCTGATGTCACTTAATTGGATGATAAGAAGCAAGTTGGCCAGCAAATTGCATCGATGTCCCTGATGAAGGGAATATACTAGCAAACCCAGAACGTTCCCAAACAGTAATATAATCGCAAAATCCTGGAAACTTCCAAAGCACAAGGAAAGATAAACAATGCAGGTCCCATATGACAACATACTAGAGAAGCCCAGGAGGTTCCAAAACCATGTCCTAGCAAACCCAGGAAGCTCCCAAACAACCCCGGACAGAACTACGCAACCCCTACTCACTTCCATGTCCCTGATGAAGGCCCGAGGGCCGTAGGGTACGGACGGCTGCATGGGGTCACTGGGGAGGCCCAAGACCTGGGACAGGAAGTGGGGCACGCCCTTCTGCTGTGAGGAGCCCTTCTGCGGAGGGGCCTGGCTCTCCTTATGGCCCCAAAGGAGGCTCTCCTGCAAGGGAAAGGGTTGCAGGGACACCAATCAGCTCAAGGCAGATGAGGAGGTGCAGAAAAGTGGCTCAAGTCAATTCCGATGATGACGACCCCACGAAGGGACCCCTTTGACCCCAATAGCTCTGCAGCCTCCCTGGATGGACCCCCCCCCCAATCCCTTTGTCGCTCTTTTCCTCCCACCTTTCCAAGCCTCCTCTCCTTAAGGAAAGAGAGAGACCACTCTAAAAGCAGAGGGACTCCATCTTTGAAGGACCCGAGTTCTTCAAGAACCTGAACTTCTCTTAGAAGTTTGTAGGATCTCAGGTTCTGGGAACTGAGTTGGTAGGATCTCAAGTGCTAGAAGCTGAAGTTGTTGGAACTGAGTTTGTCGAGCCGGAGGTTCTAGGCATTGAAGCTGTAGGCCCCCAGGATTTAGGAGATGAATTCGAAGGACCTGGGGTTCTGTAGGTTGCGAGTATTTAGGACCTAAGGTTCTAGGACCTGGATTCCTGTAAGATGTGAGTGTTTAGGACCTAAGGTTCTAGGACCCAGGTTTCTGCAGTATGTGAGTATTTAGGACCTAAGGTTCTAGGACCTGGGTTTCTGCAGTATGTGAGTATTTAGGACCTAAGGTTCTAGGACCTGGGTTTCTGTAGGATGTGAGTATTTAGGAACTAAGGTTCTTAGGGCCAGGCTTTATTCCAGCATGTTAAACTGCCAGCTGCAGAAAATCTTGCCGATAGAAAGGTTTACAATTCAAGTCCAGGTTGGGGTGAACTCCGAACCATCAGCCCAGATTCTGCTCACCTAGCAGTTTGAAAACAGCAATGTAAGTAGATAAACATTTTACTCTAATATTTTTATCACATTTATTATTTTACTCTATGTATTATTGTTGTTACATTTATTGTTTTATTATATTATTATTATATTTATTATTTTACTCTATTATTGTTACATTTATTTACTCTATTATTATTACAGTTATAATTTTACTCTAATTATCGTTATTATTACATTTCCATATTTTACTTTATTATTATTTACACTTATTATTTTGCTCTATTTATTATTGTTATTACATTTAATATTTTTGACGGGGAGGTAATAAAAGGCGCCCATGCGGACATGCCGGCCATTCGATCGGGAAGATAAAGTGAGAGCATCCCTGGTGCCCAGAACTGAGCACAGCCTCCAGATGCCAGAAATGGAAAAAGATGGGAAGCCTTTAATTTTGTTTATGTACTGCCTGTCTTTGTTATAGGATAACAGCATTGAATGTTTGCCGTATATGTGTACTGTAATCTGCCCCGAGTCCCCTCGGGGAGATAGGGTGGAAAATAAACAAAGTATATTATTATATTATTAAGATCTGAATCTCTAAGATCTGAGTTCTTGTAGAAGTAAAGTTTCTGGGCTCAGGGTCTCTAGGACCTGAGATTCTAGGATCAAATGCTGTAGGACTTGAGTTTTAGGAGTGAAAGTTCTAGGACCTGGATTTGTAGGACCAAAGTGTCCAATGTTTCACTTTGCAGGCCCTGCGAGTTTTGGACGTTATAAGTTCTGCATCCATAGATTCTGAGTCCTCGTAGGGGTGAAGGTTCCAGGTCCCAGGTCTTTAGGAGCTCTGGAACTGCGAAGCCTCCTCACCTCCAGCCGCTGGAGTCTGTCCGCCGGGTGGAAGGTGTCCCACGGTTCGCGGAAGCCACTGGAAGGAACACCGAAGAAGATCCGGTACACCTGGGGAAAGGAGAGGGACTCACAGGATTGCATTGGGATTCTCTCCTTGCCCAGAACCCAATGCCATGAGGTCCACATCCCAGTCGAGATAGTGAACAGAATCACCCAGAAGGAGGGCTCCTGCTGTTTACATGGCATTTGTAAACAAAGCGTCTTTGTCCCTGTCGGAGCCAGACCTCCTGGTCAAAGGCTTTCACGCACCTCTTTCAAGTTCACCCTGGATCCGACCAAGGCTTCAGCCGTTTCATTGGACAAGGAGAGGTTCTGGGTCAGAAAGCGTCGGAAGGTCACCTGGTCCTTGGTCGCAGAGTCAAGTGTGAAGCCTGGGAATGGGTTCAAGGGGTGACGCAGGAAGGAAAACAACAAAGAGGTCATTGATTGTTGTTTTCCAGTTCAATCCCAATGTAAGACTGTAGGATCTGTACAGCAATATTAAATAACCACTCACAAGCCATTTTTGCTTTGAAATGGATATATTGCTTGTATTTACTGACTTTTTCCCACCATCACTTCCTTTTATACACCTTTCCTGCCCATCTCCCCCCTCTTTTCAGTTTCCATATTAGAACTTGTTGCTTCACAAGTTCCAATACAAGGCTTCCGGTGCCCTCGGCTGGCTTCAAAATATCACAGAGAATTGATTCATCCAGGATGATTCAGTCAGGATGTCACGGAGGGAGTGTTCATGCCATCAGAAATTGACTCCTGACACCCTACTCCCTATACATACATCATGGGATTCCTTGGAAATGGGACCCAAGTCAAAACACAAAACTCATTCATGCTCCATAGATACCTTATAATTTAATAGATATGGTTTCCTGGCATTATTGCTTTTAACAACACGGTTGTAATAGTTCAAAATTTAATTTTCTTCTAATGTGAGAATATGGTTATTATGGTTTTTAGTGTTAGATGCTTTGAGTCTCCATTGGGAGAGAGAAAAAGGGGGTATAAATATAAGATGATGATGATGATACAGATTGAATTTCCCATATCTGTCAATGCCATCAACAGCCACTAGATGGCGTTGAGAAACCTTTCCCCGTCAATGCTTCAAACAGCCACTAGATGGCATTCCATGTTGCTCAACATTTCATGACCCCCTCATTGAGCCAAGAGGGGCATTTGAGGCCTGGGTCACAGTCTACATTGGCCCCAGGAAGGTCTAGTTTTCCCTTCCCCTCCCCAACAAAGGGCCCCCCGGTGCCAGACCCACCATCTCGTTGGCGGAAGTGGGACTCCATGGCGGAGGGTGCGCTGCTTCCCAGGGACTCCAGGTGGTGCCGCAGGGAGTCCAGCTCCGCCTCCAGCCCCCCGCCGTCCGGGTCAAACAGCTTGCTTTTCTCCACCACCTCATTGAGCCGCTCCAGAAGCTGAGTGACGCTACGGGAAAGGAAGGGGAGATTCAATCACACGCCACTCGTTGATATCGTCATGAATTGTGGGGCGGGACCCAGAACTGGACACTGGGTCATTCCAGGTGAGGCATGGCCAAACAGAATGTTGCGGGACCCTGCTCTCCCTTCTACACACTATGGATGGTGGTCTAGATGGCCCTCCATTGGGAGGGATTGGAAGGTGCCTTCCTTTTAAGGCAGGGGGGGCTGGACTGGATGGGCATTGGGGCCCTTCCAAATTTATGATACTACATCTCATCTATACTATCCTATATCATTGACTGAATTGCCCTCTGTTGGGAGGGATTGGATGGTGCCTTCCCTTTAAGACAGAAGGGGGACTAGACTGGATGGCCACTGGGACCCTTCCAAATTTATGATGCTACATGTCATATATACTATACTATCCTATATCAATGACTGAATGGACCTCTGTTGGGAGGGATCGGATGGTGCCTTTAAGAGGGCTGGACTGGATGGCCCTTGGGGACCTTCCAAAATTATGATACTGTATCATATATACTATACTATCCTATATCAATGACTGAATCGCCCTCTGTTGGGAGGGATCAGATGGTGCCTTCCCTTTAAGACAGAAGGGGGACTGGACTGGATGGCCACTGGGACACAAATTTATGATGCTACATCTCATATATACTATACTATCCTATATCAATGACTGAATGGCCCTCTGTTGGAAGGGATCGGATGGTGCCTTCCTTTTAAGGCAGAAGAGGGATGGACTGGATGGTCCTTGGGGTTCCCTTCCAATTCCAGGATACTGTATCTATCTCATATATATGTATTCTATCTTCCCTCAATGACTGAATGGACCTCTGTCAAGAGGGATCGCATGGTGCGTTCCTTTCATGGGAGAAGAGGGTGGACTGGATGGGCCTTGGGGGATCCCTCCCAAATCTATCATGCTATATATCTATATCTATCTCATATCGTATGGATGACCCTCTGTTGGGAAGGATCAGGTGGTGTCTTCCTTTTACAACAGAAGGGGGTTGGACTGGATGGCCCTTGGGGTTCTCTTCCAACTCCAGGATTCGATTATATATCTCTCGCACATCTATCTATCAATAATATCTATGTCTCGGTTGTGCTAGGGTTCCAGGCTGGACGTACGTGGAGTTGGAGTACTGCAGGAATCCGAACTCGTCCCGCTGACCATCTGGACACAGCGACTGCATGACCGGCAGGATCCCGGCCGACGTGAGTGGGGAAGCCGTGTAGAAGGCTGGGGGAGGAAGAGGAGGAGGAAGCAGAGGAAGAGGAGGAAATAGGCCAAGCCCCATAGCCGCCCCTTCCAACCCCCTCCAAAGGGTCAGTTAGGACCCCAAAGGTCAGAGGTCGCTGGTGTCTCTAAGCCTGCAGCTTGGAAACTACAACTCCCATCGTCCATCGCTATCAGAGACCTCTGACCTTTTGGCCCCATGCTGGACACTGCAGGTCACTGACAGGTGTCAAAGACAGAAGGACAGAAAAGGAATTAGGAATTATTATTAGTAATATTATTATTAAGGCAAGACACACATAGATAGCGTTCCAAAGGCCAAGACTCTCAGATATATTTCCCAAGGAAAGAAAGGCAGGAAAAGAAAGAGGAATCCATGGAAAAGGGAGATATTAGTTATTCCCAATTGCTTTGTGCACCCCACTTGCAAGGAATCAATATAACGTAACTGCAATACTAATAATGGTAATATCATTGTATTGTGTTATAATATATTATCACAGTAAACTTCTGTTATTATGATATATAGCAGGCATGGGCAAACTTTCTAACTTGGGGGCCGCAAAGTGTCTCCATTGGACCTCGTCTTTGCTACTCCTGGTATTGAACTCTAGAGCTGGAAGAGACCCCCAAGGGTCATCCAGTCCAACCCCCTCCCATGCAGGAAGGCACAGTCAAAGCACTCCTGATAGACAGCCTCTGTGGAAAAGCCTCCAGAGAAGGAGACTCCATCACACGCCCAAGTTCTTTCTCATCTTTTCGGTCAGGAGGAAAGGAGGAAGGAAACCCCAGGAGGAAAGGAGGAAGGAAAAAGAGAAGGGAGGAAGAGAGGGATGGAAGGAAGGAAGGAAAGGAGGGAGGGAAGGAGGAAGGGAAGACAAAAGGGAAGGAAGGATAAATAGAGAGCAGGAAGGAGGGAGAAAAGAGGGAAGGAAGGATGAAAGGGTGGAAGGGAAGGAGGGAGGGAAGGAGAACGAGGGACGTAACAAAAGGAAGGAGGAAGGAAAGAGAGAAGGAAGAGAAGGATGGAAAGAAGGGTGGAAGGGAGAGAGGGAAGACAAAAGGGAGGGAGGGAAGGAAGGAAGAAAAGGTGGAAGGGAAGGAAGGAGGGAGGGAGAACGAGGGAGGTAAGATAGAGAAGGGGGGAAGGAGGAAGGAAAGAAAGAAGGAAGGGTGGAAGAGAAGGATGAATGGATGGAAGGAGAAAGAGAGTGAAGGAAGGACAAAAAGATGGAAGGGAAGGAAGTAGGGAGGGAGAATGAGGGAGGTAAGGAAGGGAAGGAGGGAAGGAAAGAAAGAAGGAAGGGTGGAAGAAAAGGATGGATGGATGGAAGGAAGGAAGGAAAGAAGGAAGGAAGGAAGGAGAAATAGAGTGAAGGAAGGGAGAAAAGGTGGAAGGGAAGGAAGGAGGGAGGGAGAATGAGGGAGGCACGGAAGGGAAGGAGGAAGGAAAGAAAGAAGGAAGGGTGGAAGAGAAGGATGGATGGATGGATGGAAGAAAGGAGAAAGAGAGTGAAGGAAGGGCAAAAAGGTGGAAGGGAAGGAGGAAGGGAGAATGAGGGAGGCACGGAAGGGAAGGAGGGAGGAAAGAGAGAAGGGAGGAAGAGAAGAATGGAAGGAAGGGTGGAAGGGAGCGAGAGAAGACAAAAGAGAGGGAAGGAAGGAAGGAGAAAGTGAGGAAAGGAAGGACGAAAAGATGGAAGGGAAGGAAGGAGGGAGAATGAGGGAGGCAAGGAAGGGAAGGAGGAAGGAAAGAGGGAAGGAAGAGAGGATGAGAAGGATGGAAGGACGTAAGGGTGGAAGGGAGGGAGAGAAGAGAAAAGCGAGGGAAGGAAGGAAGGAGAAAGAGAGGGAAGGAAGGAAGGACAAAAAGGTGGAAGATAAGGAAGGAGGGAGGGAGAACAAAGGAGGTAAGGAAGGGAAGGAGGGAAGGAAAGAAAGAGAGAAGGCAGGAAATAGAGGAATGGAAGGAAGGAAGGAAGGGTAGAAGGGAAGACAAAAGGGAGAGAAGGAAAAAGAGAGGGAAGGAGGGAGGAAAGACGGAAGGAAGAGAAGGAAGGAAGGAGAAAGAGGGAGGGAAGGAAGAAGGAAAGAGAGAAGGAAGGAAGGATAGGATGGTGAGAGAGAGGAGGGCCTGAGAAAGGAGCCCAAGGGACTGCATCCAGCCTCCCTGGGTTTGCTCATACCTGATATATAATATAATATAATATGATTACAACAATAATAATATGGTTGTACTGCATTATAATATACTTTTATCATTAATAATAGTAGTAGTATGAACAGTCTTTTGTTATAATGCTGCTCTGCTAGAGTAAAGAACGAGGCAAACTTACAGACTGCAGGAGACAAATGGCAGAGAACGCAAAAGGAAAGTATGAGGATTGGTTTGGAGAAAGAAAGAAAAAGATAAAGAAGGAGGGAAAAAATAAGCACAGAAGGATGGGGAGGAGAAAAGACAAATAAAATTAATGCACAAGAGATAATAAAAAAATCAAAGTATAACTCAAAAAGCATCAAGCGCCACGGAGACATAAATGAGTTGGTGATGACAGGCGGACCGAACCCAACGGGATGATCCGGATTATAATCCAAGTCTCCAAACAGACAAAGAAAGTGAAGAGCTGTTTAAATTTGCATTTCGCTTTGTCAGAGTTTGGAATAAAACCCGGAGTGGATGCCAGAGAAAGAGCAGATTCGTTCCTGGTTTTAGTCCGAACTTTTTAAAAAAGTGTTCTGGAGGTATAGAGAGGGACAAGGTTTCCACCGCTGGCCTTTGGGATTCTTACGGTTCGGACTAAAACCTGGAGCAGGTTGACGGCTCCTCTTGTTCCGAGGCTTCCTCTACTGGAGAAGGGAATCACATGGGGGTTTCTTGCCCTTCTGGGACTACAACTCCCAGCGTCCCCCAAACAGGCCACCCGATGTGTCTTCCGGGGCTTACCTTCCTTGACGGAGATGGTGGGCTTCTTCTGCCGCAGCCCCAGCAGGATGAAGAAGAGGACCAGCGGGATGAAGATCTCGAAGGCCAGGACCCACTGCGGGAAAGAAGGACGGAAGGAAGGGTCACAGTGCGGCTGGACCATGCCGGGTGGCCCTCTGTCAAGAGGGATTGGATGGTGCCCTCCTCAATGGCAGAAGCGGGTGGACTGGATGGGTCTTAGGGTTCCCCTCCAAGCCCCAGAATTCTAAGATATATCTATCACACACACATATATCTCAATCACATCTATCTATCTCTCTAGCATTCAATCAGTCTCTCTACCAATCTATTATTCAATCAATATGGCTGGATGGGTCTTTTTCAGGAGGGATCGGATGGTGACCCCCTTCAATGGTGAAGGGGATGGGCTGGATGTCTTTGGGGTCCCCTTCCAACTCTAGGATTGTTTGATATACCTCTCAATCACATTTATCTATCTATCTGTCTGTCTGTCTGTCAATCTATTATGATTATTATTATTGAGTCAATTTAGCTGGATGGCCCTCTGTTGGGAGAGATCAGATGATGCCCTCTTCAATGGCAGAAGGGATTGGGCTGGATGTCTTTGGGGTCCCCTTCCAACTCTAGGATTGTTTGATATACCTCTCAATCACATTTATCTGTCTGTCTGTCAATCTATTATGATTATAATTATTGAGTCAATTTGGCTGGATGGCCCTCTGTTGGGAGAGATCAGATGATGCCCTCTTCAATGGCAGAAGGGATTGGGCTGGATGTCTTTGGGTCCCCTTCCAACTCTAGGATTGTTTTATATACCTCTCAATCACATTTATCTGTCTGTCTGTCAATCTATTATGATTATAATTATTGAGTCAATTTGGCTGGATGGCCCTCTGTTGGGAGAGATCAGATGATGCCTTCTTCAATGGCAGAAGGGATTGGGCTGGATGGTCTTTGGGGTCCCCTTCCAACTCTAGGATTCTATATCTATCACATAAATATCTCTTAATTATATCTATCTATCTATCTATCTATGTATGGATGGCTCTCTGTCAGGAGGGATTGGATGATGCCCTCTTCAATGGCAGAAGGGGGTTGAGCTGGATGCCCTTTGGGGTCCCCTTCCCACTCTAGAATTCTATGATATATCTATCACATATACTTCTCAATCATATCCATGGCTAGATGGCCATCTGTCAGGAGAGATTAGATGATGCTCTCCTCAATGGCAGAAGGGGTTGGGCTAGATGTCCTTTCGGGTCTCCTTCCAACTCTAGAATTCAATATGTATATCTCTACCAATCATATCTATGTCTGGATGGCTCTCTGTCAGGACGGATCAAATGGCGCCCTCCTCAATGGCAGGGTTGTGCTGAATGTCCTTTGGGCTTCTATGATATATCTATCACAAATCCCTCTCTCTTAAGGATATCTATGGCTAGATGGCCATCTGTCGGGAGGGCTTTGGTTGTGCCTCTATTTATGGCTGAATGGGGAGGCATTAAATGGCCTAACTTTAGGGATTTCTTCCAACTCTAGGAATCTGTGATCTATCATGTATCTCAATTCTATCTGTCTACCTAATAATAATAATAATAATAATAATAATAATAATAATAATAATAAGGAAGTAACACTATTAGCCAAATGCACACAAGACAACACCAATAAAATGTGGAATAATAATAAATGTATTATCTATCATATCTGTGGCTGGATAGCCATCTATCAGGAATGTTTTGATTGTGCCTTTGTTCCTTCGACGACCGTGAGCTCTCCTTGCTTGAAAATCTTTCAACAGAGGTTGGATGGGCATCTGTTGGGAGGGCTTTAGCAGTACTTTATGAAATTGGTCAGGCTAGATGACCCTTGGGGTCCCCCCCTTCCTGGGGAATTTCCTCTGCTCCTTGTTGACTCCTCCAATGCTATTTCCCTCCCTTCCCTCCTTTCCACCCAATGACAACAACAACAACGACAACAAGGGCCACTTTGTCGCACACGAAACACAATCCCCTTCCTTGGCCAATCCTGACCCTGTTGTGCCAAGTCCCGGCTGGCACCGAATGAACGAAAAGAACGAGCGTCCCTTTTGGGTCTCCGTTGGCCATTTCGGAGGCGTCCCTCTCCTTCCCCAAAAAGCCCTTTTGTTTACACGGCTCCTGTGTTTACACCTTTGAAGCAACGAGTCGGAAAACAACAACAAAAACAACAACAGCCTTGCAAGGCCAGCCAGTTAGCTCACAAATCAAAGTCAAGTCTCTCATCTACCCATATGTCCACAACATCAGGTTAACACAGTTTGGAACCGCTTTAATGTCCAGGACTCAATGCAATGGGGGCCCTGGGACTTGTAGTTTGCAGCAGGGGGAAAAGGGGGGGGGTACATTTTCACCAGGTTTCCATGGAAACAGGAGCAGGCTGCAAATAGCAAGCAGCCGCCAAAAAAGGAAGAAGAAGAAGAAGAAGAAGAAGAAGAAGAAGAAGAAGAAGAAGAGAAAAAGCCCAAAATAATTGAGAAACAAGACATTTCCCAAAACACACTGGAGATCAATGAAAGGAGAGCAAGGAGGAGAAAGGAGAGGAAGAAGGAAAGGAGAAGAAGAAGAAGAAGAGAGAGAAGAAAAGAAAGAGGAGAAAGAAGAAGGGAAGGAGAAGTAGAAGAGGAAGAATGAGAAAGTATGGAAAAGAAGAGAAGAAGGAAAGGATAAGTAGAAGAGGAAGAGGAAGAAGAGAAGAAGGAAGAGAGAAGGAAAAAAGAAGAGGAGGAAGAGGAGAAAGAGAAATAAGGAAGAATAGAAAGATGAAAAGAAGAAGATGAAGGAAAGGAGAAAAGGAAGAAGAAGAGAGAGAAGAGAAGAAAAAGAAGAGGAGGAGGAAGAAGAGAAGAAGGAAGAGAAACAGAAATAAGGAAGAAGAGAGAGAAGAAAAGAAGGAAAGGAGAAGTAGAAGAGGAAGAAAGAGAAGGTATGGAAAAGAAGAGAAGGAAGAAGGAAAGGATAAGTAGAAGAGGAAGAGGAAGAGGAAGAAGAGAAGGAGGAAGAGAGAAGGAAAAAAGAAGAGGAGGAAGAGGAGAAAGAAAAATAAGGAAGAATAGAAAGATAAAAAGAAAAAATGAAGAGGATGAAGGAAAGGAGAAGAGGAAGAAGAAGAGAGAGAAGAAAAGAAAAAGAGGAGGAGGAGGAAGAAGAGAAGGAGGAAGAGAAACAGAAATAAGGAAGAAGAGAGAGAAGAAAAGAAGGAAAGGAGAAGTAGAAGTAGAAGAAGAAGAAAGAGAAGGTACGGAAAAGAAGGGAAGGAAAAAGGAAAAGAGAAGTAGAAGAGGAAGAAGAGAAGGAGGAAGAGAGAGAAGATATGGAAAAGAAGAGAAAGAAGAAAGAAAGGAGAAGTAGATGAGAAAGAAAAGGAGGCAGAAGAGAGAAGGAAAGGAAAGAGGAAAGGAGAAGCAGAAGAGGAAGAGGAGGAAGAGAGAGAAGGAAAGAAAAAGATGAGGAAGAAGGAAAATAGAAGCAGAAGAGGATAAAGAGGAGGAGGAAGAAAAGGAAGAGAAGAAAGAGAAATAAGGAGGAATAAAGAGAAGAAAAGAAGAGGAAGAAGGAAAGGAGAAGTAGAAGAGGAAGAAGA
Organism: Anolis sagrei; assembly: GCF_037176765.1. NCBI lineage: Eukaryota > Metazoa > Chordata > Lepidosauria > Squamata > Anolidae > Anolis > Anolis sagrei. The sequence goes on along the minus strand of NC_090031.1, from coordinate 14,991,874 downwards.
AAAGGCAAAAGAGGAAGAGAAAAAGAAATAAGGAAGAAGAGGGAGAAGAAAAAGAAGAGGAGGAAGGAAAGGAGAAGTAGAAGAGGAAGAAGAGGATGAGGAGGAAGACAGAGGAGGAAAGAAGAGGAGGAAGAAGAAATTTTGACAATACAATTGATTGGAAGGTTGCATGGATAGAAATAGACACACTATAGATGGAAGGACAGATGATTAGACAATTGGATAGATGGATGGATGGACAGATGATGAGATATGTAGATAGTTGACTGGGTAGACAGATACACTGTTGATTGGACAAGGGATGAGTGGGAAAATGGATGGTTGAATAGGTAGGTAGGTAGGTAGATAACCTTTAAAGCCCTAAACAATTCTGGCCCAGATTACCTGTCCGAACATATCTCCTGCCACGAACCATCATGAAGTTTAAGATCTTCAGGAGAGGCCCTGCTCTCGATCCCACCACTATCGCAAACACGGTTGATGGGGACGAGAGACAGGGCCTTCTCATCAGTGGCCCCCCGCCTATGAAACGCCCTCCCTCGAGATATCAGATTGGCCACCTCCCTCTTGCCTTTTAGAAGGAAAATCAAGACCTGGTGATGGGATCAAGCGTTTGATCAGTGAGCAGCAAGTGGAAGAAGATCACACAACTTACGGCAACGAATTGACCCGGATTTTTGGATTTCAATTTTAATGGATGTGTCTTAATTAATTGTTAATATTTTAATTGTACTGTGGTTGTTTTTATGATGCTAGCGTCGTATGATGCTTTTGTTAGGCCGCCAGAGTCTCCCTTCGGGGGGAGAAGGGCGGGGTATAAATATAGGATATAAATAAATCTATATAAATAAAAATGTAATGTTCGTTTGTGGGATTAACAGAACTCAAAAACCACTGGACGAATAGACACCAAATGTAGACACAATACGCTTATCATGCCAACAAGTGACCATCACTCATAAAAACACTGAAAAAACACAACACAGAGGACTTAAAAAGCCAAAAAACCAAAAAATACATTACAACACACGCACAAAACCACATATATATACACAAACACACATATATACACACATATACGCACACACAAAACACAGACACAGAAAGGAGGAAGGAAGGAAGGAAGGAAGGAAGGAAGGAAGGAAGGAAGGAAAAAAGAAGGGTAGAGCACGAAGGAAGGAGAGAAAGAGGGAAGGAGAGAAGGAAGGGAAAAAGGGGTTGAGAAGAATGAAGCAAGGGAAGGAGGGAGGAGAGAAGGAGGGAAAGAAAGAGGGAAGAAGATAAAGAAGGAAAGAAAGAAGGGTAGAGAAGGAAGGAAGGAGAGAAAGAGGGGGAGAAAGGGGGAAAGAAGGAGGGAAGGAGAGAAGGAAAGAAAGAAAGGTAGAGAAGAAAGGAAGGAAAGAAGGAGGGAGAGAAAGAGGGAAAGAGAGAAAGAAGGAAAAAGAAGGGTAGAGAAGGAAGGAAGGAGAGAAGGAGAGAGAGAATGAAATAAGTGAAAGAGGAAAGGAAGGAGAGAAGGAATGAAAGAGAGAAAGAGGGAGGGAAGGAAGGAAGGAAAGAGACAAGGATGGAACCAAAGAGCAAAGGAAGCAAGAAAAGGAACAGATAGGGAAGGAAGAAAGAAGAAATAAAAAGAGGGAAGGAAGGAGAGAGAGAAAGGAGAGAAAGAGGGAGGGAAGGTTGGCCACAGCAAAGCGTGACGGGTACAGCTAGTAAATAAATAAAAATAGATACACAGATAGACAGACAATTAGGTAGATAGATAAATAATTGATTGGAAGGCTGCATGGATAGTCAGATACACTATTGATAATGGACAGATGATTAGACATTTGGATGGATAGATAGATGGGTAAGATTAGATTAGATATGTGGATAGTTGATTGGGTAGACAGGTACATAGTTGATTGGACAAATAGATGTATGAGTAAATAGATAGACAGACCGACAGATAAATAGTTGACTGGAAGGCTGGATGGATGGATGGATGGATGGATGGATGGATAGATGGATAGATAGATAGATAGATAGATAGATAGATAGATAGATAGATAGATAGACAGACAGACAGACACACACACACACACAATATAGGTGATGGACAGATGATTAGAAAATTGGATGGATGGGTGGATGGACAGATGGACAGATAGATGGATAAGACATATAGATAGTTGGTTGGGCTGACAGATAAATAGTTTACTGGACAAATGGATGGATAGGTAGACAGATAAATAGATGATTATATAGATAGATAGTTGATTCGAAGGCTGCATATGGATAGATAAGACACACAACAGATGGATAGATGATTAGAAAGACAACTGGATGGACAGATAGATAGTTTACAGATTGTTAGATAGGTAGATGATTAGATATGCATATAGATATGTATATAGATATGATTAGAAATGTAAATAGTTGATTGGATGCATGGATACACAGACAGACAATAGAGACAAGTGATGAAAATCTAGACGATTAAACAGACCACTGGATGGATGGATAGGTAAATAAATAGATAGACAGACAGATGATCAGACAGATAAATTGAATATATAGACAGAAAGATAAATAATAGATAGATAGATAGATAGATAGATAGATAGATAGATAGATAGATGGACGTCTGGCCCCACTGTAAGAACCGTGAACTCTCTGTTCTGGAACCCTGGGAGTTGTAATTTGCCCACATTGGCAGAGGAGGCCCAGGTCCTTGGGAAACTACAACTCCCAGGGTTATCTAGCACCAAGCCACAACCCTTAAAGCATCCTCCAACTGCACTAATTTGTCAATGTTGACACACCTCGGTGGTCCATAAAGTTACAGCTTGGGACCACAGCTATTTTGGGTGTTAATAAAGTGTTTGCGTGGGTCCCAAGGCAGGGAGTTCCGCAGTTTTTCATGTCAAAGCTTCCATTGGGAACCTTTTGGGCAGAACGACAACAACAACAGATGACTTTTTGTTAATCCCCTTTTGCAGATATGTTTCACAGAAACACACCATCGCGGGATGATGGAGCAACCATAACATCAATAATAATAATAGCAACCCTCCTCATAATTCTAATCGGTTGATCAATCTCCTTGATTGGTTTAACCGATCGATTGGTTAATCCCCTTTTACAGATTGTGAGGCAAACAAATTGGAATGATTTGCAATGAAGACAAACAATGCCATCTGTGTCCATCTCGGGGTCAATGTGCAACATGAAATGCGATCAATCAATGCCTTCAATTGAGGTTTATGGGTGATAATTATTGATCAATTGGGGAGAGGATACGGAGGGCGAGGCATCCTCTTTCTCTCAATGGAAAAATACAGAGATATTAAACCTGTCCAGCTCTCCAAAGGCTTTGCATTCCTTCTTGTTGCAAAAGGAACAGTAGTATTATTGTTCCTTTTCAGCATTGTTTTTGATTGTTCTCCTCCCTAAAAATAAACCCCAGATACATGGCTTGAAATGAAATAAACAACAACATTCAAGACAGCCTTGCTTTGTTTGCCACAATTTCAAAATTGGAGGAATATGGGTCAAAGCATGGCTAAATCCCTTTGATAATAATAATAATAATAATAATAATAATAATAATAACCCCCCCAAAATATACCCATTGCAGCCCCAAATAAATATAAAATGCTAATTATTATGCTAATAATAATAATAATAGCAATAATAATAATCCCATCCCAAAATGTACCCATTGCAACCCCAAATATAATATACCCCTCAAAAATATTCATTGCAACACATAAATACTATAGATTAGATACATAAATACTACAGATCCATAAATACTATAAATACCATAAATACTATAAATGCACTTGTTGTAACCTAATAATAAGCCCCCCAAAATGCATTCATATAATAACAATAATATACCCCCCAAATAGGCACTGCAACACCAATACATATAAAATTATATAGAATAGCAATAATAATAGCTTGTTTATTTTAACTTTTGTTGTACTGTATGTGTATGTGTTAAATGTGTTTATCAAGTGTTTTGATATGGCCGATGGGCTAGTCAATAAAATGTACTATAATAATAAAAATAATAATAATAATTACATACCCCTCAAAAATATACAATGTAACACCAATACAAATAAAATATTATATATTCATAGATGTGCCTGCTGCAAACTAATTATAACAATCCCCTAAGAATGCATCCATTGCAACTTCCATAAATAATAATATACCTCCCCAAAATACACAGCAACATCTATACTGATAAAACATTATACTCCCCAAGGATGCATCCACTGCAACCCCAATAATAACAACAATAACAACAATAATAATCTCCCCCAAGTACATTATGTAATACATATTAATATAATAATATATATCCTCAAATATGCACGGCAACATTTATACTGATAAAATATTATACTCCCCAAAATTCATCCATTGCAACCCCAATATAATAATATAACCCCAAATATATCCCCAATACATATAAATATTATATATCCATAAATACACCTACTGCAACCAACAATTATAACAATCCCCAAGAATGCACCCATTGCAACCTCCAAATATAATAATAATAATAATAATAATAATAATAATAATAATAATAATATACCTCCTCAAATATGCACTGCAACATCCAGTCTGATAAATTATACTCCCCCCCAAAATGCACCCAGTGCAACCCTCAAATACAATAATATAATATACCTTCCCAAATATGCACTGCAACATCCATACTGATAAAATATTATACTCCCTAAGATCCACTCATTGCAACCCCCAATACTTTATAGATCCAAAATGCACCCACAAATAATATACCCCCAAATGCACCCATTGTAACCCCAAATATAATAATATACCCCCAAATATGCACTGCAACATCCATACTGATAAAATATTATGCTCCCCAAAATGCACCCATTGAAACCCCCTAATATAATAATAATAATAATAATAATAATAATAATATACCTTCCTAAACATGCACTGCAACATCCAATCTGATAAATTATACTCCTCAAAATGCACCCATTGCAACCCCCAAATATTTCATAACCTCCAAATAATATTTCAAGAATGCACCCATTGTAACCCCAAAATATAATAATAATATATCCCAAATGATAAAATATTATACTCTAAAAAAATGCACCCATTGCAACTCCCAAATAAATAAATATAGCCCCCAAAAAATAAAATATTATACTCCCCAATAATGCAACCATTACAACCCCCAAATATAATATCCCCCCAAATGCACCCCCAAATAATATCCCCCCAAGAATGTACCCATTGCAATCCCCAAATATAATAATAAACCCCCAAATATGCACTGCAACATCCATACTGATCAAATATTATACTTCCCAAGATCCACCCATTTAAACCCTCAATACTTTATAGACCCAAATTGCACCCCGAAATAATATTCCTCCAAAATGCACCCACTGCAACCCCCAAATATTTCATAGCCTCCAAATAATATTCCAAGAATGCACCCATTGCAACCCCCAAATATAATAATAAACCCCCAAATGTGCACTGCAACATTCATACTGATAAAATATTATACTTCCCAAGATACACCCATTTAAACCCCCAATACTTTATAGACCCAAAATGCACCCCCAAATAATATCCCAAGTGCACCCATTGCAATCCCCAAATATAATACTAAAACCCCAAATATACACTGCAACATCCATACTGATAAAATATTATACTCCCCAATATGCACCCATTGATACCCCCAAATAAATATTGTATAGTCCCAAAATTCACCCCCAAATAGTATCCCCCCCAAAATGAACCCATTGCAACTCCAATATAATAATAAACCTCCAAATATGCACTACAACATAAATAATAATATACCTCCCCAAATATACACTGCAAATCCATACTGATAAAATAATATTAATATTAAAATAATAATATACTTCCCAAAATCCACCCATTGAAACCCCCAATACTTTATAGACCCAATATGCACCCCCAAATAATATCCCCCCAAATGCACCCATTGCAATCCCCAAATATCATTATATTAAACCCCCAAATATGCAGTGCAACATCCATACTGATAAAATAATATTAATATTAATATTAAAATAATAATATACTTCCCAAGATCCACCCATTGAAATCCCCAATACTTTATAGACCCAAAATGCACCCCCATATAATATCCCCCCAAATGCACCCATTGCAACCCCCAAATATCATTATATTAAACCCTCCAATTTGCACTGCAACATCCATACTGATGAAATATTATACTCCCTAAGATCCACCCACTGCAACCCCCAATACTTTATAGATCCAAAATGCACCCACAAATAGCATCCCCCAAAATGCACCCCATTGCAACCCCCAAATATAATAATATCCCCCCAAAATGTACACTGCAACACCCATAGGGATGAAGTATTATACCCCTAATAATAATAATAATAATAATAATAATAATAGAGGCCCCCCCAAAATGCACTCTTTGCAACCCCCTTTTTTTGCATTCTCTCTTGCAAGCCTTTCAAGAGGAGCAACCCATCTTTGCATTGAGATCAGATATATATAGATGTCTGTGCAAACAACTGCACAAATCCTTTCTATTTCCAAAGCAAAAATTGGGGGGGGGGGCACCCCTTGAAACCCACCGGGCTCCTCCGTTTGAGGGTCACGTTCTTCCAGAGGAGGAGGTAAAGCTGGTGCAGGAACCCCATCTTGGCTTCCCTTTGCAAAGCATCAGCTGCCAGGCATCCTTTTTCTGGGGCAATCCTGGCCTAGCAAAAGCCAGGTTTTTTCCCCCTATCAGTATTCCCTTTGCAATGCCTCTCTTCCTCCTTTGCTGCAATGCAAGGCAAGGCAAAGCTCCCCCCTCCTTTGCTTCTATTCGCCGCCCACGAACAAAAAAAATACATAGATATTCAGGCCTCTTAAAGGGACAGCAACCATTTAAAACTGGAGTTCCCAATATGAGAGAGGGAGGCCATGCAAAGCAATGCAAAGCAATGCAAAGGGACACAAATGTCAATGCACTGAATATAGAAATATTGGGAACAAGCTTGGGTTCCCAGGTCATTTGATATTGCATTTTTTTTAATTTTCCAAACTGCACAAGGTTGTGGGTGAACTACAACTCCCATCATGCCACGTTAACTCCATCAGTACTTAAAAGTTTGTGGTGTTGGGCAAAGTTTGCTTTGGATGCATCCTCAGTGAGGTTCAGTGTGCTCCCTGGATGTCAAAACCAGGGTTGCAACAAAAGGTCTGGAGAACAAGCCATATGAGGAGCGGCTTAAGGAGCTGGGCATGTTTAGCCTGAAGAAGAGAAGGCTGAGAGGGGATATGATAGCCATGTATAAATATGTGAGAGGAAGCCACAGGGAGGAGGGAGCAAGCTTGTTTTCCGCTTCCCTGGAGACTAGGACGCGGAACAATGGCTTCAAACTACAAGAGAGGAGATTCCATCTGAACATGAGGAAGAACTTCCTGACTGTGAGAGCCGTTCAGCAGTGGAACTCTCTGCCCCGGAGTGTGGTGGAGACTCCTTCTTTGGAAGCTTTTAAACAGAGGCTGGATGGCCATCTGTCAGGGGTGCTTTGAATACAATATTCCTGCTTCTTGGCAGGGGGTTGGACTGGATGGCCCATGAGGTCTCTTCCAACTCTTAGATTCTTTGATTCTATGATTCTATGAACATCTGTTATAGAACTCCAGTATGCTGATGACAACGTCGTCTGTGCGCATTCAGAAAAAGATCAAATCAAATTTCAACATATCAGAACTGTGTGCCAAGTATGGTCCAGATCCATCGGTTCACAATGCTCTCTGGATGTAGGTGAACTACAATTCCCCTAAATCAAGGTGAAATTTCCCCAAAGGCCTCCAGTATTTTTTGATAGTCATGTGGACTCTGTGTGCCAAGTTTGGTCCAATTCCATTTTTGGTGGAGTTCAGAGTGCGCCTTGATTGCAGATGAACTATAAATCCCACTACCTACAACTCCCAAATGTCTAGGACAATTCTCCCCAAAACCCACCAGGATTCAAATCTGGGCATATCGGGTATGCAGGCCAAGTTTGGTCCAGATCCATCCTTGTTTTGGTTCATAGTGTGCTCTGGATGTAGGTGAACTACAACTCCTCTAAATCCCTCCAAAGACCTCCAGTATTTTTTGTTGGACATGAAGATTCTGTGTGCCAAGTCTGTTCCAGGTCCATTGTTGGTGGAGCTCAGAGTGCAGTTCTTAGATTGCAAGTGAACTATACATCCCAGGGTCTACAATAGCTGTAAAGCAAGATGAATTCTCCCCAAACCTCTCTAGTGTGTTCAGTTGCTGATCAATTTCTCTGTTTGCTGTGCACCATAGGAAAAGGTTAAGGGAGAGACAGTGGGTGGGGTCATGCAAATTTTACACCAATGGAGGGAATAAGAAACACTGGGATGCCTGTGGTGGAGGAAGTAGTGGTAGCTAAAGCTGTTTGTGGAAGTAGGAATGTATGTGTGTAAGTGGACACCACAGCCATGCACACACATACATATTTTAATTTTATTATGTGTATGTGTATAGATAGTATTATGATAGTATAGATAGAGATAGATAGGGAATTAAATAACAATCCCTTTGGGGCAATATTACAATGCATTTGAACTCAAAAATATTTGTAAATGTGATTATTTCAATGGCTGCTTTTAAATAATAATAAAAATAATAATAGTAATAATAACAATAATAATTTTGAAAACCAAAAGGAATGAATGAATGAAACCCATGTAGATCCTCGTGCTCCCTCTAGAGGACATGCTAGGAAATGCAGGTCAACCCTCAAAATAGCATTTTTATGCCAAAATAAATATATAAATGCATATACATATGCACACAAACACACACACACATATATGAATAAATATGTGAATATATAAATACATATGTGTATATGAATACAAAAATATATTTGTATATATTTATTTTATATTTATATATAAATATTATATATATATATAGTTTTATATTTATATAGTTTTATATTTTCTTTTATATTTATTTAGAAATATATAGCAATACATATGTGAATATATACATATATATGTATATATAAACACATATATATTATTTGTATATATTTATTACATATATACATACATACATTATAAATACATACATATATGTATCGTTTTATATTTATACATACAGTTTTACATTTATTTTTATATTTCTATATAAATATATAGGAATACATATGTGAATATATACATATATATGTATATATAAATACATATTATTTGTATTTATTATATATATATATATACATACATACATACATTATAAATACATATATATATGTATAGTTTTATATTTACTTTTATATTTATATAGAAATATATAGGAATAAATTTGTGAATATATAAATATATATGTGTATATGAATATATATATATATATATAATACAAATATATTATATATTGGTATATATATATTATAATATTTAAATATATTTAATTGCTATGATATAGTACACTATATTATGTAATAATAATAGTAGTGTATTATATACATTGTGGTCTAATATTATGGTACAATATAATTTTATATAATAATATGATAATTGTATATTATATATTACATGTAATATAACTAATAATATTGCAGTATAGTCGTATAGTGCAATATAGTAACATGTAATATTAGGAATTGTGGGAGTTGAAGTCCAAAACACCTTGAGGGCCTAAGTTTGCTCATGCCTGCTCCACAGTGTAGAGACGCAGCCCTTGCCAAACTACAACTCCCAGGGTTCTATAGCAGTGGGCTCTGGTGGTTAAAGGGGTATCAAACCACATCATATCCTACAGTGCGGATACGCCCAGAGAGACAAGATCTGAGATAGTGCAGGGTGACGCCACAGTGTTGTGCAAGGCACCCTAGTGAGTAAAATCCTTTCACAAGGGCCCTTTGCTTGCATTTCCTGACCGAGGAAAGAGAAAAGACCGAAGCCTCAGCCCCATTCCGGCCATGGAGCTCCCCTTTGGAGTGACCATCCTCTTCGGAAGCCTCTTCTCGTTGGCCTTGACCTTGAATGAACTTTTGACCGGTGGCAGTGACCCCTTGACTGTCCTGGTATGGGAATGGCCTGATGGCCAAACCCCGGACCTCTCGGGCGACGTCTGCTCCCAACTCTTTGGCCTCGTGGACTGCCGCTTGACCACTGACCGGAACGTTTATGGCTGGGCCGAGGTAGCCGTCTTCCACCACCGGGAACTGCGTCACTCACCACCTCCAAAGGCCAAAGGCCACTCTGGACAAAGCTGGGTCTGGGTCTCCTTGGAGTGTCCAGAGCACACCAAGGGCAACGGCTCAGAAGCGGACTGGACCTGGGTCATGACTTATCGTCGCAATTCGGATATCTTCATGCCTTATGGGAAGCTTGTGCCAAGACCACCAGGGGACGGAGAAGTGGACATCCCCGAAAAGTCCGGTCTGGTGGTCTGGGTGGTCAGCCACTTCCGTCGGACACAGGCGCGGGCCAAAGCCTACTATGAGCTCTCCAAGCACATCAAGGTGGACGTCTTTGGTCGAGCGGCCGGCCGGCCCTTGGCCCCGGAGGACCTCCTGCCCACCATCTCCAGGTACAGGTTCTACCTGGCCTTCGAGAACGCCCTCCACCAGGACTACATCACCGAGAAGCTCTGGCGCAATGCCCTGCAGGCCGGCAGCGTCCCCATCGTCCTGGGCCCCCCTCGGGACAACTACGAGGCCTTCCTCCCTGGCGGGGCCTTCCTTCACCTGGACGACTTCCCCTCCATCCAAGACCTGGCTCACTTCCTGCTCAACATGGAGGAGGACATCTACCGGGGCTTCTTCGCTTGGAGGAAGCACCATGCGGTCAAGACCTACCAGGATTGGAGGGAGCGCTTCTGCACTATCTGCTCTCACTATCCACGCCTGAAGCAGAAGGGGCCTGGCCCCAAAGGTGGGTCCTCGGTTATGGACACTGCCTGATCCCTCCCAACAGAGGGCCACCCAGCCGTAGAGAGGCAGGACTGAGAGTGAGGGGATCCTAGAGTTGGAAGGGATCCTAAAAGCCATCTAGTCCAAGCCCCTTCTGCCATAGAGGAACAATAATATAATATTTGTAGCCCGTCCTCTCTTCTCAGAGGGGCTCAGGCACTATCTGATCCCTCCTGACAGAGGGCCACCCAGCCATAGAGAGGCAGGACTGAGAATGAGGGGACCCTAGAGTTGGAAGGGACCCTTAAAGGTCATCCAGTCCAAGCCCTTCTGCCACAAAGGAACAATAATATAATATTTTATTTGTAACCCACCCTGGCCCGCCAGAGGGACTCAGGCATCATCAGATCCTTCCCAACAGAGGTCCATCTATCCATAGATACATAGCCTCAAATACAGTGTCATTGTGAGATAAGAAATTATAGATATGTCATAGAACCCTTGAGTTGGAAGGGACCCCTAAAGGCTATCTAGTCCAAACCCCTTCTGCCATAGAGGAACAATAATATAATATTTGTAACCCGCCCTCTCTTCTTAGAGGGGCTCAGGCACCATCTGATCCCTCCCGACAGAGGGCCACCCAGCCATAGAGAGGCAGGACTGAGAGTGAGGGACCCTAGAGTTGGAAGGAACGCCTAAAGGCCATCTAGTCCAAGCCTCTTCTGCCATAAAGGAATAATAACATAATAATATTTTATTTGTAACTCGCCCTCTCTCCCCAGAGGGACTCAGGCACCATCCGATTCTTCCCAACAGAGGTCCATCTATCCATAAATATATAACCTCAAATACAGCATCACTGTGAGAGAAGAGATTACAGATATGTCATAGAACCCTTGTGTTGGAAGGAACCCATAAAGGCCATCTAGTTCAATCTCCTTCTGCCATCCAATCCCTCCCAACAGAGGTCTATCTAGCCCTAGATACAAAGCCTCAAATACAATATCACCAAGAGATAAGAGATTATAGATATGTCATAGAACCCTAGAGTTGGAAGGGACCACTGAAGGCCACGCCCCTTCTGCCACAAAAGCACAGTCTGATCCCTCCTGACAGAGGGCCACTCAGTCGTAGATACATAGCCACAAAGCCATAGCTTTAAATACATAGATACATATCCATAGCTTCAAATACAATATAATTGTGAGAGAAGAGATTATAGATATGTCATAGAACCCTAGAGTTGGAAGGGAACCCTGAAGGCCATCTAGTCCAAGCCCCTTCTGCCATAAAGGAAGGCACCATCCGATCCCTCCCGACAAAGGGACACTCACTCATAGATAAGGTAGGTAAATATATAAATATGGGTGTGTGTATATATAAGAAAAAGAAAGGCACCAACAGAGGTCCATCTAGCCATAGATACATAGCCAAGCCCCTTCTGCCATAAAGGCACAGTCTGATCCCTTCTGACAGAGGGCCACTCAGTCATAGATGCATAGCCACAGAAACAGTACCATTGAGAAAAGAGATTATAGATATACCATAAAACCTTAGAGTAGAAAGGGACCCCTAAAGGTCATGCAGTCCAAGCCCCTTCTGTCAAAAAGGAAGGCACCATCCAATCCCTTCCAACAGAGATCCATCTAGCCATAGATACATAGCCACAGATACAATACCATTGAGAGAAGGGATGATAGATATACCATAGAACTTTTGGAGGGGACCCCTAAAGGCCATCTAGTCCAAGCCCCTTCTGCCATAAAGGAAGGCACCATCCAATCCCTCCCGACAGAGGGCCATCCAGCCATGGATAAGGTAGATATATGTGTGTATGTGTGTGTGTGTGTGAGATAAAGGAAGGCACCGCCCAATCCCTCCCAACGAATGGCCATCCAGTCATAGATAAACGGCCATAGATATGATAGGATTGAGAGGGAGATGATACCACTGAACCCTCAAAAGGGCCCTCCAGTCCATTTCAAAGCACCTTTCGATGCCTTTCTATGCTACTAGACATGTAACCCAAGGGTTATCTCTTATATCTCTCTTCTAAACGGTTATCTCTTTGCAAGGCGGGGAGGGAGGAAGCGCCAGCCCTGTTTGCACAACTGGGTTTGGTAAGAATTGGGTGTAGAAAGGGAAAACAGGAAAAGACGTTTTGGTTCCAGGAAGTAAGCAAGGTGCACATAAGAATAATATCAGCGCAGACACTTAAATCTGTGTTTGTGTGCAGAAACACAATGCAAAAAAGTGTGATTTGTTCCTGTCTTTGCATTTTTCTTTCTTCGCTGCCCAATTATAGACAGTGAGCCCCTTTCGTAAATTTCTTGGACTACAAAACCCATCACCAGCCTTCCCTCTGACCTAACATATTGCTACTGTAACATTGGATTACAACACCCATCACCCCCATTCATCAGCATTCTTTCCACCCAGCGTTTTTCTCCTGGAAGATTGAACTACAACACCCATTACCCCCTTTTCGTCAGCATTCTCTCAAACCCAGTGTGTTGCTCCTGGAAGATTGGACTACAACACCCATCATCCCATTCATCAGTACTCTCTCAAAACCAATGTGTTGCTCCTGGAACATTGGGCCACAAACACCCATCACCCCATCTGTCAGCATTCTCTCAAAACTAGTGTGCTGCTTCTGGAATATTGGATTACAATACCCATCACCCCTGATCATCGGCATTGCCTCATACCCAATGTGTTGCTCCTGGAAAATTGGACTACAACACCCATCACCCCATTCATCAGCATTCTCACAAACCCAATGTGTTGTCCTGAAAGTTTGGGACTGCAACACCCATCACCCCGCTCATAATCCTCACAAACCCAATGTGTTGTTCCTGGAAGATTGGGACTACAACACACATCATCCAGTTCATCAATCTTTTCTCCAATCCAGTGTGCTGCACCAGGAATATTGGACTGCAAAGTCCAGCATCCTGTCATTCCTGCTTAGGAATAGCATTCTTCATCTCCGTGATCTGCTCCAGAAGTTTTGGACTACAGCTCCCAACGTCCCCTTACTTCTGGTTGGGAATGGTCCTCTGCAGCTCATGCAATTACGTTGGACTACACTTCCCAGCATCTCTCTTTTGGAGAAAAATGCTTCCTTTTTGTCTCAAAACTTGGCTCTTTGGCACCACCTGCAGGTTGGAAGCAGAATTCTCCAAGCCCAATTGCAAACCATATAAAATATGTACTGTATAAAATGGAAGGGGATGATGCCGCTATTGGGAAGGAATTATAGTGAGGACATTGCATCCGAAATCAAAATTCCACTCAACAAGGAAAGGTAATCTGGAAATGATTGGAAATCCAGTCCGGGTTTTGCGGAAACCCTGAGCTCCCCAATGTACTGAACCTCCTGGCCAGGACCTTGGAGAGTTCACTTACGGCCTGGAATAAAACCCGGAATGGATTCCTTTGTTTACTGACTTGGGTTGATGCCATTTAAACTGCTCTGGGCATTAACTCTATGGTGTAAATCAGGCCTGGGCAAACTTGCCCAAGCCTGGTGTAAATGCACTCAGAATAGAGGGAAACATGTCTTAAAATACAATACAAATAGCAATTCATTTGTCCCTTTGGATGTAAATCAAAACCAAGCAGCCACAAAACATTTTGAAATCAGGTCATTTTAATAAAAGTTTGCGCTTCTGAAAGTGGTACTAAACGGAGTCCGTACAAGAATCGGTTCGGAGCGAAAGAGTGAAACATAAAGAAAAAAGAAACGAGAGGAACACCCCTCCCCCCAAATTAAAGCACAGCGTTGTCTTCCCTGCTTTCCCCCCTTTGCTAGTTGTGCAAAATCTGTGCACTGAAATGCATGCTTAGGGTAAATGTTGTTTTCGCTGCAGCCAGAGTAACACAAATAATAATAATAATAATAACAGTAGTAGTAGTCAAGCTTCCATTACAGCAGTGCTCCCTCTTGCACTGAATGCATAATGTTGCACGTTTGCACACTTATCTCCATGTGCTTTGCACAATCCTCCCTCGTGCTGACTTCACTCCGTTGCAACACACAAAAAGGTTGCACGTTTGCACACTTGTGTGCTTCCGTGCATTCTCAACACTCCTTCGTGTGCACTTAAAACCCACTGAAATGCATAAGTGTTTCACGTCTCCACACTCCTCTGTGCTTTTATGCACCCACAAAGGTAATGCACAAACTGCACATTTGCACATCCCCGTGTGCTTTCACGACACCCCTTCGTGCACACTGCACCGCAGTGCATAAGCCCTGCACGTTTACATGTTTCTCACATGCATTTTAAGTGCTCACACTTTGTTTTGCACACATCTGCAACCCTCCCACGGTAATACACAAACTGGACATTTGCACACTCCTGCGTGTTTTTGTGACACCCTCTCATGCACACTTCACTGCAGTGCATAAGCCTTGCACATTTGCACGTTTCTCTCACATGCACTCCTGTGCCTTTGTGCAAGTCAGGCACTCCATTGTGCACACTAACTAGAAAATGCATGGAAAACAGGGCATGCTTGCACACTCACACTTGGACACAAAACTTGTGCATCACTTCCTCGCACCAGAAAGCCACTACTCCACACTAGAATCACCATTAACGCCCGACAAAAGTCTTCCTGGGTCCCGGCCAATGTATTTTGGGGCTCAGGGGTTGCAGGATCGAGTCCCATCGTCCCCTTCAGCACTTGGTTGCTTAGGAACCAATTTAAAGTGATTTCGAATCCCAAAAAGCAAAGCAAAGGCGTTGGATCCATCTATTACAGCCAAGATGAGCTTCTCTTGTTTCCTGTTCAATGACTGATCAGAACCAACCCAGCTTCGTTTCCAACATTAGATCAATTTCCAACAAATGCCCCAGAAATAAATATATCCCAATCTCTCACTCTCTCTCCCTTGCCCAGCCAATTGTAAGGGATAATGGGAGCTACAATACTCAATACCAATAAAGGCTATGGATGTGACTTTAATATCTCTTTGGTTCCGTTCTGCTTTTCGCCACAAAGCAAAGTCCCAAGTTTTGTATTAAAAGGAGTTGGGCTTAGCACAGCCGGCTAAACTGCTAAGCTGCAGAAAATACTGCTGATTGAAAGGTTGGCAGTTCAAGCTCGGGTTGGGGTGAGCACCCACTGTCAGCCCCAGCTTCTGCCCACCTAGCAAATCGAAAACAGAAATGTGGGTAGATAAATAGGTACTGCTTTAAGCAGGGAGGTAATAAAAGGCGCCCATAAGAACTGGAAGGACATCTAAGGACAACAAAGCTCCTCAGCATAGAAGATGGAGCAACAGCACCTTCCTGTGGCCAGAGTTGAGCACAACTTCCAGATGCCGAAAATTGAAAATATGGGAAAAGCCTTTACTTCTGTTTATGTATTGTCTGTTCTTGTTAATTATATGTATAATGGCACTGAATGTTTGCCGTATATGTGTTCTGGAGCCTGCTCGGGGAGATAGGGCGGAATATAAATAAAGTATATTATGATGATGTCCAAAGTAGATTTGAATTGATACCACCATTGACGTTCGGACTAAACGCGGGAGAGGATTCACCGAGAAAAGAAACCAGCAACGTCGAATTGAGAATCCCATCAGCTCCAAACCAGTGAAGGATGATGGGAGTTGCAATATTATGATGAGTATTATAATTAATATGATTTATATCTTTTTCCTGCTTAATTTTGACCTACTAATCTACAAGGTAAACTGCAGAATTGTCCCGCAAAATTAAATTTACATGGGGAAAAGTGGGGGGAAACGGTTTGCAAAGAACCGGGAAATATAGTTTCCAGGAAACATAGGCAAAGATTTAATTTTATTCTATTATTACATGGAAGGAATCAATCTGATTGGTGTGCTGAGAGCTTTGCAAGGCATCTAATGCCAAAAGTGCGGAAGGAAGAGAGAGAGAAAGAGAAAAGCAACCATTGGATTTAAGTGATGATTTCTGCCAGGCTTACATATAATAATAATAATAATAATAATAATAATAATAATAGTAATAATAATAATAATAATAAAGTGTCATGATTACTATTATTATTATGTACATCAAAAGTGATACATAATATATATTATAATATATTATTATATATAATAATAATAATATATATTATTACTATTGTATATTTCCCTTTTAATGCACATTTGAAGCTCTCAGTCTCTGCAATGGAAAGCGGGTGAATTTGCCTCTAAATGTATTCCTCTGATTCCCCCAAAATCCTGATATTTCCTCCTCTTATTGCCCCCCACCCCAAAATCCCATTTCTTTTCTCTTTTTTTGCAGCCAAAGCGGGAGGATCGGAACCCAGAACCTAGAACCCAGAACCCGGACGTTTTGATGTTTTTTTCTCGCCAGCGGGATGGAATTAACCTCCAAGGGTTTGCTGCAAAGTTATTGGGGGGACGAAGAAGGAGGCCAGTCCTGCATTTCGGGGTCAAAGTTCGCTGAGTCACGGGTGCGGTTTGCGTGAAGGAGGAAGAGGAAGCGGTGGGTGCAAGGAAGCATCATCGAAAAGCGGGTTCTTCACTTCCATTTCGCCGGTCTGTCGTTTTGGGAGGAAAGGGTTGCAAAGGGAGGATGGAAAAGGGACAAAGATATGATTAATTGAATTCCAAATCTAGATCCGTCCGCGTGTTTGTTTGTTTCCCAAAAAATCCTCCCAGGGCTTGGCGGATCTGGACCAAACTTGGCACGGATCTCCCTCATGACCCAACTTAAAAGAATGATGGGTTTGGACTACAAGAACCACCCTCCTTGTGCCCAGAGCAAAGGGAAAGGACAGGAAGGATGTGCATTGGCTGTGGCTGTTTCCATCTGTGACATCACTGGGAAAAGAAAGGAAGGAAGTGGATTGGCTGTGGCTGGGAAACAGGTCAGCTGTTGCTAGGCAAAGTAGCTCACTGGGAAAGAAGGGAGGAAAGAAAAAGAAGGGAAAGGCAAAAAGGTATGGCAGGGAAGGAAGGAAGAGAAAGAAGGGAAGAGAAAGGAAAAGAAGGGAACAAAATGAAGAAAACAAGGGAGAAGGAAGGATGGGGTAGAAAGAAAAAGAAGGGAAGGGGAAAATAAGGAAAAGGAAGGAAGTAGGGTGACTTACTTACTTAACTTAGTAAGGTGAGGGAGGGAAGGAAAAGAAGGGAAGAGAAAGGAAATAAAGAAGAGAGAGAAGGTTGTGAAGGAAAGCAAGGAAAGAAAAAGAAAGGAATAGGAAGGGAAAGAAAGAAAAAGAAGGGAAGAGAAAGGAAAGGGGAAAAGGTATGGGAGGAAGGGAAGGAAAAGAAAAGAAAGAGGAAGACAGAGAGGAAAGAGAAAAAAGCAGGAAAAACAGGAAGAAAGGGAAAATGTATGCAGGTAAGGAAGTAGAGAAAGGAAGGGAAGAGAAAGGAAAGAAAAAGAAAGAAGAGGGGAAAGGGGTATGAGGGAAAGCAGGGGAGGGAGGAAGGAAGAAAAGGGAGGGAGGAATGAGGAAAAGCGAGGAAAGGTAAGGAAGAAAGAAAGGAGAGGAGGGAAAGGAATGAGGGAAAGGAAGGAAGGAAGGAAGGAAGAAGAGGGGGAAAGGAATGAAGAAAAGGGGAAGAAAGGAAGGAAGGAAGGAAGGAAGGAAGGAAGGAAGGAAGGAAGGGGAGGAGGAAGGGATATGAGGGAAAGCGAGGGAAGGAAGAAAGGAAGGAAGGAGAAGGGGGAGATGAATGAGGAAAAGCAAGGAAAAGAAGAAAGGAAGGAGGGAGGGATGTGTATGAGTGAAAGTGAGGGAAGGAAGGAAGGGAGGGAGGGAGGAAAGCAGGCAGGAAGGAAGGAGAAGGGGAGATGAATGAGAAAAAAGGGAAAGAAAAAAGAAGGAAGGAGGTAGGGAAAGCGAGGTAGGGAAGAAAGGAAGGAGAAGGGGAGATGAATGAGAAAAAACAAGGGAAAGAAAGAAAGAAAGAAGTATGAAGAAAAGCAAGAGAGGGAGAGAGGGAAGAAAGGAGAAGGGGAGATGAATGAGAAAAAAACAAGAGAAAGAAAAAAGAAAGAAAGAAAGAAGGAAGGAAGGAGGTATGAGGAAAAGCGAGGGAGGGAGGGAAGGACAGAAGGAAGGAAGGAGAAGGGGAGATGAATGAGAAAAAACAAGGGAAAGAAAAAAGAAGGGAGGGAGGGTGTATGAGGGAAAGGGAGGAAAGGAAGGAAGGACGGAAGGAGAGGAGGAATGAGGGAAGGAAGGAAGGATGGATGGAAGGAAGTGGAAGAGGAGGAAAGAGGGAATGGTATGAAGGAACCGCGATGACAGCCTGCCCAAGGAGCACTGCCAGGGAGAGGCAGGGATCCATTATCCCCTCAGAGCTACTCACGGGTGCCAATCCAGGGCATTCATAGACCGTGAAGTCGCCATCCTCATTCTCTTCGTCTGAAGAAGCCGATTCGGGGGGCTTGGTCTCCTCCTTCTGCCTGCGGATCGGGACCGAGGAGAGCTCTCAGTCTGAGAAGGTAGTGCCCAATCCAAGTCCCCCTTCTTTTTAAGGAATGGCGAGGAATTTGGAGGCAGGCTAACAGGGCCAGGTTTGCTATTTCTCTCCTCCAGAGGCCGAGAGAGTGTGACTTGCCCAAGGGATGAGTGGGATCCGGGCTCAAGTCTCCTAGAATTATAGTCTTATGCTCTAAAAATAAAATAGGCTCTTCTAAAGGAGACCCTGAGTATTTAGACTGGGTTTGCTTTGAGGCTGAGAGAGTGTGACCTTCCCAAGTGGGTTCCGTCACCATATAATATTATATAATACTTAATATAACACATTAAACATAATAATTAATATTTGCTATATCAATTATTATCTAATACATTAACTATAATAATTAATACAATATTAATTAATACAATAATTAATACAATAAATGTAATATACTAATAAGGTAAAGGTAAAGGTAGTCCCCTGACATTAAGTCCAGTCATGTCTGACTCTGGGGTGTGGTGCTCATCTCCATTTCTAAGCCGAAGAGCCAGCGTTGTCCGTAGACACCTCCAAGGTCATGTGGCCAGCATGACTGCATGGAGTGCCGTTTAACTTCCCGCTGGAGCAGTACCTATTCATCTACTCACATTTGCATGTTTTCGAACTGCTAGGTTGGCAGAAGCTAGGGCTGACAGCGGTAGCTCACGCTGCTTCCCGGAATCGAACCTGAGACCTTTCGATCAACAAGCTCAGCAGCTCAGTGCTTTACTATAATATAATATAATACCATATAATAATAATATAAGTAAAAATAATAAAATACAATAATAATAATATAATAATATAGTACAATAATAAAATATAATGATAATAATAGTAATAGCATAATATTTGCATGCTTACCACCATTGCTTCCTTATGAGGCTGAGAGAGTGTGATATAATAATATAGTATAGTAATAATAATAATAATAATAATAATAATAATAGGAGCATAAAATTTGCATGCTTGTCATCATTGCCTCCTTATGAGGCTGAGAGAGTGTGACTTTTAGCAGGGACCGTATTCGGTTTGAATGAATGGCTGTGCTCTTCCCCCGAAATGCAGCACATGCTAGAACTCACTTTTCGACGGAGAGCATCTGTTGCTTCTGGTGCTGATAGTGGAACATCTGGGCGCTTTGGGCCAGCTTCTTATCCCCAGGCTTTGAAAAGAAAGAGAGAATAAATAAATGCACACAGGACGGGATTTGTAGCGCATCAAGGACGCGCAGCAAAGCCAGCCTCCAAGGGATGTGGAAGACCTCGTACCGAAACGGCGTCGTAGGATGGCGGGCCAGGAACCCTCTGGGTCAGGTAGTCTGCCTTCTGGGCCAGACGCAGCTCCTTTTGCAGCCTTTGGGAGGAAGGACAGGCACAGAGTCACATGACTTAGCATGGCATTGCATGGCACTGCATGGCATTGCACAGCATTCCGGGTCAGCCTCCTTCCTAGGGCATCTTCTATAAAAACCCACAAAGACCCCTGGAGGAGTTCACTGGAACTGGGAAACCCACCCACCCACTTTCCCTGCACAGTGGGAAATTTACATATTCAAATACCAAAATTTACATATTCAAAATATACACTTTCGAACATTCAAATTTGCATGTTCAAAATATTAAAATTTTCAGAGTTGAATCTTCAAATCTGCATGGTCAGAATATTCAAATTCACACATTTGAATATTCAAATTTGCATCTTTGAATTTACATATTCAAATTTACATGTTGCAAACATTTAAATGTATATACTTTGCATGTTCAAAATATTAAAATTTTCAGAGTTGAATCTTCAAATTTGCATGGCCGGAATATTCAAATCCACATATTTGAATATTCAAATTTGCATCTTTGAATTTACATCTTCAAATTTACATGCTGAAAACATTCAAATGTATATACTTGACCATTTGAATTCACATCTTCAAATTTAGTCAAAATATTCAAGCTTACACATTTCAAAATATTTTTCAAGTTTACATATCCAAATATTTAAACGTATGGATTCAAAATACTAAACACTACATCTCCAAAATAGTCTCAAATTTACACAAATATCTGAATTTACATGTTCCAAATATTCAAATGTATATATTTGACTATTCAAATTCATTCAAATTTAGTCAAAATATTCAAGCTTACATATTCAAAATATTTTACATGTTTACATATCCAAATATTTAAACGTACGAATTTAAAATACTGAATGCTACATCTCCAAAACAGTCTCAGATTTACACAATCAAATATCTGAATTTCCATGTTCCAAATAATAAAATATATATTTTCAAATATTCAAATTTCCATGTTATTCAAATTTATATATTTGACCATTCAAATTTAGTAAAAATATTCACATTGACATGTTCAAAGTACTTGATTATTCAAATTTACATATTCATATCCTTCAAATTTATATGCCAAAATATCTAACAGAATTGAGTATTTACATTAACACATCTGAATATTCAAATGAGCCATCGATATGGACATTACCTGCACCAGCAAACGGCGGCCACCACCAAAGCTGCGATGCCTGCGGCTGTACAGACGACAATCATCCCTGCGAGGCGGAGGAAGGAGAAGGGAATTAAGGCTCTGGCCCAGATCCATCTGCTCAGATGTTGGGTTGGATCACAACTCCCATCGTCCCCCTAGACTGGCCAGGGAGACTGGGAATGGGGTTATTCTGATGGTGGCTTTTTAGGAATAATAATGATTGTGATATTTGTGAGACTGAGAGATATTATTATGATAATAATAATAATAATAATCATCATCATAATAATATGATATATTCTATTACTCCCATAATCCCCCTAGATTGGTCTGGTATTGTACTGGGAACAATAGTATTAAATGGGATTATTCTGATGGCTGTTTTTTTAAAAATAAATAAATAAGAGAAATAATAATTGTGCTCTTTGTGAGACTGATATTTCTACATTATTATTATATTACATTATTTATTTATTTACGACATTTATATGCCGCCTTTCTCACCCCGAAGGGGACTCAGAGCAGCTTACAAGATATATATACATACAATATATTATATTATTTGCATAGTACAATACCAGTATTAAATATTACTATATTGTACTATACCATTATATTGCAATATTATTAGTAACATTACATGTAATATAAATACATAATTATAATATCATCTTATTAGTAGTATTATATATTATAATATATTAGTAATATATATATTTCTAGCTTGGGCACCCAGCGATGCCCGGGTCATTTGGGGTGTTTGTTTTGGGGTGTTTGGCATTAGGAAAAAGCCAGAATGTGATTGCGTTTTTTATTAATGCTCCCATTACAAAATACGTAAAAATGTGGGTGAACTACAATTCCCAGAATCGTGGGTCAATCCTCCTCAAATCAGGCCTATATGTACAGTTGGCCATGTTGGTCCAGATCATTCGTCAACTGGGTTCAGTGCTCTAAGGATAAGGGTGAACTACAACTCCCAGATTACCAGAACAATCACCCCCAAACCCAGCCAGTATTTACAGTTGGCTATGTTGGGTCTGTCTGCCAAGTTTGGTCCAGATCTGTCGTTGACTGGGTTCAGTGCTATCTGGATAAGGGTGAACTACAACTCCCAGATTACCAGGTCAATCACTCCTAAACCAAGCCAGTATTTACAGTATTTACAGTTGGCTATGTTGGGTCTGTGTGCCAAGTGTGGTCCAGATCAGTTGTCGACTGGGTTCAGTGCTATCTGGATAAGGGTGAACTACAACTCCCAGATTACCAGGACCATCACCCCCAAACCCAGCCAGTATTTACAGTTGGCTATGTTGGGTCTGTCTGCCAAGTTTGGTCCAGATCTGTCGTTGACTGGGTTCAGTGCTGTCTGGATAAGGGTGAACTACAACTCCCAGATTACCAGGTCAATCACTCCTAAACCAAGCCAGTATTTACAGTTGGCTATGTTGGGTCTGTGTGCCAAGTGTGGTCCAGATCTGTTGTCGACTGGGTTCAGTGTTATCTGGATAAGGGTGAACTACAACTCCCAGATTACCACGACCATCACCCCCAAACCCAGCCAGTATTTACAGTTGGTCAGGTTGGGTCTGTGTGCCAAATGTGGTCCAGATCTGTCATTAGCTGGGTTGAGTACTCTCAAGATGCGGGTGAACTACACCTCCCAAAATCAAGGTCATTTCCCCGAAATCCCTGAAGTATGTTCAGTTGGTAATGGGGCTTCTCTGTGCCAAGTTTGGTCCATTGTCGGACTCCTCCAGACTGTGTTTGCTGTGTGCCATGGGAAAGGGTAGGAAAGGGTGGAGGGAGAGGCAGTGGGCGGGGTCATGCAAATTCCACACAAGGAACCCTGGAATACCTCCTTTTGGTGGAGGAAACACAGTCATATCTAGGATGAAAGTGTCCTGGAATGAGAGCATTCCTTAGGTGGTGGGCCGTAGTGTTTGGGGAGGACATTGGCAGTGTTTGGGCTACGTGTTTATGGTGCTCGCTCTAACCTGTAATGTAAGTGGAGGGAGTGCTTTTGGAGGCTTCTCAGTACTTCGAATTATAGCCTGTCTGTGTAAGTGGACACCTCTGCCACATTCACACCTATTTTATTATGTGTATAGATAGATAGATAAATAGATAGATAGATAGATAGATAGATAGATAATAGGTAATATAATCAATATAATATTGTATATAATTCGCACACACATTTTTTTCTTCTGATTATTATTACTAATTGGAGATTTTCGGGGCTGGACCCCAAGCCGAGAGAGTGTGACTCACCCAGGATGAGAGCATCGTTGGAGGACAGTCGGGGCGATTCCACCGGAGAGCTTTCGACGGGTGCCGTGGGGGCAGGACTTCCCTTCCGGCTCTTCTGCGCGCCGACCCTGGAGGGCGGGCCCCTGGGAGTTGTAGTTCCTGTCCCTCCGAAACACAATCGTAGTGGGGAGAGATGGAGAAAGCAAAGGAAGGAAGAATCCATGTCTGAGTTAGTTACTTACAGAACATAATATAGATATAACATATTGCTGCTCTGGAACACATCTCTTAAGAGAGCTCTGAATAAAGGCCCCATTATTATTATTAATATCATGAATATTCAATATATTATTATTATTATTATTATTCATAATAATCTTACCATTTTGGCGCAGGTGGATCTGGCTGGCGGCATTCGCCACCAGATCAATTTCTTCCTCTAGGTTGGGTAGCGAAGCTCGCACTAAAACCCAAAACGGACAAGGGGTCAAGAAGATTATATATATTTAAGCATCACACAACGATCAAATATATTAAACAAATCTATTTATTTTGTGACATAACAAAAATATCACGTTTAAAAGAATTTAGCATTGTTGAGCTGAATCAAAGGGTGGAAAGGTCATCTAGTCCAGCCCAACCCTTTGTCCATTATGCATGGAGATACAACTAAAGTCCTAGTGACATCCAGCCATAGATATGACAGATAGATAGATACGATTGAGACAGATATCTGTATATGACATCTATATAACCCTAGAGTTGGAAGACAAGGGCCATCCAGTCCAACCCCTTCTGCTATAAAGGAAGACACTAACCAAAGCCCCCCGACAGATGGACATCTAGCCATGGATAGAAAGATAGACAGATATGATTTGTGTGTTTTTATATATGATAGCTATAACACAGAATCATAGATAGATAGATGTGATGGAGATAGAGCTGTATATAATAGAGAATCTTAGATTTGGAAGGGACCTTTGGAGGTCATATAATCCAACCCCTTTTGCTATGAAGGAAGGCACCAACCAAACCAACCTGACAGATGGCCATCTAGCCATAGATATGATAGAGATAGATATCTATATATGACAGAGAATCCTAGAGTTGGAAGGGACCTTTAAAGGCCATCCAATCCAACCCCCTCTGCAACCAAGGAGGCAACAATCAAACCCTCCCAACAGATGGCCATCTAACAATAGATAGATAGATAGATAGATAGATAGAATTGAGATAGATATATGTATAAGATAGATATATAATCCCAGAGTTGAAAGGGACCCCCAAGAGCCATCCAGTCCAATTCCTTCTCCCATAAAGGAAGGCACCAAATAAATCCTCCCAACAGATGGCCATCTAACTATAGATATGATAGACATAGATAAATACAATTGAGATAGATATATGTATATGATAGATATATAATTCTAGAGTTAAAAGGGACCCCCAAGGGCCATCTAATCCAACCCCTTCTGCCACAAAACAAGGCACGAACCAAACCCTCCCAACAGATGGCCTTCTAACCATAGAGAAAGATAGATAGATAAAATTGAGATGATGAAAATAATAATAATAATAACTTTATTTATACTACCATCTCCCCAAGGGACTCGGAGCAGCTTACATGAGGCCAAGACCAACAACACATCAAAAACAACAAGCAGTAATAAAATAACAAGCAATAAACAATTAATATAGCTCACAAGTAGACAATAAACACAAGATATATATATATATATATATATATATATATATATATATATATATATATATAAAAAATCCTAGTGGTGAAAGGGACCCCCAAGGGCCATCCAATCCAACCCCTTCTGCCACAAAGCAAGGCACGAATCAAAACTTCCCGATAGATGGCCATCCAGCCATAGATATGATAGATAGGATTGCGAGACAGAGAGATCTGTATTGATATATAGTGTTGGAAGGGACCCCTGAAGGTCACCTAGTCCAGCCCAACTCTTCAACCAGGCTGGAAGGCACTACTAAACCTCTCCCAACAGAGGGACATCCAGCCAGCCTCTGAGTAAAGAGAAGACTCTAAGGAGAAATGGGTTGCTACCTGCGGCGGCCATTGCGGGGGTCTTCGGGGTGCATCTCCCCTCTGCATCCTCTGTGAACTGGGGCAGGCAGGGGCCGCAGGCGCCAGACCCGGGCAGGCAGAACTCCCTCCGCTGTAGGGTGCAATCCAGGTTCCGGGGGCAGGAATCTGAACAAAGACAGAGGAATAATGGCATATTTATTATATTCGACATTATTGCAAAACCCTACCTTGCGGGAATGCTGTGCCTATGGGTTTCAACAGAAACAGGGTTCAGACTGCATGGCCTTTGGGGATCCCAAAATGTACGTTTAATAGTTTTTTAGTGTATGCATTTAATAGTCATGTTTTTAATCAATGTATTTAACTACATTTATATTATTCTCACCATCAGTATTCTTTTAATATATGTATTTAATGGTCTTATGTGGTATCTATGTATTTTATCTATGCATTATTATTATTATTATTGGTCTTTTAATGCATGTGTTATGTCTATGTTTTGATACATGGATCTGAACTATGCATTATTATTATTATTATTATCATCATTATTATTATTAGTCTCTTAATGTATGTGCTTAATGGCCTTATGTTGTATCTATGCATTTTAATTATGCATTATTATTATTAGCCTCATATGTGTTTAATGGTGTTTTGATCTATAGATTTTAGCTATATTATTATTTTAATACTAGCTTGGTTACCCAGGGTAAACTACAATTCCACTAGGGTGGGTCAGTTCCCTCAAACCTCTCCAGTAGGTTGACTTAGTCATGGGGTTTCTATGTGCCAAGCTTGGACCAAGTCCATAACTGGTGAAGATCACAGTTTCTCTGGTTGCGAGTGAACTACAACTCCCAGAAAGGAAGGTCAGTTTCCCCCAAACCCCTAAAGTAATCACATTTCGGCATATCAGGTGTGTGTGCCAGATCCATTGGTGTTTGGGGTCACAGTGCTCTCTGGATGTAGGTGAACTACAACTCCCTCAAATCAAGGTGAATTTTCCCCAAAGACCTCCATGGGGTCATGAGGTGTGCCAAGTTTGGTCCATCTCCCTCTTTGGTAGAGTTCAGAGTGGTCCTTGATTGGAGGTGAACTATAAATCCCAGTACCCACAACTCCAAAATGTCCAGGTCAATTCCCCATAAAACCCATCAGTATTCAAATTTGGGCATATCGAGTATGCAGGCCAAGTTTGGTCCAGATCCATCATTGTTTGGGTTCATAGTGCGCTCTGGATGTAGGTGAACTACAACTCCTATAAATCCCTCCAAAGACCTTGTTTTGTTGGTCATGGGGATTCTGCTTGCCAAGTTAGTTCGAGGTCCACTGCTGGAGTTCAGAGTGCTCTTAGATTGCAGGTGAACTATACATCCCAGTACCTACAACTCCCATAAATCGTGTTGAATTCTCCCCAAACCTCTCTAGTATATTCAGTTGGTGATCAAGTCCTCTGTTTGCTGTGTGCCATAGAAAAGAATTGGAAAGGGTTAAGGGAGAGGCAGTGGGTGGGGTCATGCGAATTCCACACCAATTGAGAGAGTCAGAAGTACTGGGGTGTCTGTGGTGGAGGAAACACATACAATTTTGGATGATACTGTCCCCATATGAAAGCCTTCACTTGGGTGGTGGGCAGTGTGGTGTTGATGGAGGACACTGGCAGGGCTCTTGGACATGTTTATATCGCTCACTATAACCTGCAGTGTCATTGGAGGGAGGGCCAATGGTTTCTCCTGAGTAGTGGGAGCTATAGTTCTCTGTGGAAGTGGACATGCCTGTCACACACAAACATATTTTCACTTTTATTATGTGTATAGATAGATAGATAGATAGATAGATAGATAGATAGATAGATATGCCATTAATGGTCTTATATTTTGATCTATGGATTTCAACTATGTATTATTATTATTATTATTATTATTATTATTATTATTATTAGTTTGAATTGTGCTCTGCCATTAAAAAAGCCCATTGGGTTGACATTCTCTCAGCCTCATTGGTTAGAAACAACTCCAAGGTACACTGCTACGGCAATACAATGCATTTTCATAAAGGACAAAAAAAAAAGAGGCCTTATATAACCAGGAAAGATAAACCCGATTCTATTTGCACAGAGAGCGAGGATTGAGAGAAAGCCGACGGGAGAGTTACAGCTGGAGAAAAACAGGCCTCTTTCGCATCCGCCCTTCCGCCTTTTGTTCCTAAGGAAATGCCCAAATCCAAGGCCAGGAAAATTGAATAATCCAGGAAAATGGATCCTGTGCCATTCTAATAATATAATATAATATATTGCATGTACATATATTATTTATAATATTATAATGTAATGCAATATAATACTACTACTACTACTAATAATAATAATATATTATTATATATTTATATTACATGTATTACTAATAATATTACAATATAATGGTACAGTACAATATAGTAATATTCAATACTGATATTGTGCAATGCTAATAATAGAATATATTGTATTTATACATATCTTGTAACCTGCTCTGAGTCCCTTTCGGGGTAAGAAGGCCGGCATATAAATGTTGTAAATAAATAAATATTAAAGTCATTCTCCCCCAACTATGATTATTTAAAACTCAATATATTAAAAACACATGATATATTTTAGCACTTCTATGTTTTTGTTATATTTGGTGGCATGCAGGATCTGGAATTGAATGCAGACTCTGGAGGCTTTGAAGCAGAGGCTGGATAACCATCTGTCGGGAAGGATCGGATGGTGTCCTTCCCTCATGGCTGGCCTGGATGTCCCTTTGGGGACCCCTTCCAAGTCTAGGATTAAATATCTATCACCTCTCTCAATCATATTTATCATATACATGGATGGATGGCTGTCTGTCAGGAGGGCTTGAATGGTGTCCCTGTATTGCAGAAGGGGGCTGGGCTGGATGGCCCCTTGGGGTCCCTCTGAAGGAGAAGTTCCTGTCATTCTTGCTCCACAGCGGGTGCTGTCGCCCTCCCTGTCCCAGGCGCCACGTCAGCCGTCTGGCAGGCAAACAGACACACCTGGCCTGCAGGTGAGTTCCAAGCACACGGTCCTTCTGGCAAGTTGGCTTGGGCCCCAGAAGGACACAAATAATCACTACACACATACACATATATTCACACACATATATGCATACTCATATACTCAGACATACACAAACATACACATAGACACAGACATATATAGACAGACCGATGTATAAACACCCACACATACATTCACATTTAAATATTCCTACACACTTATATACATAAAAATACACACACACACACACAAATATATACATATAAACATACACATATTCACATATACATATAAACAGACATATAAATACACACACATATTCACACACACATATATGTATATAAACATACAGATATTCACACATACATTTAGACAGACATATAAATACACACACATACAGGAAGACATATAAATACATACAGATATATACATATATACATACACACACACATATATATATTCACACACATATATACGGACATATAAATACAAACACAAATACACACACACACATTTACAGACAGATACATACACATACACACACATATATACAGAAACACACAAATACATACACACATGTGAAAATATACATACACATATATACAGACAGACATGTATACATACACATATATACAGGTACACATACACATAGGTAAAATATACATAAACATATATACAAATATGTACATACACACACATATATACATAAGCATAAACACACAAACATAAAACTACACATATACATATATATGAATAAACACACGCACACTAATACATATATCTGTAGATTACACACACACATATATATGCATACCACACACACACACACACACAGAATTCTAGAATTGGAAAGGACCCCAAAGAGGGTCCTTCTGCCGGGAAGGACACCAACCAAGCCCTCTTGACAGATGGCCAGTCAGGCATAGATATGATTGAGAGAGAGATGGAAGAGACATATATGATCGAACTCTAGAGTTGGAAGGTAATCCCAACGGCCATCCAATCTAATCCCATTCTGCTGTGATAGAAGAGCTCTGTCCGATCCCTCCTGACAGATGGTCATACAGCCAGGAAGCTCTGAATATCAAGAGGCTCGTCCTAATATTTAGGTGGAATCCTGCCATTATTATTAATAATTACTAATTACTATGAACTACATTATTATTATTATTATTATTACTATTATTATTATGGTGCCCTGCCAAACTATATCTCCCAGGATGCTCATAACACTGAGCCAATGCAATTAAGGCAAGATCAAGCTGCATTCATTCTACAGTGTAGATGTGGGCTGTCCCTGCTCCTCCTCTTTATTGTTGTTGTTGTATTCGTCCTTGGTTTGGGGCCCTGTGCTAGAAATCCCAGTGTCCAGCAGGCCCCTCCCCTTTGGAGGGAACAGGATGCTGGGATTTATAGGGCAAACCCTTGGCTCCGGGATTATGACCGTTTCAGGAGATGAGAAGATTAAGGGATTAGCCAGAAAGGCCTGGCAAAAGCCAGGAGAGAGAGAAAAGAGAGAAGGGAAAAAGGAAGGAAGGCGAACAGAAAAGGAGGAAGGAAGGAGGAAGGAAGAAGAACAGAAAAGGGAGGCCGGAAGGAAGGAAGGAAGGAAGGAAGGAGAACAGAAAAGTGAAGAAGGAAGGGATGAAGAAAGGAAGGGAGGGAGGGAAGTGAACAGAAAAGGGAGGAATGAAGGTTGGAAGGGAGGGAGGGAGGGAAGGAAGGAAGGAAGGCGAACAGAATAGGGAGGAAGGAAGGGATGAAGAAAGGGAGGGAGGGAGAAAGGAAAGAAAGGCGGGAACGAAGGAAGGAAGGCAAACAGAAAAGGGAGGAAGGAAGGGATGAAGTAAGGGAGGGTGAGGGAGGGAGGAAGGAAGGAAGGAAAGGAGGAAGAAAAGAAGGAAGGAAAGGAGGGAGGGAGGAGGGAACGACGGAAGGAAGGAAAGGAGGAAGGAAGGAAGGAAGGAAGGAAGGAAGGAAGGGAGGAAGGGAGGAGGAGGGAACGACGGAAGGAAGGAAAGGAGGGAGGGAGGAGAAAACGAAGGAAGGAAGGAAAGGAGGAAGGAAAGGAGGGAGGGAGGAGGGAAGGAAGGAAGGCGAACAGAAAAGGGAGGAAGGAAGGGATGAAGAAAGGAAGGGAGGGAGGGAGGAAGGGAGGGAGAAAGGAAAGGACGGAAGAGGGAACGAAGGAAGGAAGGCGAACAAGGAAGGAAGGGAGGAAGGGATGAAGAAAGGAAGGTGGGAGGGAGGAGGGTACGAAGGAAGGAAGGTGAACAGAAAAGGGAGGAAGGAAGGGAGGGAGGGAGGGAAGGAAGAGGGGAATAAGGGAAGGAGGAAGGGAATATTAAAAAAAACAAGGATGGAAGGAGACAAGAAAGGGAAGAAAGGGGGACGCACTGCAGCTCAGTAAACACAACAGTCCTGTAAGGTGGGCCAGGCCTGGGTTCTTACATTGCAGATAGACGGCAGGCGGGCTAGAAAATGGGGAGGTTCAAGGAATCTCATTCATTAGTATATGCAAATGTGCCCAAATCGAGAATAATCCTGGTCCCACCCAAAAAAGGGGAAGCCAAATTGAAGTCTTACTATATTATTTGGTATTATATAATACTAAGCCCGATTGTCTCTCTCGATCGAAATGCAAAGCGGCTCTCACAACATTGAGGAATTAGACGAAGGATATGCAAACACAATCCAATGTTTGTCGATTCAATCCATATTACAAACAACTAAAGCTTCCAAGCCTGGTGACTTTCTTTGCTCTCTGATCCCATTTGGTAAAGGCTTCCAAGGGAAAGGAAAGGAAAGGGAAGGGAAGGAGGAAGGGAAGGGAGGAAAGGTGGGATGGGAAGGGAAGAAGGGAAGGGAAAGGAGAAAAGAAGGAAGGGAAGGGAAGGGAAGGGAAAAGGGAAAGGAGGGGAGGAGGGAAGGGAGGGGAAGGGAAGGAGGGAAGGGAGGAAAGGAGGGAGGAAAGGGAAGGGAAAAGGGAAAGGAGGGGAGGAGGGAGGGGAAGGGAGTAAAGGGAAGGAGGGAAGGGAGGAAAGGAGGGAAAGGAGGGAGGAAAGGGAAGGGAAAGGAGGGGAGGAGGAAATGGAAGGGAAGGGAAGGAGGGAGGGAGGAAGATAGGGAGGGAAGTAAAGGGAAGGAAAAGGGAAGGAGGAAGGAAGGAAGGAAAAGAAGGGATAGAAGGAAGGGAAGGAAGAAAGGGAGTAGGGGGGTGGTAGGGGAGGAAGGAAGGAAAGGAGGAAGGAAATGGAAAGGAAAGGAAAGGAAGGAAGGAAGGGAAGTGAAGAATAGAAGGGAAGAAAGGAAGGAGAGAAAGGAAGGAAGAGGAAGGGAGGGAGGGAAAGAAAAGGGAGAGGAAGGGTCTGCAAACAGCACCTTTCTCCATTAAAATAATAATAATAATAATCATCATCATCATCCTATGGTTATTTACATGATGCCATAAAAAGAAATGCTCATTGGATTATGCACATTTCTACATAATAATAATAATAATAATAATTATTATTATTATTATTATTATTATTATTATTATTATTATTATCATCATCATCCTGTGATTATTTGCATGGTGCCATATCAATAAATGATACTTATGCAAATTGTATATTATGATGACGGTTATTATTCCTGTGGGTATTTACATGGTGGAATATCAATAACTGATACTAATGTTAATCGTATTAGGCACATTTCTCCAATAATAAATAACATAATAATAATAATAATAATAATAATAATAATAATAATATTTTCTTCATATCATACAGCAGCATGGGAACTTAGCACATTGCCACAGACATCATTTACCATATTCCTAATTAGGCAATCATTTTGATGAGCTATCCCTCCCCCCCCCCCCCCGGTCAAGAACAGCAGTATTGATCATGTGGATCTCCGTGTCTCCGCATACTGCCATATGGGTTAATGATACGACACTCATTAATAAATTACAATAAGCAATGATGTTATTACATATGCAGTAATAATAACAACAATAATCATAATACCTGGTATAGTGAAGGTTATGCATAAGGCACCATATTGAAATCAATTAGAAAAGGGGGGGGGGAGACTATAAATATAATGGCTTCCCAGCAGACTTTTGGCCAAGGCCCAAAGGCAGAGGGGGCTGTTGGGATGGGTTTAATGGCATTTTAAACATGAAACAGAGATGCAAATGGGGGAAGAGGCCTGCCATTAAGGCATAGATAGATAGATAGATAGATAGATAGATAGATAGATAGATAGATAGATAGATGAACGATTTGGGAGAGGGGCAAATTGAGGCCCAGCCCAGAGAGAAGCAGGATTGGAGATAGAAGGATAATGTCAGGAAAGCCTACCCGAGGGAGGGTAGGAAAGAAGATTAATAATAATAATAATAATAATAATAATAATAATAATAATAAAGTAATAATAGTGAGAAAGGGCTTAATGATGATGATGACAGGGAACCCTAACTTTGGTGTGTGTGTGTGTGTGTGACAAGGATGTCTAGAAAAGGAGAAGTGCAACAGTAATAATAATAATAAAAATAATAAGCCTAATTTGGAAAAGGATAAGAGAGAAGGAGGTGGTTATTATTATTATTATTATTATTATTATTATTACTATTATTGATTATGATGATGTCAAGGAAGCTAATGCAATCCTAGTGGGAGCCTAGGAGAGGAGAAGGGGCCTATGAAGAATCGTAATAACAATAACTATAATAACGATGTCAAGGAAGCTTAGCTTGTGGGGGAGGTAGGAAAGGAGAAGAGGTTTATAAATAATAATAATAATAATAATAATAATAATGACGATGATGTCAGGGAAGCCTAGCTGGGGAGGCTAGGAAAGAAGAAGAGGCTTATTATTATTATTATTATTATTAATAATAATAATAATAATAATAATAATGGTGGTGATGATGATGATGTCAGGGAAGCCTAGCTTGGAAGGGGGTTAGGAAAGGAAAAGAGGCTCATTAATAGTAGTAGTAGTAACAACAACAACAATAATGTCAACAACAACAACAACAACAACGTCAGGGAAGCCTAGTTTGGGGGGTGGCTAGGAAAGAAGAAGAGGCTCATTAATGATGATGATGTCAGGGAAGCCTAGGTTGGGGGGCTAGGAATGGAGATGAGGCTCATTAATATTAATATTACTAATAATAATAATAATGCCAGGGAAGCCTAGGTTGGGGGGCTAGGAAAGAAGAGGCTCAATAATAATAATAATAATAATAATAATATCAGGGAAGCCCAGCTTGGGGGGCTAGGAAAGAAGAGGCTCATTAATAATAATAATAATAATAATAATAATAATAATAATAATATCAGGGAAGCCCAGCTTGGGGGGCTAGGAAAGAAGAGGCTCGTTAATAATAATAATAATATTAATATCAGGGAAGCCCAGCTTGGGGGGGCTAGGAAAGAAGAGACTCGTTAATAATAATAATAATAATATCAGGGAAGCCTAGCTTGGGGGGGGGGGGCTAGGAAAGATAATAATAATAATAATATCAGGGAAGCCTAGCTTGGGGGGCTAGGAAAGAAGAGGCTCGTTAATAATAATAATAATATTAATATCAGGGAAGCCTAGCTTGGGGGGGCTAGGAAAGAAGAGACTCGTTAATAATAAAAATAATATCAGGGAAGCCCAGCTTGGGGGGGCTAGGAAAGAAGAGACTCGTTAATAATAATAATAATAATAATATCAGGGAAGCCTAGCTTGGGGGGGGGCTAGGAAAGAAGAGGCTCGTTAATAATAATAATATTAATAACAGGGAAGCCTAGCTTGGGGGGCTAGGAAAGAAGAGGCTCGTTAATAATAATAATAATAATAATATCAGGGAAGCCCAGCTTGGGAGGGCTAGGAAAGAAGAGGCTCATTAATAATAATAATAATAATAATAATAATAATAATAATAATGTCAAGGGAGCCTAGCTTAGGGGGACTAAAAAGAAGAGGTCAATTAATAATAATAATAGTAATAATAATAACGTCAAGGAAGCCTAGCTGGGGGGGGGGCTAAAAATAAGAGGCCAATTAATAATAATAATAATAATAATAATAATAATGATGATGTCAGGGAGGCCTAGCTTGGGGGGCGGGGGCTAGTAATAATAATAATAATAATAATAATAATATGAAAGCCTAAAATATTATTGTTTCAAATAAATAAATAAATACCTGGGGGGGGGGGCTAGGAAAGAAGAGACTCAATAATAATAATAATAATATAGACGCCTAGCTTGGGGGAAGGAAAGGAGAATAGGCATAATAATAATAATAATAATAATAATAATAATAATAATAATAATAATATAGAAGCCTGGCTGGGGAGGCTAGGAAAGGAGGAGAAGCTCATAAATAATAATAATAATAATAATAATAATAATAATAGTGTCAGGGAAGCCTAGCTTGTTGGGGCTAAGAGAGGAGAAGGGCAATAAGAATAAGGATGGTATTCACCGAAGGGGGCGGCCAGGAAGGCCCCCGCCAAGGGCAGCCAGAGCAGCAGGAGGGCGGCCTTCTTCATCCTCCTCCTCCTCCTCCTCCGGGAAGCGCATCTCCCCTTCTGCACCGGCAGGGGGACGGAGGGGCGGGGCCACGAGGGGAGGGGGCGCGGCCAGGGGGACAGGCCCGGCCAATAGCGGCGCCGCTCGCTGAGCCAGGCTCCGCCCGTCCCGCCCACCTGGCCTGGCAGAAAGGACGCAGGTACGCAGGCGGAGGGAAAGGCATGGGCGAGGCCCCACTGCGCCTGCGCAGGCGCCTCTTCGCCTTAAAGGCGTATCCCCTTTTAATTCATAGGTCCTGCTCAACTCATAAAGGAAGGCATCATTCGATCCCTCCCGACAGATGGCCAATAAGGAAATTCCACTCTCTTCCAAAGCAGTCTTTATTCCTTTCCCGTTGGAAGGAGTATGACAGGTAATATTACTAATAATATTGCAGCCATAGTTATATTATATATACCACTACGACTGCAAATTGGATGTTGTTATTGGTGAGATGTCAAGACTAAAGATAGACATTCTGGGGGTCAGCGAACTGAAATGGACTGGAATGGGCCACTTCACATCAGATGACCACCAGATCTACTACTGCGGACAAGAGGAACATCGAAGAAATGGAGTAGGTTTCATAATTAATAAGAAATTCGCTAAAGCAGTGCTTGGATACAACCCAAAAAATGACAGAATGATCTCAGTTCGAGTACAAGGAAAGCCTTTCAACATCACAGTGATCCAAATATACGCCCCAACCACAGCTGCTGAAGAAGCAGAAGTAGATCAGTTCTATGAGGATCTGCAGGACCTACTGGATAATACACCAAAAAGAGACATTATTTTCATTACAGGAGACTGGAATGCCAAGGTGGGAAGTCAAATGACAACTGGGATCACAGGCAAGCATGGTCTGGGAGAATAAAATGAAGCGGGACGCAGGCTGATAGAATTTTGCCAGGAGAACTCACTGTGTATAACAAACACTCTCTTCCAACAACCTAAAAGACGGCTTTACACATGGACTTCACCAGATGGTCAGCACCGAAATCAGATTGACTACATCCTTTGCAGCCAAAGGTGGCGGACATCCATCCAGTCGGTGAAAACAAGACCTGGGGCTGACTGCAGCTCAGATCACGAACTTCTTATTGCCCAATTTAGAATAAAACTAAAGAGATCAGGGAAAATACACAGACCAGTTAGATATGATCTCACTAACATTCCTAGCGAATATACAGTGGAAGTGAAGAACAGATTTGAAGGACTAGATTTAGTAAACAGAGTCCCAGAGGAACTATGGACAGAAGTCCGAGACATTGTTCAGGAGACGGCAACAAAGCACGTTCCAAAGAAAAAGAAAACCAAGAAGGCAAAATGGTTGTCTGCTGAGACACTGGAAGTAGCCCAAGAAAGGAGGAAAGCAAAAGGAAACAGGGATAGTAAGGGGAGATATGCCCAGTTAAATGCGCAATTCCAGAGGTTAGCCAGAAGAGATAAGGAACTATTTTTAAATAAGCAATGCATGGAAGTGGAAGAAGACAACAGAATAGGAAGGACAAGAGACCTCTTCCAGAAAATTAGAAACACTGGAGGTAAATTTCAGGCAAAAATTGGTATGATAAGAAACAAAGATGGCAGGGACCTAACAGAAGCTGAAGAGATCAAGAGAAGGTGGCGAGACTATACAGAAGATCTGTATAGGAAGGATAATAATATTGAGGATAGTTTTTACGGTGTGGTGAATGAATTAGAACCAGACATCCTGAGGAGTGAGGTTGAATGGGCCTTAAGAAGCATTGCCAACAACAAGGCAGCAGGAGATGACGGGATCCCAGCTGAACTGTTTAAAATCTTAAAAGATGATGCTGTCAAGGTGATGCATGCCATTTGCCAGCAAATATGGAAAACACAAGAATGGCCATCAGACTGGAAAAAATCAACTTATATCCCCATACTAAAAAAGGGAAATGCGAAAGACTGCTCAAACTTCCGTACAGTGGCCCTTATTTATTTATTTATTTATTTATTTATTGGTATACTTGTATACCGCGATATCTCAGCCCATGCGGCGACTCATCGCGGTTTACAACATGTTAAAAAATACAATGTTAAAATATACAATTCACTAAGCATAAAAAGCTAAAATTAAGAATACATACAAAAAACATACACAGTATTGGGCCACCAATACAGATCGGGACATCTCATAGTTAAAATCATCATCCAATTCGTTGTCTTGATTGCTAATCCATGGTCAGATAAAACATCACGATAAAGGTCAATTGAAGACTTGCTCAAACATCCAAGTTTTTAGTTTTTTCCTAAATGCCATTAGCGAGGTGGCTGATCTTAATTCAGTAGGGAGGGCATTCCAAAGCCGGGGGGCCACCGCAGAAAAGGCCCTATCTCTCGTTCCCACGAGCCGCACCTGTGAAGCAGGTGGGATAGAGAGAAGGGCTTCTCCTGAAGATCTAAGGGTCCTGGTGGGCTGATAGGCCGAGATACGTTCGGATAGGTATGTAGGGCCAGAACCGTTTATTTCTCATGCCAGTAAGGTAATGCTCAAGATCCTGCAAGGAAGACTCCAGCAATACATGGAGCGAGAGTTGCCAGATGTTCAAGCTGGGTTTAGAAAAGGCAGAGGAACGAGAGACCAGATTGCCAATATCCGCTGGATAATGGAGAAAGGCAGGGAGTTTCAGAAAAACATCTACTTCTGCTTCATTGACTATTCTAAAGCCTTGGACTGTGTGGATCATAATAAATTGTGGCAAGTTCTTAGTGGGATGGGCATCCCAAAGCACCTTGTCTCTCTCCTGAGGAATCTGTACAAGGACCAAGTAGCAACAGTAAGAACTGACCACGGAACAACAGACTGGTTCAAG
This sequence comes from Anolis sagrei, assembly GCF_037176765.1. Lineage (NCBI taxonomy): Eukaryota > Metazoa > Chordata > Lepidosauria > Squamata > Anolidae > Anolis > Anolis sagrei. The sequence continues at coordinate 14,953,223 of NC_090031.1, read as the reverse complement.
ATTGGGAAAGGCGTACGGCAAGGCTGCATCCTCTCACCCAACCTTTTTAACTTGTATGCAGAACACATCATGCGAGGATGTACGGGGCTTGATGAATGCAAAGCTGGGGTGAAAATTGCTGGAAGAAACATTAACAACCTCAGATATGCAGATGACACCACTCTGATGGCCGAAAGCGAGGAGGAGCTGAGGAGCCTTCTAATCAAGGTGAAAGAAGAAAGCGCAAAAGCCGGGTTGCAGCTAAACATCAAAAAAAACCAAGATTATGGCAACAAGAATGATTGACAACTGGAAAATAGAGGGAGAAACCATGGAGGCCGTGACAGACTTTGTATTTCTAGGTGCAAAGATTACTGCAGATGCAGACTGTGGCCAGGAAATCAGAAGACGCTTACTTCTTGGGAGGAGAGCAATGTCCAGTCTCGATAAAATAGTAAAGAGTAGAGACATCAGACTGGCAACAAAGATCCGCCTAGTCAAAGCCATGGTATTCCCTGTAGTAACCTACGGATGTGAGAGCTGGACCTTAGGGAAGGCTGAGCGAAGGAAGATCGATGCTTTTGAGCTGTGGTGTTGGAGGAAAGTGCTGAGAGTGCCTTGGACTGCGAGAAGATCCAACCAGTCCATCCTCCAGGAAATAAAGCCCGACTGCTCACTGGAGGGAAATATACTAGAGACAAAGTTGAAGTACTTTGGCCACATCATGAGGAGACAGGAAAGCCTAGAGAAGACAATTATGCTGGGGAAAGTGGAAGGTAAAAGGAAGAGGGGCCGACCAAGGGCAAGATGGATGGATGGCATCCTTGAAGTGACTGGACTGACCTTGAGGGAGCTGGGGGTGGTAACGGCCGACAGGGAGCTCTGGCGTAGGCTGGTCCATGAGGTCACGAAGAGTCGGAGACCACTGAACGAATGAACAACAACAACATATTTAATATAATACTACTGATAATATATAATGATATACTGATAATATGATATATTATATATACATATAAAAGTGATAACACAGTATCACACTAATAATAACACAATATAATAATATTGTAAAATAATACTACTAATATATTTAATATAATACTACTGATAATATATAATGACATACTGATAATATGATATATTATATATACATATAAAATTGATAACATGATATCATACTAATAATAATACAATATAATAATATTGTAAAATAATAATACTAATATATTTAATATAATACTACTGATAATATACAATGATATACTGTTTGAGTTTTTTACTATGAGCCACTTTGAGTCTCTGTATGGAGAGATAAAGCAAGATATAAATAAATAAATAAATAAATAAGGGTGGCCCCCTCCCCCAAGGTCATCTAATCCAACCCCAACCAGCCGTGTGGGAATACACAATTAGAGCTCTCCTGAAAGATGGCTTTCTTTGGCCTTCCTCCAAAGAAGGCCAACTTTCAGGAGAGCTCTAATTGTATCTTCCTGCATGGCTGGGTGGGGTTGGACTAGAGGACCTTTGGTGGACCCCTTGGACCAGATGACCTTTGGGGAACCCCACTGTCTTCCCAAGGAGTCCACATCCCACTCGTGTTGGAAGCCCGCCCCCCCCAAAGACCATTGAATCTATCCTCCTTCTTCCATATTGCATTCCACAACTGAAGTCCTCTTTACAGAAGTCCATCCAGCCTGTGTTGGAAGACCTCCAAAGTAAGCAGAAGAAAAAGAAAAGAAGTCCTTGTCAATGCTTGGGTGAAGAACACCTTCAAAAAAGCCTTTGAACATGGAACAAGCCCATCTTGTACCTCCAGTTACTTCTTCGCCACTAAATATCTGATCAAGGCTCCCTTCCTACGTCTCCTTGTCAACCTCCCCTGGAATATATTAGTCAAACCTCACCTGGAATAACGGTGTCTGATTATTATTATTATTATTATTATTATTATTATTATTATTTATGGACTAGATGCCCTCTCTCCAGAGGGATTGGATGGTGTCCTTCCTGGCAGAAGGAGGTGAGACTGGATGGCCACTGGGGTCCCTTCCAACTCTAGGATTCTATGATATATATATATGTATATATATATATATATATAGCCGTCCCCTGCCACACGTTGCTGTGGCCCAGTCTGTGTATATGTGTTTTCTGTGTGTATATATGTGTATATGTGTGTGTATATTTGTGTATATGTGTATACATGTGTGTTTGTGTATATATATGTATGTGTGTCTGTGTGTGTGGTTTTGCGCATGCATTGTAATGTTTTTTTATTTGTTTTTTGGCTTTTTAAGTCTCTTCTGGTGTGTTTTTCAGTGTTTTTATGAGTGATGGTCACTCATTGACCTGATAGGTGTATTGTGTCCAAATTTAGTGTCAATTCATTCAGTGGTTTTTGAGTTATGTTAATCCCACAAATGAACATTTCATTTTTATTTACATAGATAGCTCATATCTATGGACATTATCTGTGGCTGGATGGTCATCTGTCAGGAGGGCTTGGATGGTGTCCTTCTTGGCAGGAGGGGGTGAGGTTGAATGGCCACTGGGGTCTCTTCCAACTCTAGGATTCTATAAGATATTACATGCACACATATCTATGGCCATTATCTGTGGCTGGATGGTCATCTGTCAGGAGGACTTGGATGGTGTCCTTCTTGGCAGGAGGGGGTGAGGCTGAATGGCCACTGGAGTCTCTTCCAACTCTAGGATTCTATAAGATATTACATGCACACATATCTATGGCCATTATCTGTGGCTGGATGGTCATCTGTCAGGAGGACTTGGATGGTGTCCTTCTTGGCAGGAGGGGGTGAGGCTGAATGGCCACTGGAATCCCTTCCAACTCATATTTCTATGAAATATTACATGCACACATTATTGCCATTATCTATGGCTGGATGGTCATCTGTCAGGAGGGCTTGAATGGTGTCCTTCCTGGCAGGAGCGGGTGTGACTGGATGGCCACTGGAGTCCCTTCATCTCTAGTATTCTATTTATATATATATGCATATATATAGTATTTATGGCCATTATCTTTGGCTGGATTGACATCTGTCAGGAAGGCTAGAATGGTGTCCTACCTGGTAGAAGTGGGCTGTACTAGATGGTCTTTAGCAGTCTTATTGGCTAGGTGGCCCTCTGTCAGGAGGGATTGGATGGTGTTTTGCTGCCTGGCCGATAGTGGCGGGTGGTGGACTGGATGGCCCTTGGAGTCCCCTTCCAACTCTAGGCTTCTACGGTTCCGTGGTTCTATGACGCCATGGTTCTAGAGGCCCCTCTCCTCCAGCTGTGAGGATGGAAGCCGGGAGGGAGGTCCTCCTCCTCTTGGCCTCTCTGTGGGCCTTTTCTGACGCCATCTTCGAAATCCCTGTCTTTGGGGATGTGGACCTGACAAAGGTAACCCCACATCGCCTGAGGTTTTGCATGCAGAGAGTGGGGCCTACTCCAGAGGGACTGGGGTTTTATTTGGGGGGACTTTGGAACCATTGCCACCGGAGGACCCCTGGCTTCGTATAGCAACCACCCATGGCATTACATTGAAAGTTTTTCCAAAGTGTGTGCATACTTCTTTCCAAGCTTTATTGCTCAACCTAAGATATATATGTGTTTGTTTACCTGTATGTATATTATATACACATGCTCACAGACACACCTTAAGTTGAAATACACACGTGTGTGTATGGAATACACATATATATGTATATATATGCATATATACGCATATTTTAAATCAGAATATATAAATAGATACACATACAGATTTGCACACACACATATACACAGACACCTTAACTTGTAATATACATGCATGTGTGTGTGTGTATATACACACACATGTATGTATGTGTGTATATGCATGTGTGTGTGTGTGTATATATATATATACATACACAGACATGGAATAGATAGATAGATAGATAGATAGACACACACACATAGATAGATAGATAGATAGATAGATAGATAAGTAGATAGAAACACACACACTTAGATATATGTATACAGATATACATATACGTAGGCATCTTTAGTTGGAATATATGTATATGCATATATATACACGCATAAACACACACCTTAGAATATATATATATATATATATATATATATATATACACACACATAGATAAAATTGACACATATAGATAGATAGATAGATAGATAGATAGATAGATAGATAGATACACACACACACAACATATATACGCACACATATACCTTAAATTGGAATATATATATACACACACACACACACATATATATATACACATACATAGATAGATTAGGTTAGACAGATATATACACATACAGACACCTTGTTGAAACAAACATATATGTATATGTATATATACGCATACCTTGAGTCTCATACAAACTACAGCTCCCAGGATCCCATCGCATTGAGCCAATGGCAGTTCTGCATTCGTTCCCAGTGTGGACGCACCCCTGGCTTGGCCTTTCTTTTTCTCCTTCCACTCCTTGCAGCTGGTCGGGAAGTGGTACCCGGTGATGACCGTCAAGCGAGAGCGTGCTGTGATGCCTGCCTACGCCTGCACGATAGAGCCCTTGGAAGATGGGGACATCTTGGTTAAGATGGAGATCCCTCAGTGAGTTGGGTCCCCAAACCTCTGAAACGGGCCAAGAGAGGGGCCCCTTTGATCTAGGGCCCAAAGGTTGTGCCATGCCCCCAATGGAGGAGAAATCATCATCCAAAACAGGGGACTTTTCTGGTCTCAAGGTAGAGAGAAGCCAGAAGCCAATGGCTACGGTACTTTGGTCTTTCGTTCTTTCTTTCTTTCTTTCTTTCTTTCCAGGAAAGGGGGCTGCACCTTGAAAAAGGTGTCTCTGACCACCGTTGGCCCCGGGGTCTTCAGCGCTCTAGGTAAGCCAAAGAGAGTTCCCCTTTTTAGCCGGACTCACCCGGATCAATACATTGCTAATGCCAGTAATATTAATAATAGCCAGAATAATAAATGCCAGTAATAATAATGGACTGTATCAATCTCTGTCAGTGAAGGGTGCTACATGGGGCCCCTACCTCCTTTGCTAATGCCAATAATGATAGGATAGATAGATAGATAGATAGATAGAGAGAGAGATAAGTGTTCATGATGATGATGATGATATAGCCAGAGAATCAAATATAATAATAATTATTATTATTATAATATAATATAATATAATATTATATAAAAATAATAAAGAATAATAATAAAGAAAAAGTCTCTTTATCCAAATTCCAGCTGACCAGACAGGAAATCGTGTCCCTCTTCAATGCGTTTGGAAGGCTTTCAACTAGCATTAGAGAATTGGAAAACTTCAGAAACATCTTGCGGCTTCAGCAGTGAAATGTCTTTTTAATACCAGTATTAAAAAACTCTAAAATTAGAACAGCACAACAACAGAGAAGGAACAAACAAGGACATCTAATTACCTCTCAACAAAAGATTGCTCCAGGCACTGCCAGGCAATCAAATGCTAATCAAGGTGATCAGTTGAAACATTCACACCTAGCTCCAGAAGACAAGAGTCCTTTGTCCCACCCTGGTCATTCCACAGATATATAAACCCTTTTTCCTAGTTCCACCAGACCTCACTACCTCTGAGGATGCTTGCCATAGATACAGGTGAAACGTCAGGAGAAAATGCCTTTAGAACATGGCCATATAGCCCGAAAAAACCTACAACAACCCAATATAATAATACTTTATTTGTAACCCGTCCTATCTCCCTGAGGGGACTGAATGGCAAATCCTAAACATAGGATCATGGCAGACAGATAGATGAAGATAGATAGATAGATAGATAGATAGATAGATAGATAGATAGATAAATAGACAAACATAGATTAATACAGATATAAATAGAGATAAAATAGATATATGCAGATAGATAGACAGACTGATACGGATATAAATAGAATCATAGAGTTGGAAGAGACCTCATGGGCCATCCAGTCCAACTCCCTGCCAAGAAGCAGTAGATAGAGATATACAGAGACACATAGATAGATAGATAGATAGATAGATAGATAGATAGATAGATAGATAGATGATAGATCGATAGATGCTTTGAGTTTCCTTGTGGAGAGAAAAAGCGGAGTATAAACAAACATGGCAAATGGTAGATTTGTATGAAGCCCAAAGGAGTGGATCGATAATAAATCAGATAGGATAGCAAATAATAATAATAATAATAATAATAATAATACATCACACAGTCCCAGACGCTTGGGAAGTATTTGACTTGAGATTTTGTGATATGAAATTCAGCATATAGATGTTGCTGTGAGATACTGTGCTTTTGTGTCAATAATAATAATAATAATAATAATAATAATAGATGATCCTATGAGACAGAGATAGATGATCATATGAGACAGACAGATATATGATCCTATGAGACAGACAGACAGATAGATGATATTATGAGATAGATAGATAGATAGATAGATAGATAGATGAGCCTGTGAGACAGACAGACAGATAGATGATCCTATAAAACTGACAGAGACAGATAGATAGATACTATGACATAGATAGATAGATGATCCTATGGGATAGATAGATAGATCCTATTTGCAGAGTTGTAAACCGCGTTGAGTCGCCAATTTTGGCTGAGAAACGGCAGTATATAAGCGCAGTAATAAATAATAAATAAATAATAAATAATATGTGAGACAGATAGATAGGTAATATTATCAGACAGACAGATAGATGATACTATGAGATAGTTAGATAATCCTATGAGAGAGAGAGATAGATAGATAGATATAGATAGATAGATGATACTATGAGACAGATCGATAGATGATACTGATAGATAATACTATGAGATAGATAGATAGATAGATAGATAGATAGATAGATAGATAGATAGATAGATGATCCTATGAGATAAATAGATAGATAGATGATATGATGAGACAGACAGATAGATAGATTATCCTATGAGAGAGACAGACAGATAGATGATACTATGAGATAGGTAGATGATACTATGAGATAGATAGATAGATAGGTAGGTAGGTAATACTATGAGACAGACAGATGATACTATGAGACAGATCGATAGATGATACTGATAGATAGATAATACTATTAGAGAAAGAGAGAGTAAGTGAGTGAGAGAGAGAGGTGATCCTATGAGATAGAGAGATAGATAGATGATCCTATGAGGCAGAGAGAGAGAGAGAGAGATGAACCTATGAGACCGACAGATAGATAGTAGGCATGTGCAATCCATGCTTCTAAATGGTTCTAAAGCACTTACAAAACTAAAATTCTGGTGGTGAATACTAGGGGGCGCTGGTGCTTTGCTTCTACAGTGTTGCTAAAGTTCTGGTGGTGAAAATTTCAGAACTCTAACAAAACTTTCAAAATTTCATTATTATTTCATTATTGATGATTATGATGACAGAACCAATTAGGAACTGCCATTTATAATGAAATTTTGAAAGTTTTGTTAGAGTTCTGAAATTTTCACCACCAGAACTTTAGCAACACTGTCGAAGCAAAGCACCAGCACCTCCTAGTTTTCACCACCAGAACTTTAGCTTTGTAAGTACTTTAGAACCACTGATTGCACATGCCTAATAGATAGATAGATAGATACTGTGGATAGATGATATTATAAGACAGACAGATAGATAGATGATCCTATTAGATAGGGAGATAGATGATACTATGAAACAGACAGGCAGACAGATAGAGAATACTATGAGACAACCAAATGATACTATGAGATAAACAGACAGACAGACAGACAGATAGACGATACTGATAGACGATAGATAGATAGATAGATAGATAGATGATAGATAGATAGATAGATAGATAGATAGATAGATAGATAGATAATACTGTGAGATAGATCACAGATAGATAGATGGATATAGCTACTGATATGGACAGATGATACTGACTGAGACTGGTAAGTCAATACAGATATTGATGATTGATAGAGGCATGATGGGGCAGAGAGGCCTTCATCTCTCAGGGTCGCCCTCCTTGAGGCTCAGCCTACCCTTGACCTTCACAAAAGGATGTTGGGGTGACCCCCCCCCCTATTTATTTATTTATTAGCTTACTTCATTTATATACCGCTTTTCTCAGCCCTTGGGCGACTCAAAGCGGTTAACAATAGCAAAATTCAATGCTAAGACATTATAAAAAAGAGTTAAACAACAATTAAAAACAATGGTACAATAAACAATCAATTAAACATAAACATAACATCTCATTAGCGTCCTACAAATATCTCCTACAAATATCTGCCATTCATTAACTAGCTGGCTTGCTCTGGGCAGGGGGCCAGGTGGTGCTGATGCACACGGACTACAACACCTATCACTTCATCTACTTCGCCCGGGAAGACATGCTCGTCCTGCAACTCTACGGTACGCCTCCCGGAGACATCTTGGAGGTTCCCTTTGAAAGGGTCCATTGGGGTGCGTGGGAAGGCCCCCTAATTCCACCCAAATACATTCATATAGGGAGGAATTGTGGGTCGTTCTTCTCAGCCAAAGGACATCCTCAGAGTAGCCCTGCAAGGGAGGCGTGAATGTATAGTGGCTTTGCAAGATGTTCAAGGGCATTGGGCTTGACCACTAGTGCACACTTCGTTTCCCAAATGGATAAGTGAAGTGGGAGAAAGACCGCCCCAGTGAATACTACACTATTAAGGGTTTGGGGGACACTGCGATAATTCAGTGCTCTCACATTGGGCAGCCCTACTAGTCTAGTGTAAACAACCGGTCTTTAGTGTGTACTACATCTCCCAAATGGGTTATTAAAGTGGGAGAAAGTGTCGTTAAAGTGATTTTGGGGATGCTGCCATAGATGAGTGCTTTCACATTGGGCAGCCCTACTAGTCTAGTGCAAACAACCAGTCCTTAGTGTGTACTACATATCCCAAATTGGTTAGTGAAGTGAGGGAAAGTGTCATTGAAGGGTTTTATGGGATGCTGCCATAGGCCAATGCTCTCAGATATGGAAGCCCATCTAGTCTAGTGTAAGGGACTGGTCCTTAGTGTGTACTACATCTCCCAAATGAGTTGGGTAGGCAGGACGAGCAGGTGCTATTCGGTTGTCTTTGGGGGACTTTCCAGTCCAGGCCATAGGGGTTTATGGTCCCATTGGGAGTTCTGGGATGGGGGCCCTCTCCAAGCCCCAAGCCATGTGCTACGTCTCCCAAGATGACTCCCTTTCTCTCCCTCTTTGCAGCCAGAGAAAAGACCGTGACGCAGGGCGTCATGCGAAAGTTCCTGGGTTTTGTCAAACGCGTGGGGATGGGGCCGGAGCACCGTTTCAAATTGCGCAAAAAAGGTGAGTAGCAATGATGGGTTGCATAGTCCTTGGGAAGAGGAAGAGAGGCACTTCCTCTCATCTGGAATCTCACATTGCTTTCTTTCCACAGATATGTGCACAAAACCGCCGGTGGAAACATAGGTAACAGATATATATATATATATATATATATATATATATATATATTCCTTATATTTTTGATCCCACCTTTCTCCCAATAGAGAAAGGGTCGAAATCACAACTCGGCGACAATCTATGACAATCTGCCTCTTTTCCTTCTGCAGAAATAATGAAAGGAAGAGCAAAGCGGGAAATGGAAGGAAAACAGGCACAACCGAGTGTAAATAAAGGGATTCTGAAATCTGAGATGCCCAGCTGTCCTTTTTAAATTCGTAGTCTCCAAACCTTTGGCCACTTAGGTTGGCCTTCATGACCACTTTCCTGTCATCCATCTGTTTGACTTACCAAAATGCCTCCCATGAGATCATTGCTTTTGCACCTGCTCTCCTTATCTCTAAGCCGCTTGGAGGAGCAAGTCCTTAGTTGCTGGCCCTATTGTCTTAACTCTAATCTCTCTGACCCTGACTAATATTCATCTTCCCCAACTCCCTCGCTCCCTCATCTTCTAAACACTCTGAATCTGACCAGGCCACAACAGCCTGGGTCTTAATTTAAACAATAACAATGGCCTCTTTGGCTTTGTCAAAGTTGCTTAATGCTTATACTAAAAATTAAACTGACTTTGGGAGAGATAGAGTGGAATATGAATAAAGTATATTGTTGTTGTTGTCGTTGTTGTTACTGCTGGACCATGTGTGTTGAAAACTCATTATGTCAGTGCTAGGTAATCACCTTCCTTGTTTGTTCCCATCACCTATGAGAAGATTTGTGGCCTTGCTGTGTCAACCATTTTTTGTCCCCAAATACCTCACCCTATGCTGAGCTTTGAAGTTCTTTAGCAAAACTTTTTAAGCCTGTCCTTTTGAAGTTCAATGCTGAGTCAAGTTGCCTCTCCTTGGAGGCTGTTACAGCTAACTAAAATTGACTTTTAGTGAGGCGCAGAGCAGTGATCAATATCAATTTGCATTATTGTTAAGCTATCAATACACAATGTTGTTGCAAATCAAAGCAGCGATTAATACACATTTTGCAATTATTGTTAAGTACACTTGTTAAGCAGTTATTTATTAATTTATTAATTTACTACGCTTATATACTGCAATTCTCAGCCTACTGGCGACTCATTGCGGTGTACAACATAGAAAAACAGGTGCAAGATACAACAACAATTAAAATAATCCACAATACATAATTATCAAAACATCTCATCAAAACATCAACCTTACTACAATACCATTCCGAGTCGTCTCATCGTCAAATTCACAATCCGATACCATTCCGTTATTTCATTCCTATGGTCAGGTTACCAGTCATTGCACTTCTATTCAAAAGCCTTCTTAAACAACCAGGTCTTCAGCTTCCTGCGGAAAATCAACAGGGAGGGGGCTAGCCTGATGTCTACGGGAAGGGTGTTCCACAGCCGAGGAGCCACCACCGAGAAGGCCCTATCTCTCGTCCCCGCCAGCCATGCTTGTGACGCAGGCGGGATCGAGAGCAGGGCCTCCCTGGAAGATCTCAAAGTCCTCATGGGCTCATAGGCCGAGAGGCGGTTAGTTAGGTATCTTGGGCCGGAACCGTTTAGGGCTTTATAGGCCAACGCCAGCACCTTGAATTGAGCCCGGTAGCAGATTGGCAGCCAGTGGAGCTGGTACAGCAGGGGGGTTGTATGCTCCCTGCGCCCTGCTCCTGTTAGTATCATGGCTGCCGCACGTTGGACCAGTTGGAGCTTCCGGGCCGTCTTCAAGGGCAACCCCACGTAGAGAGCGTTGCAGTAGTCCAAACGGGATGTAACCAGAGTGTGGAGTACCGTGGCCAAGTCAGACTTCCCAAGGTACGGGTGTAGCTGGCGCACGAGCCTAAGCTGTGCAAATGCTCCCCTGGTCACCGCCGAGACCTGGGGCTCCAGGCTCAGCAATGAATCCAGGATCACACCCAAGCTGCGAACCTGCGCCTTCAAGGGGAGTGCAACCCCATCCAGCACAGTTATCATTAGTGCCGGGCTGTAGCACAGTGAGTTAAACCACCATTTGCAGAAAATCTTGCCTGTATAAAGATTGACTGTCTAAAGGTCCTCTGTGGCTCCCTGACTCTGGAACTCATTACCTGAGAGATCAGGAAAGCCCCTTCACTAGAAATGTTCAAAAAGAACCTTAAAACCTGGCTCTTCCACTGCGCCTTTGGCGAGTAGGTGCACAACATGACACTATTGCTCCCCTCAACACTTCTGCCACTGGAGTACACGCCCTCCAAATGGGAAGTTTAGTTCCACAACGCTGTGTGTTTTCATGTGCTCCCTGCAAACAACCTGCTCCTATTTTTTTATCTCATTATTATTTATTATTTATTACAGGTTCTTATACCCCGCCCTTCTCACCCCGGGGGGGACTCAGGGCGGCTTACAAAAGCGAGGCACCATTTGATGCCCGCGTCACAAAACAATCAATACAAAATTATTACAAATTCATAGTTAACAATTCATACATAATACCAATAAAATCAATAAAAACCCCATACAAACCCAATTCATCCCCCCACATGGTCAGCGTTCACTAACTCATAGCTCTCATTCTCAATTCCACTTCTTCCATCCTGCTGGTCGTATTCATCTGATTTAATTGCCAGATTGCCCGAAGGCCTGGTCCCAAAGCCACGTCTTCACCCTCCTCCTGAAGGAGAGGAGGGAAGATGATGTCCTGATTTCCCCCGGGAGTGAGTTCCACAGGTGAGGGGCCACCACTGAGAAAGCCCTGCTCCTCGTCCCCACCAGCCTCACTTGTGAAAGTGGTGGGGTCGAGAGCAGTGCCTCCCCAGCTGATCTCAGACTCCGGGGTGGGATGTAAAGGGAGATACGTTCGGACAGATACACTGGACCGGAACCGTACGGGGTTTTATAGGTCAAAACCAGCACCTTGAATTGTGCTGGTTTTTTAATCATTTTATCCTGTACATGTGGCCCGCCCACTGTTACCGTGATCGTGTTTATTGGAATCCACCCTGAGTCCCCTCGGGGAGATAGGGTAGAATCAGGGCCATAGCCAGGAAAAAAAATTTCGGGGAGGGTTGACAATTTGGGGCAGGGGTTGAAAATTGGGGGGGGGGGTGAAAATTTCGGGGAGGGTTGAAAATTTGGGGGTGGGGGTGGGGTTGAAGCCTACCTCCTAGCTCATGCTGAAGCAAAGAGCACAGCAAGGGGCAGAGCAACCTTCCATAGCCCGCAGCTCCACCCCTGTCAACCACCTCCACCAAGTCTGGCCTCCTTAATGAGAGCATTCAACACACACACACCCAACTTGGTTGCTTCACTACATCGGCTATTGGTGCAAGTAATGACAGTGTGAATAAATTGTCAATATTTGCTTGAGATAGTGCTTGCAGTTCTGGAGGAACTCTTAATTTTTTGCATCTCATAGACTTAGCATGGGGATTTGGTTAACCAGTTAAAATTCATGAGTAAACCAGGTTTTTTAAAAAAATCTGAAACATTTCGGGGGGGGGTTGAACCCCTAAAACCACCCCCTCGCTACAGGCCTGGGTAGAATACAAATAAAGTATATAATAATAACTAGCCATCCCCTGCCCCGCATTGCTGTGGCCCAGTCTGCTGATCTGAAAAATAGAGTAATGAGAAAGTGTTGGTTTCTAACTATATGCAATTTCTTTTTGCTTGTGGGTAAACAGTATTTTTTGTTGTTTCTTTGTCAGTGTGGATGTGAGATTATCTGGTTTGCCTACTCTGGAATATGGAACATATCATTGTCCTTCTTTAGGGGTCCCTTTCAAATCTATAATACTATATATGAGAGAGTATGTGAATCATATCTATTAGGCTTGGGCAATCCATGGTTCCAAATGGTTCTAAAGTACTTACAAAACTAAAGTTCTGGTGATGAAAATTTCAAAACTCTAACAAAACTCTCAAAATTTCATTATAAATGGCAGTTCCTAATTGGTTCTGTCATAAAAACCGCCAATAATGAAATAATAATTACATTTTGAAAGTTTTGTTAGAGTTCTGAAATTTTCACCACCAGAACTTTAGTTTTGTAAGTACTTTAGAACCATTTAGAACCATGGATTGCCCAAGCCTAATATCTATCTATCTATCTATCTATCTATCTATCTATCTAATCTATCTATCTATCTATATCAATGGCTGGATGGCTCTTTGTCAGGAGGGCTTTGATTACGTTTTCTTGCCCTGGTGAAGGGAGTTGGACTGGGTGGCCTTAAGTATTTTCTGTTGGTCATGGGGGTTCTGTGTGGGAAGTTTGCCCCAATTCTGTTGTTGGTGGGGTTCAGAATGCTCTTTGATTGTAGATGAACTGTAAATCCCAGTAACTACAACTCCCAAATGTCAAGGTCTGTTTTCCCCAAACTCTATATGTGTTCATATTTGGGCAAATGGAATATTCGTACCAAGTTTGGTCCAGATCCATCATTGTTTGAGTCCACAGTGCTCTCTGGATGTAGGTGAACTACAACTTCCAAACTCAATGCACACCAAACGCTTCTAGTGTTTTCTGTTGGTCATGGGAGTCCCGTGTGCCATGTTTGGTTCAATTCCATCATTGGTGGAATTCAGAATGCTCTTTGATTGTAGGTGAACTATAAATCCCAGCAACTACAACTCCCAATTGACAAAATTAATTTTTTGAGTGAAAGACATACATTGGGTTGTTAGGTGTATGCTGTCCAAAATTGGTGTCAATTCCTCCAGTGGTTTTTGAGTTCTGTTAATCCCACAAACGAACATTACAGCTCCTCATGCGGGGATATGAGAGAAGCCTCCCACAAGGATGATAAAAACATCAAATCATCCAGGCGTCCCCTGGGCAACGTCCTTGCAGACGGCAGGGGCGGCTCGTCCATTATGCGAAGTAAACGGTCGTAGAACACTTTTTTTTGCCAGGGGCACAGAGGCGCCTCTGTAAATGCCCCTCGACTGCCACTTGAGGAGCGCCCCCTCAGCTCACAACAGTCCTAGCAGTCCGGGGGGAGCCTCGGCTTTCTTGCCTCGCTGCCGGGCGAACCTCTCCCCAAAGGGGCCGGGCCCTTGACCTCGCCTAGCCCCTCTCGTTCCTGCTCCACCCGGCCACTGGGTGCGCGAGCAGAGCCGGCGCTCAATCGTTCTCCGTGTTTGATCCCTTCTCCATGACCGGCTCCCTTTCCCGATCCCCTGGCACTCCACCCACCTCCTCTACTCTCCCCAATCCGCGGGTGGTTCAAGGGGCGGAGCCGCCATGCCTGGCCCAATTCGGGTCCAGAGGCGTGTCTGAAGACTCCAGCGTGCACACCAAAAGTCGCCTCTTCTCCTGACTTTCTCTTCAGCTATTGGGACCGAGAGAGAGAGAGAGAGAGCCCCTCCAGCTGGAGGTATCTCCCACCTCCTCTCCCTCCTTTGTTTTTGCGCTTACCTTCAGGAAAGGTGGGCATCTCCACCTCTCTCTCTCTCGGTCCCAATGGCTGAGGAGAAAGTCAGGAGAAGAGGTGACTTTTGGTGCACACGCCGGGGTCTTCAGGCACGCCTCCCGACCCAAAGCGGGCCAGGCAAGGGAGCAAGTGCGGCAAGTGTAGTTACTGGGATGTATAGTTCACCTACAATCAAAGAGCATTCTGAACTCCACCAATGATGGAATTGAACCAAATATGGCACACAGAGCTCCCACGACGAACAGAAAATATATATCAATGATTGTTAGGGGGGGGGGGGCAAAATACTGTTTGCTTACCATTGAAAATTACCTAGGGACGCCTCTGGCAGACGGCCAATTCTCTCACACCAGAAGCGACTTGCTCCTGACATGACAAAAATAAATAAATAAATAATAAATAAATAATATCACAGAATTCCAACCTATGTCTCTTCAGGTTGAAGGCTGTGGTGATCCATCATCGCCCACCCCTTGGCAGCCTGACTTTATGGCCGCCTTTAGGGACAAAACAGTTTGTTCTCGGCAGAACGAGGGCCTCTGATAACTTTGGGTGGATCGGCTTGGGTGATCAATGGGGACATCAAGGGATATAAAGGCCAACGCGGAGCTCAAAGGTTAGCCATCGTGGACCCAAAGGCAGCCCCAAAGATGTCCGCAGCCGCCTCCCTGAGCCAAATTGTGCCCATTCTGCTGGGACTCCCTTTCCTGACCTTGGCTTCCGACATCCCCGTTCAATCAAACTTTGACGTTAAAAAGGTAAACATCTCCTTGAAGGTAATACATTCCAAACAGACAGTGGGTTCATTGCCTCCCATTGATGGAGTTAATCCTTGACCAAGAATTAATCGTATCAAATACTTTTTTTAAGTGATTGATTGATTTGTGTGATTTCTCCCCCAGTTTGAGGGAGACTGGTTCCCCATCGCGGTGGTGGGCAAAGATGCCCCGGTTCATGAACTCTCTAGGCACAAGTACAACGTATTTGCAAAACGGCACACGGGCATCATATTGTACGTGAACTTTGTCAAGTAAGTTCCGATGCATCATTTTCTAGTGCAAGCGGCATTTGGAAGAGGTTGTTGGACTCCCACCAGATGTTGGGGGGTTTGTAGTTCACCAGGGTACTCTCGCTTAGAAAGGCCTGCAAAACAACAGCAAACAAAGCCACGTTATGTGGCGCTGCCTCCGTTTTCCTTCTTAATGCTGCACAAGGAAACAACTTCCTTTAAAATAATTTTGGTGAATGTCTCCAGCAAGAACAAGTCCAGACCCTATTAGATCTTACAGGCTTCTGAGGGTGGGAAATATACGAGGGTTGAATGAAAAGTAATGCCTCTACCTTCGTAACGCCTCAACAGATGGCAGTACTGGTATGCGGCAGGTACTGGCTTGTTCAATAGACTCTCCTCTACAGTTCCATTTTGTTGGGAAGCCTTAGCATTGAACAGTTGTGTTGAAATATATGAGGGTTGAATGAAAAGTAATGCCTCTACCTTCGTAACGCCTCAACAGATGGCAGTACTAGTATGTGGCAGGTACTGGCTTGTTCAGTAGACTCTCCTCTACAGTTCCATTTTGGCAGAAATCCTTAGCATTGAATGGTTGTGTTGTTAAAGTGCAAAGTATGGAACCCTGCACAGACAGTCGGGCAATGCGACTTAAGCAATGTGCAGTCATTGAATTCTTGACAGCAAAAGGTGTCACCCCAAAGGAGATTCATCAGAGAATGCAAGCTGTTTATGGTGATTGTGCTGGTGTGAGTACTGTGCATCATTGGGTTGTTTGTTTGTTTTTTGTCGTGTCAGGAGTGACTTCAGAAACTGCAAGTCGCTTCTGGTGTGAGAGAATTGGCAGTCTGTAAGGACGTTGCCCAGGGGACGCCCGGATGATTTGATATTTTTATTATCCTTGTGGGAGGCTTCTCTCATGTCCCCGCATGAGGAGCTGGGGCTGATAGAGGGAGCTCATCCGCCTCTCCCTGGATTCGAACCTGCGACCTGTCAGTCTTCAGTCCTGACGGCACAGGGGTTTAACCCACTGCGCCACCGGGGGCTCCATGAGTCATTGGGTGAGTAAGTATAAAGATATTGAGATGACACCTTCTGCTGTCAAAAATTCAATGACTGTACATTGCTTAAGTTGCATTGACCGACTGTCTCCGCAGGGTTCCATACTTGGCACTTTAACAACCCAACCGTTCAATGCTAAGGCTTCCTGCTAAAATGGAACTGTAGAGGAGAGTCTACTAAACCAGTCAGTACCTGCCGCATACCAGTATTGTGATCTGTTGAGGAGTTACGAAGGTGGAGCATTACTTTTCATTCAATCCTCGTATGTGAATGGTTCACTCCTTGCAAACGGAGTACAACAAGTCCAAATAGACCCTTGAAGTGCTTTGTTTCTCCTTGCTGGGAGACATTTCTCATTTCTTTGAACCATCCCATCATAATAAAAATAAAAAAAGGAGGCACAGCAGGTATAGACGTGACATGCAACCGGCCCTTGAAGTGCTTAGTTTCTCTTTGCAGTTTCTCCTTAGTTTCCTCATCCATTAAAGCCCAGAAGTTGGACTTGTGTTATAATTTTTCTGCCACGTTCCACACGCTTTGCAAATAGGAGGCCAGAGAGACGAAGATGCCCTAACTCCTTGCCAGGATGGGTTTCTCCAGGAAGGGAGCTTCTTCGCTTTCGTCTCCCAAAGCAGTTCCTCTCCTACTTTTGCAGCCAGTTTGGTGACTGTACAAGGGATTTCAGTAGTTACCATGAGCATGGCCAGCCAGGTATATACGCCGAAAACAATGGAGGTAAGTCCGAGGTACCACTGATCCTCCCGCCTTGCATAACTACAATTCCCAAGTACCGCATATCACCCTGCTTTATCAGGTTTTGGTATTAATATTATTAATATTATTAGGAGCCCCCCGTGGCGTAGTGCGTTAAACCCCTGTGCCGACAGGACTGAAGACCGACAGGTCACAGGTTCGAATCTGGGGAGAGCATGTATGAGCTCCCTCTATCAGCTCCAGCTCCTCATGCGGGGACATGAGAGAACCCTCATACATGGGTGTCCCCTTTTGGGCAACTTCCTTGCAGACAGCCCATTCTCTCACACCAGAAGCGACTTGCAGTTTCTCAAGTCACTCTTGACACGACCAATTTTTTTAAAAAAATATTATTAATGACTTCCTCCATGATTCTGGCATCTTCTCTCCTTTCATTATTCCATTATACAGTTCTAATAGTTTTGGAATCAATACTTCTCTAAAACTTTTATAATATTCTGTTCCCAGACCATCCAGACCTGGAGCTTTCCCAGCTTTTAAATTCTTAATAACTTCCTCTATTTCTGTCTTCTTAATGGGTTGTCTTTCTCCTCCAACCTACTCTCCCAATTTTCCTCCACATATTTCCTAATTGCTTCTATGGAGCAAGTTTTTGTTTGGTATTTTACCCATTTTATCTTTTATCATACTTATTATACCTTCTATTTTCTTTTGTGTGTGTGTGTGTGTGTGGATTTGGTTAACATCTTTGAATTCCTATCACAAAATTCCAACAATTCCCTCCTTAAATATATTAAATTTTCTTGTACCTCATCTATTTCCATTTTATCCAATTCCTCTTTTTTAGCTCTCAACCTTACATAAATTTGTATATCTCTCTTTATTGCATATTCCCTACCCTCCTTTCCCTCCTTTCCCATTCCTTCCCTCCTTTCGTAAGAGCCTGAAGACCTGGTGGTTTAAACAAACCTTTGAGAATGACTAGTTCTAGCTCTGCCTCAGATACTGTTTTTTTTTAAAAAAAGTAATCTTTATTTCAAGTATTTTACAACCATGCATTAAAAGAACATAGGGATAGAGGGTGGGGGAAATGGGCGAGGGTAGGACTAATATATGGAAACAGGGAAAGGGAGGGTAAATGAAGTAGAGTACAAAGGAGGGGAAGAAAAAAAAGGACATAGAGCTACGATGGGGTTAGGTAAGAAGGGGGAGTGGAATGGGGGATGAGGGGGGGGGAGGGTAGGCTTCCAGTCCATTCTACAGGAAGCTTGTGCTGGATGGGGTTGCAGCTTGGGTGTCCTCCTGGACTCATCACTTACGCTTGAAGCTTAGGCGTCGGCGGTGGCCGGGAGGGCTTTGAAACTTGTGCACCAGCTGCGACCAGGTTCGTTTCAATCTGTTCAACTCGATGAGGTCATCAGGGTTCTGGGAGAGGCGAGACCTACCACATGCATCCTAGACCCCTGCCCTTCCTGGCTGGTAAAAGAAGCCAGAGGGGGTTTGGCAGAGTGGGTAAAGGTGGTGGTTAATGCCTCCCTTCGGGAAGGCAAGATTCCAGCCAGCTTAAAACAAGCTGTCATCAAACCGCTGTTGAAAAAACCATCACTGGACCCCACTCAATTCGTCAACTTTCGGCCAGTCTCCAATCTCCCCTACTTGGGCAAAGTCCTGGAACGTGTGGTGGTCTCGCAACTCCAGGAATTCCTGGTGGACATGGACTATCTAGATCCGTCACAGTCTGGCTTTAGGCCGGGACATGGTACTGAGACAACCTTGGTCGCCTTAGTTGATGATCTGCGGCGGGAACTGGACAGGGGGAGTGTGTCCCTGCTGGTTCTGCTGGACCTCTCTTCGGCCTTCGATACCGTCGACCATGGTATCCTTCTGGGACGCCTCGTGGGAATGGGTCTTGGGGGTACTGCCTTGCAGTGGCTCCGGTCCTTTCTCGAGGGTCGCTCCCAGAAGGTGTCACTAGGGGACTCCTGCTCGACTCCTCAGCCATTGCACTGTGGAGTCCCGCAGGGCTCAATACTGTCCCCTATGTTGTTTAACATATACATGAAGCCGTTGGGAGAGATCATCCAGAGTTTTGGGGTACGATGTCATCTGTACGCAGATGGTGTCCAACTCTATCACTCTTTTCCACCTGCCACTAAGGAGGTGCTTGGCCGCTGTCTCGGACTGGATGAGGGACAACAGATTGAAACTAAATCCAGACAAGACAGAGTTACTCCTAGTCAGTCGTAAGACCGAACAGGGTACGGGGTTACAGCCTGTGCTGGACGGGGTCACACTCCCCTGAAAGCTCAGGTACGCAGTCTGGGAGTTCTCCTGGATTCATCGCTGAGCCTGGAACCCCAGGTTTCAGCGGTGGTCAGGGGAGCATTCGCACAATTAAAACGTGTGCGCCAGCTGCGTCCGTACCTTGGGAGGGCTGACTTGGCCACGGTAGAACACGCTTTGGTTACATCCCTCTTAGACTACTGCAATGCTCTCTACGTGGGGTTGCCTTTGAAGACTGCCCGGAAGCTGCAGCAAGTCCAACGCACGGCAACCAGATTACTAACGGGGGCTGGGTACAGGGAGCACACCACTCCGCTGTTATGCCAGCTCCACTGGCTGCCAATTAGCTTCCGAGCACAATTCAAAGTGCTGGTGTTGACCTATAAAGCCCTAAACGACTCCGGCCCTGTTTACCTCTCCGAACGTATTCTCCCCTACGAACGATCAAGATTATTAAGATCATCTGGAGAGGCCCTGCTCTCGGCCCCACCGGCTTCGCAAGCGCGCCTGGTGGGGACGAGGGACAGGGCCTTCTCGGTGGTGGCCCCGCGACTCTGGAACTCTCTCCTTCTGGAGGCCAGAACCGCCCCATCCATCCTAACATTTAGGAAACGGGTGAAGACGTGGCTGTGGAGTCAGGCCTTCGATGAATGAGACAACACCATAGGACCCTGGATGGAAGTTGAGGTAGATCCATCTTAATAGGACGACTGACAACTGTAGTTTTATATATAGTGTTTTTAAAGTTGTTTTTGTAATTGTGATATACGATATTTTAATGAGTGTTTTTATGGCTGGAAACCGGGCTGAGTCCCTCAATGAGGTTGAGAAGCTCGGTATAGAAAACTGTGAAATAAATAAATAAATAAATAAATACCTCGTGAAGTTGGATCTGGCCAGGGTGGTCCACGCCTTAGTCACCTCCAGATTGGATTACTGTAATGCACTCTACGTGCGGCTACTTTTGAAGACGGCCCGGAAATTCCAACTGATCCAACGGGCGGCAGCCAGCTTACTAACTGGTGCGACTTACAGGGAGCGGTCAACCCCCCTGTTTAAGGAGCTCCACTGGCTGCCATTCATTTTCCACTCCCAATTCAAGGTGCAGGTTCTTACCTACAAAACCCTGAACGGTTTGGGACCCGCCTACCTGCGTGACCACATTTCTAAGTACAAACCCACACGGTCTCTTTGTTCATCTGGAACTCACTTCCCAGGGATATCAGGCATGCCCCAACATTGGCAGTCTTTAGGAGGAGCCTGAAAATGTGGCTGTTCCAGTGTGCCTTCCCAGAATAAGGAAATAATTCCCAGCAAAATGTCCTCAAATGCACTTTAACTATCTGCTTGGATTGCTCCCCTCACTTCTTTAAAACCCTCCTATTAGATATATCCCTACCTGTTCATGACCAGCGTTTATTTTTTAATTTTTAACTATTACATCTGGCCCGGCCATAGGTTTTTAAATCCTGTATGTTAATGTTTATATGTGATTTATTTAATTGTATTGTTGTTATTTTTTGTTTATTGTTTTCTTGTTACTGATGTGTTCTTGGGCTTGGCCTCGTGTAAGCCGCTCTGAGTCCCTTGGGGAGATGGAGGCGGGGTATAAATAAAGTATTATTATTATTATTATTATTATTATTATTATTATTATTGTATCATATTTGTGACGGCGCGAGTGGCACCACCTATATGTATAACTGTTCGTTGCAAGATTTAAACTGTCGTATCATGCCTAATCCTGCCTTTTTACCCTGTAAATGTATAGTTGGATTGATTGGTTATTTATAGCTGTCAATCAATGTTGTTTGCACCAGTTGAATTGCTTTCTCAGCTCAATTGTTTGGCTCCACCTCTTCCTGGAGGAGGGGAGTGCTTCTCTTTTTCATTTCACCATTAGATTTTCTACCAGATGGATGTGAGTAAGAGACTTGGCTCTAAAATCCCCTGATTAAGTTACCTCTCAGCACCAATTCTGAGTTTCTTACCCTTGAGACTTATGCTTCATGTTCAGATCAACGTGAACGATGTTGGGAAGTCTCAAGCGCCTTCAACCAGTTCTTTTGGCACCAGAAGAAGACTTTGTGTCTTCAAACATAGGCCATTTGGACTGGGGTTGTGGATTGCTCCGGCATTCACAGCCATTGAAAAAGAGGGACCTGGAAAAGCTTCTCAGCTGCAAAACTCCTAGGACCCAAGACAACCAGAGACTGTAATGTATGTTTTCCTTCACCCCTTTGAAATTTCCAGCTTATTGCCTTAAAGAGATAACTCTTTGTGAACAATAAAACCTATTTTGAGTTATCTATAGTGTTTGGGTCTTTGAGAGTTCCAGTTTCCCTAAAGGAGGGCAAGAAGCAATCCCCTGGGGAAAGATGTCATGTCCATGCCTCTTTCACTAAGAGCTATAGCCCCCAGGCGCGATGGCACAATATTCCTTTCGTCTTCCATCTTCTCACTACATTCTTATCTTAAGTCTTGTATCTGAGGTGAGATTTTTCCTTTTTCCTTTTTCTTTTCTTTTCTTTTTTTAATTTTCTTATTATTTGGCTTATTATTTTATTTCTTCTACCTATTACTCCACTTGATAGAAGCACTTTGATAAATTTTCCTGGAGGTGAGCTGTCAGGGACGACCAATCTGTCTTTGATCTGTTTTCTGTATCTTGCAGTAGAAATGAGAGTGAGTCCATATCTTTGTAGTCTAATAATTTTATCAGCCAAGATTCAATGGTTGGAGTTTCTCTCTGACGCTATTTCTGAGCTATAACTGTTCTTGCCGCTGCAGTCAGGTAAAAAAAATATGTCCTTATTCTTATCTATATTAAAGTCCAACAAATTAAGTAAATAGTTGTGACGATGTGTTGTTTAGACAGTGGTTGATAAATGGTAAGTATGAAGGAATATATTTTGTTGGAGATGGTGGCTTGGCATTAGCTGAGTTGCCATAGCAACAGGGGCGGAGCCAACTGCCTCTTCACGGGGCAGCTGTTCTGAAAGTCAGTCAGTAAGCCGGTGAGCTACTGAGAAGACTGATCTCTGGGTGGAGATTCAGGGAATTAATTGGTGACCAAAGGGGTTACAGAAAAGGACCCAGTAGTGATAAAACTACAGGGGGTTATTGATTCTGAGTTAAGAATCAAGGTTTGGCTGGGAGCTTATTTCTTTTAGCTTATTTGTTTTATTAGGACAGTTGTCCAGAAGAGTTACATCTGCTTATAGAAACCTCTTGAAGTCTGTGCCTGAGATTACTTATGAAACCTTACTAATGTAACCAATCAATATTTGTGCCTCTTGTGAAGAAACAGTTAAACATGTTATACTCCTGTTAAAATAAACTTGTTACTGTTTTCCTCAAGCCTTGCCTGATACAGTTTCTCTCAAGGCAAACAGCCTGCATGGGAAGTGGAGTCAAGCCGGGGACAGTAAACGCTATCAGATGAATAAAGCCTTCTGTAATTAATAGTCCCTTTATAAAATAGCTCCTAAGCTGATATTGATCGTTGCCCAGCTTTCCTCACACATTAGGTGGCAGTAAGCTTTAACCACACTTCTTCACAAATTGGTGGCATTCGGTGGCATTAAAACGCTCCTTCACAATAGTATTCCGGCTTCAATTCAAATTTCATTTTTAATATTTTTTTGTGCATGCTCATGTATTTTCTTCCAGAATTTCTTAATTTCTTTGCAACGCCACCAGGCATGGAAGAACGTCCCAGAGTCTTCTCTGCATTTCCAACATTTATTGTTGTTATTCTTATAAAATCTTGCTAGCTTCTGTGGTGTTAAGTACCAGTGAAAGAATTGCTTGTACCAATTTTCTGTGGTAGTTATCGATCTAGAATACTTCAATTTGACTTTCCATATTTTCTCCCAGTCATCTAGCACGATGGAATGGCCGACATCCACCGCCCATTTGATCATGTTTTCTTTCACCAGTTCAGTTTCGGTCTTCCATTCTATCAGTTTTTGGTATAGCATCTTTATTATTTTCTTTTCCCTCTTCATGACCAAATCCCAGATTGTTTCTTGCGAAGTGAAGTCATGTTTTACATCTTCCCTGTAGCTTTCCTTGATTTATAAATATTGAAACCAGGATAGGTCGTATCCTTCTGCCCTTATTTCATCTAGCAATTTCAGTGTCCAGTTATTAATTAAATTGGCCATATCTTTTCTACCAATTACCCAGGTCACTTTCCTCTATTACAGTGTTTCTCAACCTGGGGGTCGGGACCCCTGGGGGGGTCGCCAAGGGGTGCCAGAGGGGTCACCAAAGACCATCAGAAAACACAGTATTTTCTGTTGGCCATGGGGGTTCTGTGTGGGAAGTTTGCCCCAATTCTATCATTGGTGGGGTTCAGAATGCTCTTTGATTGTAGGTGAACTATAAATCCCAGCAAACTACAACTCCCAAATATCAAGGCCTATTTTCCCCAGACTCCACCAGTGTTCACATTTAGCATACTGAGTATTTGTGCCAAGTTTGGTCCAGATATAGTGCTCTCTGTAGGTGAACTACAACTCCCAAACTCAAGGTCAATACCCACCAAACTCTTCCAGTGTTTTCTGTTAGTCGTGGGCATTCTGTGTGCCAAGTTTGGTTGGTGGAGTTCAGAATACTCTTTGATTGTAGATGAACCATGAATCCCAACAACTACAACTCCCAAATTATGTTTCATAACAGGAGCAAAATTACAGTTATGAAGTAGCAAAAATAATAATAAAATAATGTTATGGTTGGGGGTCACCACAACATGAGGAACTGTATTAAGGGGTCACGGCATTAGGAAGGTTGAGGAACACTGCTCTATTAGGTCCTGGAAATGTACAGCCATAGACTCTACCTAATTTCCCCGGCCCTCTAAAATCACACTAGCTGGCCTTTTAAACTGCCTTGAACAAGCAGGACTATTTTAGATATATGTGCTATTGTGGTTTTTAATGCTTATACTGTCTTGTTAATTTTATGTTTATGTTGTTTTCTTTGTATGTATTGATTACGTTACTTGGAAACCGCTCTGAGCCCCCTCGGGGAGATAGAGCGGTATATAAATAAAGTTTTGTTGTTGTAATTCCAATATCAGCATTTAACAATTTACTTAACATGGTTTTAGAAACAAAAATATAATCTATTCTTGTATAAACTTTATGTACAGCTGAAGTGGCAAACTTTGTCGTTGTCCAGACAGACTACAGCAACTACGCCGTCGTCCTTATCGACACCAATAAGCTCGAGCTTTTCAGTAAGTGATGGACAGATCCTTGAAAGCCATGGGCTTCCCGGTGCATCTACATTACGGGATTGAATGCGCTTTTGGTAGTCCTTGAGCCACCACGGCTCCACAGCAGGGGATCCTGGGTGTAAACAACAAATCCCAGAATCCCATGGATCAAGGGGTGCCAAAAGCACATTAAATCCTGCAGTGCGGATGCTCCCAACGAAGGTGGAGGGGATGAGACAGAAACCAATGTTTTATTCTCCCAGTAAATATAGCTGCACACTGCTTTCGGGATCCTTCCAGGTCGCACGCACAGAAGCAACATCGAGAAGAGGAAGATCTTTGATGACGTTGCGGCCGCCAATGGCTTCCCAGTAGAGAACATTTCCTACCCTGTTTGGGAAAGTAAGAACTTTGTGTGTGTGTGTGTGTGTGGGGGGGGAGGGAATCTGGAGGTTATGACACGGCTACCCATTTCTTCTTGGACTACAACTTCCAGAAGCCCCTTGCTAGGAAAGGAATGGGCGCAGCGGTGCAACATCAGGAGGGACGGAGGAGCCGGTACTGCATCTATAACACGGAACGAATGCCATGTGGTACCGCTTTCATGGCTGAGAGTTGTAGTCCATTGCTCTCTGGCAGAGGAGGCCCAAGGCCTTGGGAAACTATTATTCCCAGGGCCGTATGAGGTCAAATGACTGCAGTTTGATATGACTTTAATGGCCATGAACGGGATTCTGGGAGTTGTAGTTTGCCTCTCCATGGGGGAGAAGGCCTGAAACCTTGATAAATGACAACTCCCAGGACCCCACAGATCGTCTTGGGAGGCCCTGCTCTCGGTCCCGTCTTTTTCGCTGATGCGATTGGCGGGAATGAGAGACAGGGCCTTCTCAGTGGTGACCCCTCTGGTATGGAACGCCCTTCCTAGGGATATTAGATCAGCTCCCTTTTTGAGCAAGCATTTGCAAAGGCAATATAACAGGCTAATTTAGATCCACAGAACGATTGGGCGATTTGACTGGAAAATGATTTTAGTTATGAGACGCTTGTGTTTTATTGTTTCTATTATTCCTATTGTTTTTAATATGGTTTATATTATATGTTAATGTTTTAATTATATTTTATGTTGTTGGGGGCATTGAATTATGCTGATTGTAAACCGCCTTGAGTCGCCTTCAGGCTGAGAAAGGCGGTATATAAATACGGTAAAGAAATAAATAAATATCCATCCATAACAACAACAACAGCACTTTATTTATATTCTGCCCTTCTCACCACAAAGGGGACTCAGGGCAGATCACAGTACATATACACGGCAAACATTCAATGCCACTTTATATCGACAATACACAGATAGACAGAACAGAAGGAGGTGGTTTGTTTCAGCTGTTTTTGGAAGGTTGGGCTCGAGTCCAGGGGTTGCTGTTGCTCTATCCTCTATGATGAAGAGCCATCAAGACTTCCTCCTTCCTTTTTGGTTGCCCAGCATTTTCTGATCTTCTTTCTTTATGGCGTCGTAAAACACCTCCTCCGCTTTTAGCGGTACCTAATTTCTCTAATCACAGCTAAAGCTGTTTTCAAATTGCTTAGGTAAACAATGAACTAGGCTGACAGTTGGCAGCTCACGCCTATCTGGGGCCTCGAGCTTGCAACCTTTTGGTTGATAGAGCTTATAATTGCTGATGATTTACCAGCTGTGCTAAACCTCTGGCCCATGGCAGTGTCAAAGGGATGTCCAACACATTGGAAAGGAAATCTTGTGTTTTCAAGGCAAAGGCTCCTAACTACAGAGGATCAGCCTTGAAGAAATGAGATGGCAACCTGAGGGTTTGTTTTGTTTTGTGTTGTTGATGTTTGCTTGTTTGTTTACTTTGTGCTTTCCCTTTTCTAGAGCCTTGCTACAATTGATAAAGGGAACGCATTAACATCCGTTGGGAGAATCGGGAGGTGAAATTCAACACGAATCGTATTGGCCTTTTGGGTTGCTGCATCTCACCGAATTTCATGCTCAACTGAGCCCCCCTTGGAATCCATTCTGTGTCATCTGTGGCCAGAGAGCAAGAAGCTATTAAAGTACGCAAAGCCCTGCATCCGACTCTATATGACTTTTGAGGCCCTTTATTAGGAGAAAAGTGGAACATAACAGGAGACCCCGTTGACTTTTGATATGGAATTTAGACCATAGTTACATGATCGAATTTGGCCTGGTGAGCATTTATACCAACCCAAAGTTCCAGATTACAAACTCACCAGTGAAGTGAAGGCTTTTTAATGCATTTTGACCAAAGTGGATGGAAGTAGGATTCCTGCAAGCATAGAGAGCATTGCTTAGGTAAAGAAAGATGGCCGTAGTTGGGCGCTATCGCCTGTCCTTTGTTACATTGCTACACAACAACCTTGCTCAATGAAAGTATATTGTCCAAGGCTTTCATCATTGGGTTGTTGTGAGTTTTCCGTGCTCTATGGCCATTCTCTCCTGACGTTTTGCTCACATTAGGCTTGTTTGATTTTTAAAAATGGTACAAAAATCATTTCGGATGTAGGGGGCGCTGGTGGTTCGATTCTAAAGTCAATTCCAATTTTCACAGAAAAAAAAATGTTCAAAACGTTTTGAAACTTCCGAGACTTCCAAATCCTTCATGGTTTGAAAGTAACATGGTTTGTTACTTCCTATTTCATTGGGTGGTCTTTACTTTGAAAGTAGTTGTTATACTCCAGAAAGGGGGGGGGGGACAAAGGGAGGGAATTCATCCACTCTGGTTTAAAACACTTATCTGGTTTAAGACAGAAACCAGGGGAAAGAAAAGGGAGAAAATTCATCCACTCTGGTTTAAAATGCTTCTCTGGTTTAAGACAGAAACCAGGGGAAAGGAAAGGAAGGGAATTCATCCACTCTAGTTTAAAACACTTCTCTGGCTCAAGACAGAAACCAGGGGAAAGGAAAGGGAGGGAATTCATCCACTCTGGTTTAAAACGCTTCTCTGGCTCAAGACAGAAGCCGGGGGAAAGGAAAGGGAGGGAATTCATCTACTCTGGTTTAAAACACTTCTCTGGCTCAAGACAGAAGCCAGGGGAAAGGAAAGGGAGGGAATCCATCCACTCTGGTTTTAAACTACTTTTCTGGGGATTCCGACTCACTTACTGATTCATAACAGAAATGGCCGAAAAAGCTTCAGAAAGGCAAAGGGACTTCCGTTTTCCTTAAAAACTTCGAAATCACTTCAAAAAGCATATCTTTCCGAATTTATTCTGAATTACAAAGATTCCGACCGAACTTAACCATGCCTAGCCCACATCTATGGCAGGCATCCTCAGAGGTTGTGAAGTCTGTTGGAAACTAGGAAAATTGGGTTTATATATCTGTGGAATAATGTTCAGGGTGGGAGAAGGAACTCTTGTCTGTTGGAGGCAAGTGCAAACTGGCCAACTTGTTAGTATTGAATAGCCTTGCAGCTTCAAAGCCTGACTGATTCCTGTCTTGTGGAAATCCCTTGTTGGGCGGTGTTAGCTGGCCCTGATTGTTCCCTGTCTGGAATTCCCCTATTTTCTGAGTGTTGCTCTTTATTTACTGTCTTGATTTTAGAGGGGTTTTTTTTAATACTGTTCATTTTCATGGTTTCCTCCTTTCTGTTGAGATTTTCCACATGCTTGTGGATTTCATTGGCTTCTCTGTGTTGTCTGATATGTCAGTTGTTAGAGTGCTCCAGCATTTCTGCTGTGTCCAGATTGGTACATTAGGTGCTTTGCTATGGCTGACTTCTCTAGTTGGGTTAGTCTGCAGTGCCTTTAATGTCCCTTGATTTGTGTCTGGGCAAGGCTGCTGCGTTTGGTGGTCCCTATGTAGACTTGTCCACAGCTGCATGGTATATGGTAGACTCCTACAGGGCATACAATTGACATGCTACATGTCAATTTCTGATATGTATGTATGTATGGAGCCCCCGGTGGTGCAGTGGGTTAAAGCACTGAGCTGCTGAGCTTGTTGATCGAAAGGTCGCAGGTTCGATTCCGGGGAGCGGCGTGAGCTTCAGCTGTCAGCCCTAGCTTCTGCCAATCTAGCAGTTTGAAAACATGCAAATGTGAGTAGATCAATAGGTACCGCTCCGGCGGGAAGGTAACGGCGCTCCATGCAGTCATGCCGGCCACATGACTTTGGAGGTGTCTACGGACAACGCTGGCTCTTTGTCTTAGAAATGGAGATGAGCACCACACCCCAGAGTCAGACATGACTGGACTTAATGTCAGGGGACTACCTTTACCTTTTTATATATATGTATGTGTGTGTGTGTGTGTGTGTGTGTATATATATATATATATATATATATGTAGAGGGGATCCTTGCTGCTATTAGTCCTGTTGTAAGGTGAACAAGACTTAACCCCCTTTATACCCTATCAGCCAGATGTTCTTGGCAAACTATAGATCTCTAACTATAAATCCACTTTTATTGGGGGGGGGGTGTGTAGTGGTGTTCGATAACAGTTCTCTTCTGGTGTCTTTTGCTTTCCTTGCCAAAGAGAGCCAGGGTTCCAAAAAAGACAGCTGGACGTTTTACGGTTGTTTCATTATTCCTTTACTGTTGGGACTTGGTGGCGGTTGGTGCCCTTATATCTCCTGGGTTCCTTTAGGGACCTGCAGAAGAACAGGGGCAAACTGTCATTGAAGGTGTGCATTGCCCCACATGGTCACTTGTTTCTACCCCAGCATCCCTTATATTTGCAGGCCTTTTGCAACCCCCTTTTGATAATAATAATAATAATAATAATAATAATAATAATAATATACTGTATTACTATTCTGCTCTTTCTCCCCAAGGGGATTCAAGGCAGAGTACAGAACACACATATGACAAGCATTCAATGACATTATATTAACAAAGACAGACAGTACACAAACAGAGGCAAAGGCATTCCTCATCTTATTTCCAGAATCTTGGGGGCTGTGCTCAACTCCGGCCACAGGGGGTGCTGTTGCTCCATCTTTCATGCCTAGAAGTTTGTCATCCTTAGATATACTCCTGATCAATGTCTTTAATGGAGCATTTAATTATCTAACTGCTGCTCGCTACTCTCATTACTGCTTTTGATCTGTAAGGTGGACAGGGAGATGGGGCTGATGGTGGGTGCTCACCCCAACCCGGGCTCAAACTGCCGACCTTTCGATTAGCAGCATTTTCTGCGGAGGTTTAGCCCGCTGTGCTAAGCCCAGCCCCTCTTTGAGGCCCTTTGTTGGGAGAAAGGTGGAATAGACTAAGAGATCCCATCTATTGACATGCCTTTTGAGGCCCTCGGTTTGGAAAAAGGCAGGATACACAAATATAAGGGTAATCATATATATTCATCTTACCTATGCCGGAGGGCTTGTGCACAAATCTGCGGAAGCAAAGACACATGAGATTCAGATGAGAGGAAGCGGTTTCTTTTCCTCTTTCCAATGACTATGTAACCCATCGTCCACAGTTACCTTTTTCCTGCAGTTTGATGCGATAACTCGGCTTCAGCCCCACTTTTTTGACCAAGGCTTTGAACTTCTCTTTGATCTCCTTAGGTACTTTCTTATCTCGGCCTGAAAGTGGAAAGTAGAGGGATTCATCTTGGGAGACGTAGTGCAGGACAACGGGCTCCATTAGGAAGATTTTATGGAGGAATACATTCCAGGGCCTAAATATTTTTTTCTAATTATATTCACTAAGATTTGGTTGATTGGGGAGACATAGTACGCACTACGGACCAACCTGTTGCACTTGACTAATGAGGTCCCTGATCAGAGAGGATGGGGCTATGTCAGAGTGTCCCCCCCCCCAAAAAAAACCTCATCCTTAATGACACTTTCTCCCACTTCACTTATCTATTTGGGATTTATAGTACACACTAAGGTCCAGTCTGTTGCACTTGGCTAGTGGGGCTTCCATATTTGTCTATGGCAGGGATTCTGGAAGGCCATGTTTGAGGAAATACTAGTCTATGATATGTAATAATAATAATAATAATAATAATAATAATAATAATAATAATGGCATGTTGAGTGTCCTAGAGAGGCGGCCTTCCCATTCATTCTAATGGACTTTTAAAAATGGGGCCCCTAATATAAATCTGGAAATTTACCATAAAGTTCCATCATGTTGGTGTTTCCTATGACGAAGTGGGTGAAGATGTAAGTCTTGTAATCCGTATCCACGATGGTCCCAGTTCCATCTGTCCAGAGAAACCCACAGCAGATAGATGTTCATTAACCCTATTGAACCCCACGGCAAGGGAAGGTTTGAGGCCCTTGGGGGAACTACAACTCCCATGTGGGGAAGACAACCTGTCTCTTGGGCTTACTTGGTGAGGCAAAGACTCCGGGGCTGGTCCTGGGCATGGGCATCTTTTTCACAATGCAGGCCTGATTCCTAGGAAGGAAAGGAGGGAAGGAGGGAAAGGAAGGAAGCAAAGATGAGAAAAGAAGGGAAGGGAAGGGAGGGAAAGGAAGAAAGGAAAACGAAGGGAAGGGAATGGACCCATATTTGGAACTGCTATCAGATTGGGACCCTCTGGAAGTGCCTTGGAGGTGGAGACTGAGTCCGGATCCCAAACCCTTCATCTTCTTGGCCTGTTTCGGAGATTTGGGGGGATTCCGGAGGCCACTCACTTAGGGATCAGCATGTTCACCGAGAGGCCTCCGTCACTGATGGGCTCTATTATGTACGCGTAGGTTGGTTTTGGTTTACTGTCCGTCTTGATGATAATCACTGGGTACCACTTTCCGGCCAGCTATAAGGAGGGTAGGGAGAAAAGTGGGATTAATTCCTGGAAAGGTCAAGCCAGGGGTGTGTCTACACAGCAGAACAAATCCAGCTTGGTCCAGCTTGAACCACCAGCTTTCCTCAGAAAATCAACCCCCCCCCCCCAAATAATAATAACTATAAATTTACAACATATTTTAAGAGCTTGGATGGGTCTCAGCCAAGCTCAGCCCCAGCCCAATCCCAAACATTCTTAGGAGGGTTAATCTAATAATTCACCAAACCAAAAATGGGTTTGTGAGGAAATCACTCAGGCCAGCCCATTATCTTCGTCCTCTCCATCTCCTCCCCATCCTTTCCCTGTTAAGACCTTTCCCTCACCTTGCAAGCCCCACCCTCTCAGCCTCAAGATAAATGTTCTGTCGCGCGCTGGGCCTGTAAAGACTTTCCTTTAGGATAGGATGTGCAACTTTGCCCAGCGGGAAGCCAGGGGGCCTAAAGAGAAGTTCTCAGAGGATTTTCACCACAAATAGTCTTTAGATAGTCTTTTATTAATGAACAATCAAACAGAAACTTCTCTTGTCTTCAGTAAAGTTAAACAAATGATTCCAAGCTTTCAGGCAACTGGCGAATTCCTGATCTTGCCCATGAAGGACAGGCAACTGTCTTTAATAACTTCTTCTTTAAAGGAAAATCCCCTTTTTAACTTCTCCCAGGCTGACTGTAATCTAACCCTTACTGATGTGGGCTCTGCTACCGGGTTGAACTGCTTCTCGAACGTTGAGTGGACCTACCAGTAAAAGCTTAGATGTTCTCCAGCTGGAGTTCTTTGGTCTTTAGGGCTGTTTTCCTGGAAATTCTGAAGGTTGAAGCTTTTGTACAGGGGAAGCTTGCACACATCCTATACATTAGTTTTCCTTGCTGAGACTAACTAAAAATGGCTCCCTTCCCTTCCCAATTGCCCTGAGCAAGGGGCGGGACCAAAACTTAATGATGATGGACAGGTGACTTGCCCTATGACTGCAACCAAAAGGAGCCACCTATCTGCAGAGTCCCTGAAACCTAGGACTGCAGTCAAACATTTAATACAAAGCAAATAAAGTTGGAGCTCCTGGTACAGTTGTACCAGAACAATAAATGAAATAACAAGATAAAATTCCCTTAACCCTGTCGACCCAAGAAGACCAGCACAAGATCCACATGATTAGACCCAAGGTTATCAAATATCACAACTTCTATTCTATAGTGCTTATGTGACTTTAGACTCTGTGCCTGTCTCGAGAAACAACACAGATTCTTCCAGTGGACTCTCTGTTCAGAGACTGATTGCCATCAACCCCAGGACTCATTAAGGACTTTGTTTACCCACTTGACTGTTTCTAGTTTCCCTCACTCTTTGTGTAGAGATTATTCCAGGCTTCCAAAGCCCATTAGTGTTAAATACCCATTCTTTTCAATCTGGACAATGAGGCTCACACCGTCAGATGCAGGCACTAAACCCCACCAATCCCACCTGCTCTCTCATTTTCTCCGCCCTGGTCTGTTATGTCAGGAGGATGTCTCAGCCAATGAGAAAGCAGATCCTA
This sequence comes from Anolis sagrei, assembly GCF_037176765.1. Classification (NCBI taxonomy): domain Eukaryota; kingdom Metazoa; phylum Chordata; class Lepidosauria; order Squamata; family Anolidae; genus Anolis; species Anolis sagrei. The sequence continues at coordinate 14,919,781 of NC_090031.1, read as the reverse complement.
GGAGGCGTGTCTCCTGACCAACCAGGGGAGGGAGTGGGAGATTTGAATAGGTGCCAGGCTGTATAAAATGTGCTGCACTTTCTGTATGAGTTATGCCGGTTCTTTTGGCGATTACGCTGTTCTGTTATTCATCTGGCCAGTTGAATAAACCTCTGTTATTGCCTTCAAACCCGGTCATGTTTTTCTGGTTTTCAAAGTAGCATGACGTGATGGGCAGCAGACTTACACTGCCCCCTGGTGACAGATAGCTGATTTCAGTAACACAGGGGATCCTGGGAGTTGTAGTTCCCCAAGGCTCTTTGCCTTTTCAGCCAATGAGGCCTAACCTCCAACTCCCAGGGTTCCATAGCATTGAGATCAGGGCAGATAAAGCAGGGACAAACTGCATTTACTCAATAGTGTAGCTGCACCTGAAATGGGGATTCGAACCCCAGTCCTTTGGGTTGTATTGCTACTACTAATATAATTTTAAAGGATTTTGGGAGGTCCCAATAAAATAATAAATATGATGATTTTTATTATTATTATATTGTCTCTCAAAATTCCCTTGCTCCCATAGCATTGAACTCAATGAATGATTGAGATGTGCCAAATCCAGTTTCGGAGTCCCAGTCCACTGTTTCCCTTACTTACCTGTATTGTATGTCGATCCTCAAGGAAATAATACACCATCGTATGTATTATTTCCTTGAGGTCCCAAGGAAATAATACATATGATGATGATGATGCATGGGATTAGGCACTATTTTCACATTATTATTATTATTATTATTATTATTATTATTATTATTAAAATATTGTTTGTTTTACAGCAGATACATATTATTATTATTATTACTACTACTATTATTTTGCATCCCCAAATTACAATTCCGATGATAATGATGATGGTGATGATACTTCATTTATATCCTGCTTTATTTCCCTGAGGGGACTCAGGGAGGTTTACAATGGAAAATCGGCAAACATTTGATGCCATGAGAAGCTGAACAAAGACAGAGATAAACAAACCCTTGCCCCAACCCCAAAAACAAATCCACATCTACATAAAAAATAATAACACATTATACTGGAATATTACTAGTCTTATTATATAATATATAATATACAATTATCATATTATAATATATTAATATATTGTACTATATTATTATGCCTATATATATATATATATATATATATATATATATATAATACACTACCAGTACATTATACTATTAGTATTATATATTATATTGTAGATTTCATAATTTGTAGTATATACAATATATTATATTACAATATTATTAATATTACATACAATATACCAGCACCACTTCTTTACAATGTTACCAGAGTTGAATGAAATTTAATGCCTCCTCCTTCATAACTCCTCAAAAGATGGCATTACTGGTATGTGGCAGGTACTGGCTTGTTCAGTAGACTCTCCTCTACAGTTCCATTTTGATGGGCAGCCTTAGCATTGAATGGTTGTGTTGTTAAAGTGTGAAGTATGGGACCCTGCACAGACGGCCAGTCAATGTGACTTAAGCAACATGCAGTCATTGAATTCTTGACAGCAGAAGGTGTCACTCCAAAGGAGATTCATCAGAGAATGCAAGCTGTTTATGGTGACTGTGTTGATGTAAGTACGGTGCGTCATTGAGCAAGTAAGTTTAAAGATGTTGAGGTGGGAACATCTGACTTGTGTGACAAACAAAGAGTTGGACGTCCTGTGACAGCAACTACTGAGTTTCACAAGCAAAAGGTTGACAGATTGATTCAGGACAATCATCGTATCACTCAGAGAGAAATTTCAAGCATAATCGGCATTTCACAAGAACGTGTGGGTCACATTATGGCTTTGCTTGGCTATTGGAAGATCTGTGCATTATGGGTACCCAGGATGTGAGATGCTGGTTGCGGAAAAAGTGTGTCGACTTCTTCCGTGACGGCTTCAGAAAACTTGTTCTTTGTTGGCAGAAATATATCCAATTGTCTGGTGATTATGTGGGAAAGTGAATAGTCGTAGTTAAAGAGCATATTCTAAAGATTATTTCTGCGTTTGATTTATTAAAATATTCCCATCCAAACCCAATTAATGAAGGTGGAGGCATTACTTTTCATTCAACCCTTGTATTATACAATGTTATTGATCCCATAGCATTGAACTTGCTGAATGCTTGAGAAGTGCCGAATCCCAGTCCACAGTTTCACTTACTTACCTGTATTGTATGTCAATCTGAATTTTGATGTCTCACCTTTTATGGAGATTACTCCTGATACTCCTAGAAGGGCTTACCTTTGCGACGTCAACGTCTTTCATGATGGGAACATCATATGCAAATGCCAGGAAGGGGAGACCCCACAGAAACAATGCGATTGGGCATAAGGAGCCCTTGGTCATCTTTGTGGTTTTCTTTGGCTTTGAGATTCATCTTTGTGAGCCTCTCCTTTATATCCCTCCCTTGATGCCTTCATCGATCATGCAAGAAAATCCACATGAAATTGGCCTTCTACCAGAAGGAAGGAAGCATGAGCAAATGACTTTGAGAAGAATTGCTTTGAGAAGATCTTGTTCTTTCCTTGGACCACGAAATGGCCGTTTCATTGAGGGATGACAAAGGTGGCCAACAAACCATGGCGGCCAAAGTTGGCCTTCTACCAGAAGGAAAGAAGCGTGAGCAAATTGCTTTGAGAAGACCTTGTTCTGCCCATGGACCAAGAAATGGCTGTATTGTCCAGGGATGCCAAGTATGGCCAACTAACAAACCATGGTGGACAAGTTGTGCCCATCTGTTCATTCAACCCATTTATAATGAAGACATCTTCCAATTGTCATGGCCTAGGATGTTGCCTTCTTGGTTCTGGACAGTTCTCTGTTTGTATTTGGAAAGTTTCACCCAACAAAAGTAAGTAAAACCAATTCTCCTTTGGGCTTCTAGGTTGGCCATTGAGAAGAAACCATTGTGGTCTTCATTGTGTTATTACCAGTTTCATCTTAATGGATGGTCATTGACCTCCTCCCGAAGGATACAACCATCCATGGGAGAGGGACCTAGGGGTCTTAGTGGGCCTCAAGCAGAACATGAGTCGATAGTGTGATGCAGCAGCAAAAAAAGGCCAATGCCATTCTAAGCTGCATCCATCGAAGTCTATATTACACAAATACCATCTGATTGTGACAAAGAACGGGTGTGATTACAAGTCTGAAAAAGTTACACAAAATGAACATGTCAAACTACTCTGGGACTTCCAAATCCAGACTGACAGAGTTTTGGAGCGCAAGACTCCTGTCCTCACGATCATGGAAAAAAACAAAATATGGATCATCAATGTTGCAGAATTGACGAGAAGCAACTAGGAAAGCTGACACTATACGAGGATTTAAAGATCGAACTGCAAAGACTGGCACAAGCTAGTTAAGGTGGTCCCAGTGGTGATCGGCACACTGGGTGCAGTGCGTAAAGACCTTGGCCAACACTTAAAAACAATTGGTGCTGACAAAATCACCACCTGTCACCAGTAAAAGGTCACCTGACTTAGATCTGCACGCATTATTCGCCGATACATCACACAGTCCTAGACACTTGGGAAGTGTCTGACGTGTGATCCAATACAACAGCCAGCAGAGTGCTCTTATTTGCTGTGTAGTAATCTTGTTGTGTATCAAATAATAATAATGATATTAAGGCTGTGCTTTAGCACAGCAGGTTAACCACCAACTGCAATAAATGTTACCAGTCAAAAGGTTGACAGTTCAAAGCCCGGGTTGGGGTGAGTGCCTGGCCTTCAGCCCAGCTCACTGCGCACCAAGCAGATCGAAAACATCTATGAGTAGATAAATTGGGGAGGTATTTTAATGGCATTATAAATGAAATACCAGAAAATGACAGTGAAGTCTGTGAATAGGGCTCTTTGAAATGGAGCAATGGCATCCTCCCGTGGCTAGAATTGAACACAACCTCCAGGACGCCGAAGATGGGAAATGCCTATATATCTCTATCTGTTGTCTGTCCTGTCTGTGTATAACGGCATTGAATGTTTGCGGTATATGTGTTCTGTGATCCGCCCTTCGGGGTGACAACGGTGGAATATAAATGCTGTAAATAAATAATATATAAACTGTCTAGGAGTTCAGTCGAGTCTCATTCTCTGGACCATATTGAAGCGAGGCTGGATAGCCATCTGTTGGGAGCACTTCGATTTTGCTTTTCCTGCCTCCCCAAAGAGGTTGGACTAGATGCCCTTCCAACTCTACTTTGAATATGCTTTAGATTACTTATTCCATGTGGATGCACCCCTTTTTTCTTCTTCTTTTTTTCATTTTTAACAGCTCTTTGGGCTTTATTAACATAAAGGACAGCTGGACATTTTATGGTTTCATTATTCCTTTATTGTTGGGACTCGGAGGCGATGCCGGTGTCCTTCTGTTCCGCTCAATGTTTGAGTCCCACTTTTGGGGGAACAAGACCATGGGCGTCTCCTAGGTTCCTTTAGGGCCCTGAAGAAGGAAAGGGACAAACCGTCAATGAAGGACTCGGGCTGTGCGTTGCTCCCAATGGTCACTTGTTTCTATCCCAGCATCCCCTCTATTTGCAGGCCTTTTGAAGCCCACTTTTGATAGTCTATATAAATAAAAATGTAATCTTCGTTTGTGGGATTAACGTAACTCAAAAACCACTGGACGAATTGACACCAAATTTGTATACAATACACCTACCAGGCTAACAAGTGACCACTACTCACAAAACACTGAAAAGCACAGCAGAAGAGAGTTAAAAAGCAAAACAAAAAACAAAACATGACATTGCACTTGCAAAACCACATATATACATATACACAAATATACACACACACATATATGCAAACACAAACAGCAGGGGATGGCTAGTAATAATCTATATAAATAAAAATATAATGTTCGTTTGTGGGATTAACATAACTCAAAAACCACTGGACGAATTGACACCAAATTTGGACACAATACACCTATCATAAAAACACTGAAAAAACACAGCAGAAGGGACTTTAAAAGCAACCCCCCCCCCCAAATACATTACAGCGCATGCGCAAAACCACATATATATACACAAACACACACATATACACACATAAATGCGTATACACACACAAAACACATACACAGAAAGGGGGAAGGAAGGAAGGAAAGAGAGAAGGAGGCAAAGAAGGAGGGAAGGAGAGAAAGAAGGAAAGAAGGAAGGGTAGAGAAGGAGGGAGAGAAGGAGGGAAGGAGAGGAAGAAGGAAAGAAAGAAGGGTAGAGAAGGAAGGAAGGAGAGAAAGAGGGAGAGAAAGAGGGAAGGGAGGGAGAGAAGGAAAGAAAGAAAGGTAGAGAAGGAAGGAGAGAAGAAAATAAAAATGTGAAAGAGGGAAGGAAGGAGAGAAGGAATGAGAAAGAGGAAGGGAAGGAAGGAAGGAAGGAGACAAGGAAAGATGGAACCAAAGAGCAAAGGAAGCGAGAAAAGAAACAGGTAGAAAAGGAAGAAAGAAGAAGGGAAAGAAAAAGAAGGAATGAAGGAAAGAGGGAGGGAAGGAAGGCGAGAAAGAAAGAAGGAGAGAAAGAGGGAGGGAAGGTTGGCCACAGCAACGCGTGGTGGGTACAGCTAGTTGTAAATAAAACTTTTGTGATTTTTTAAGAAGGGACTTTGCATGTTTGCCTCCTAAGCTCTGAATTCTTTACAGCCACACCACGCGGCACTTCACGCTCTGCTCGCTAATGAGCGGAATGCTCAACTTGTGTATCCTGTTTGTTTTTGGGTGCCCTGCATTATATTTTGGGTAGCTTTCCCTAACAGATCTGCTAGGTGGACAGGGAGCTGGAGCTGATGGTGGGTACTGACCTTGACCCAGGCTCGAACTGCCGACCTTTTGATCGGCAGGATTTTCCACAGCTAGCGGTTTAGCCCGCTGTGCTAAGCCCGGCCCCTCTTTGAGGCCCTCTGTTGGGAGAAAGGAGGAATAGAACAAGAGACCCCATCTATTGACATGCCTTTTGAGGCCCTCTGTTGGGAGAAAGGTGGGATACACATATATAAAGGTGATAATATATATTCATCTTACCTATGCCGGAGGGCTTTTGCAGAAATCTGCGGAAGGAAAGACATGTGAGATTCAGATGAGGGGAAGCAGCCTCTTCTCAATGACTACGCAACCCATCACCCATGATTACCTTCTTCCTTCGGTTTAAACTTATGTGCTGGTTTCAGCCCCACTTTTTCGACCAAGGCTTTGAACTTGTTTTTGACCTCCTTAGACACTTTCTTCTCTCGACCTGAAAGGGGACCCGAGAAAAGGAGGTGGGAAAAGGGAGTCAGCTTTGGAGATGTAGCGCAGGACGATGGGCCTGGAGGTGGCCCCATTTGGAAGCTTTTATAGGGGCCTTGTCTTACTCAACTGCCGAGTATGCCTGCCCTGTTTGGCATAGGTCTGCCCATGCAAAGCAGGTGAACATAGCATTGAATGAAACATGCAGAATAGACACAGGATGTCTTAAACCTACACCTTTTGATAAACTCTACAAGCTAGCTGGCATTGCCCCCCCCCCCCCCCGTGTGTGCCGGGAAGTTGCTGCTAAATGTGAGAGAAATAAGGTTGAACACTGTGAAAGCCACCCACTACATGGCTACCAGCCTCCTCCCAGTAGACTCCAATCAAGGAAAAGCTTTATGAGAACGACCACTCCTCTTGGCGTCCCCCCAACAACAGCAAGGGTATCCTTCTGGCCAGCTAGACCAGGAAATCCCAACTGGATCCCCCCCCCCCCCACGAGAGAGGGTCTTCCTCCAGGGGCAAACCAAGAATGGGCAACTTGGAAGTCCCTGAACAGACTCAGAAGTGGAGTCGGCAGATCAAAAGTCAACCTGGCAAAATGTCACTACCTAAAAGAATCCCACACCTTGTGTGACTGTGGAGCAGAACAGACAACTTCACATCTGTATGCTTGTCCGCTGTGTCCTGCCTCATGTATAGAGGATGAATTGTTGGAGGCTACAGACAATGCCGTTGCTGTTGCCCGTTTTTGGTCAAAAGATATTTACCTGCCGGCGCTCCTTCTATTTTATCAGTTTTATACTAATTTATGCAATGCTTTTGATACGAAATAAAATCATAATAGGGGCATAAACCTTGTGGCCCACATCTGGCTGCACCTTACTAAGGGGTTCCCAATCTGAGAGCATTTGCCTATGACAGAGACCTCCCCTCCATAAAAACCCTTAATTGCACCCCCACTACACTAATCTATGTGGGATGTATAGTACACACTAAGGTCCAGTTTGTTGTACTTGGCTAGTGGGGTTTCCTTATTTGTCTATGACAGGGCTGCTCCTCCTTTGGTCTGGAAGGCTAAGTTTGGAGAAACACTTGTCTATGGCATGTAAGAACAACACCAGTAACAATGGCATGTTGACTGTCCTAGAGAGGAGGTCTTCCTGTACATCCCAATTGACTTTTTAAAATGGGCCCCGCGATATATTTCTGGGAAACGTACCATAGAGTGCCAGCATGCGCGCTTTGCCGTTGGATAAATGTGTGAAGAGGTAGGTCTTGTAGTCCGTTTCTATGATGGTGGCATCTCCATCTATCCAGAGAAACCCATGGCAGATGAATGCTCATTAACCCCAATGAACCTCACAGAAAGGCAAGGCAACACTTGAGACCCTTGGGGGAACTTCACCTCCCATCTGGGGAAGACAACCTTTCTTCTGGGCTTACCTGACGAGGTGAAGACCCCAGGGCTTTTCTTGCTTCCAGCTAGCTTTCTCACAGTGCAAGCTCCGTCCCTGGGAAGGGAGGAAGGAAGGAAGGAAGGAAGGAAGGAAGGGAAAAGGAAAGAGAAAGGAAGCAAAGAAGGAAAAAGAAAGGAAGGGAAGGGAAGGAAGCAAAGAAAAAGAAGGGAAGAAAAGGAAGGGAGGAAAAGGAAGGAAGGAATGGAAAAGAAGGGAAGAGAGGATGGAAGGCAGGCAGGCAGGCAAGGAAGGAAGGAAGGAAGGAAGCAAAGAAAAAGAAGGGAAGAAAAGGAAGGGAGGAAAAGGAAGGAAGGGAAGGGAAGGAAGGAAGGAAGCAAAGAAAAAGAAGGGAAGAAAAGGAAGGGGGGAAAGGAAGGAAGGAATGGAAATGAAGGGAAGAAAGGATGGAAGGCACGCAGGAATGGAAATGAAGGGAAGAGAGGATGGAAGGCAGGAAGGGAAGGAAGGAAGGAAGGAAAAAGAAGGGAAGAAAGGAAGCAAAGAAAAAAGAAGGGAAGAAAAGGAAGGTAGGAAAAGGAAGGAAGCAAGGAATGGAAAAGAAGAGAAGGGAGGATGTAAGGCATGCAGGAAAGGAAGGAAGAAAGGAAGGAAGGAAGGAAGGAAGAAAGGAAGGAAGGAAGGAAGGAAGGGAAGAAAAAGAAAGGAAGGGAAGGGAAGGAAGGGAAGAAAAAGAAAGGAAGGGAAGGGAGGGGAAGGAAGGAAGCAAAGAAAAAGAAGGGAAGAAAAGTAAGGGAGGAAAAGTAAGGAAGCAATGAATGGAAAAGAAGAGAAGGGAGGATGGAAGGCAGGCAAGGAAGGAAGGAAGGAAGGGAAAGGAAGGATACAAGGAAGAAAGGAAAAAGAAGGGAAGGAAGGAAGGAAGAATATAACAAAGGTCAAGGATACCATTTTTAAGGGGACCCCCTGCTTTCCCTTCTAGGGACCAAAACTGTCCCATATTTGGGGTTGTTTTCAGATTGGGACCCTTTGGAGGTGCCTTGGAGGTGGGGCCCAAGTCCGGACCTCAAACACTAGGAGAACTTATTTTGCTAAGGCCATGACCTGCTCCACAACGGAGCCAGGAAGACTCGTGGCCTCTGAGGAGCTTCACCCTCTTATTCAGAGTTTTGGGAGGACTCTGGAGGCCACTCACTTGGGGACCTCAAAGTTGGTTGTAATGGCTCCGCCGGCTGTGGCCTCTAGAGTGTAGGCGTGGAGTTTTATTGGATCAGGATGCGTCTTGATGACCTTCACTGGGTACCACTTCCCAAGGAGCTGCAAGGAGGGGAAGGAGTAAAGGGAGATTAATGCCTGGAATGACCAAACCAGAGGTGCATCTACATTGCAGAATAAAAATGAATGGTGCCCATACCGAGAGAGGTGGGCACTGAACCCCATCAATCCCACCTGCTCTCTCTTCCTTTCCGCCCCGGTCTGTGATGTCAGGAGGAAGTCTCAGCCAATGAGAAGGTGGATCCTAGGAGGCTCTTCCTGACCAGCCAGGGAAGGAGTGGGAGATTTGAATAGCTGTCAGACTGTATAAAATGTGCACTTTTCTGTATGAGTAATGCCGGTACTTTTGGTGATTGTGCTGTTTCGTTATTAATCTGCCCAGTTGAATAAATCTATGTTATTGCCTTCAAACCTGGTAATGTTTCTCTAGGTTTCAAAGTGGCATGGCCTAATGGGCAACAGACTTACACTGCCCCCTGGTGGCAGATAGCTAATTTCAGCAACACAGGGGATCCTGGGAGTTGTAGTCCCTCAAGGCCCTTTGCCGTTACAGCCAAAGAGGACTAACTTCCAACTCCCAGGGTTCCATAGCATTGAGATCAAGGCAGGTAAACTGCATTTACTCACAAGTGTAGATGCACCTGAAGTGAGGATTCGAATCACAGTCCTTTGGGGTGTATTGTTGTTACTAATTTCATTTCAAGGATTTTGGGAGGTCCCAAGGAAATAATACATATGATGATGATGATGATGATGATGATGATGATGATGCATGGGATTAGGAACTATTTTCAAATTATTATTATTATTATTATTATTATTATTATTATTATTGTTTTGCATTCCCAAATTACAATTCCTTTGACGACGACGACGACGATGATGATACTTCATTTATATCCCTCCCTATCTCCCTGAGGGGACTCAAGGAGGTGCATTGCTACTATTAATATAATTTCAAGGGATTTTGGGAGATCCCAAGGAAATAATAAATATGACGATGATGATAGTGCATGGGGTTAGGAACTATTTTTAAATTCTTCTTCTTCTTCTTCTTCTTCTTCTTCTTCTTATTATTATTATTATTATTATTTTGCCGCCCAAAACTATAATTCCCTTGATCCCATAGCACTGAACACACTGAATGCTTGAGAAGTGCTGAATCTAGTTTCGGTGTCCCAGTCCACTGTTTCACTTACTTACCTGTATTGTATGTCGATCAAAATTGGAATGTATCACCTTTTGTGGGGATTACTCCCAATTCACCTGGAAATGGTTACCTTTGCGCCGTCGACATCTTTCATGACGGGAACATCACCTGCAAAGGCCAAGAAGGGGAGACCCAACAGAAGCAATGCGAGCGGGTGCAGGGAGGCCTTGGCCATCTTTGTGGATTTCTCTGGCTTTGAGATTCGTCTTTGTGACCCTCTCCTTTATATCCCTCTTTTGATGCCTTCATCGATCATGCAAGAATGTCCACATGAAATTGGCTTTCTGCCAGGAGGAAGGAAGCAAGAGCAAATTGCTTTGAAAAGAATTGCTTTGAGAAGATCTTGTTCTTTCCTTGGACCAAGAAATGGCCATTTTGTTGAGGGATGCCAAAGGTGGCCAACAAACCATGGCAGCCAAAGTTGGCCTTCTGCCAGAAGAAGAGAAGCGTGAGCAAATTGTTTTGAGAATACCTTGTTCTGCCCATGGACCAAGAAATGGCTGTTTTGTGATGCCAAGGATGGCCAACCAACAAACCATGGTGGACAGGTTGTGGCCATCTGTTCATTTGGATGGAAGACGTTTTGCAAATGTCTCGGCCTAGGATATGGTCTTCTCTGCTCTGGACAGTTCTCTATTTGTATTTGGAAGGTTTCCCACAACAATGGATGGCCATTGATCTCCCCTCAAAGGACACAACCATTCATGGGAGAGGGACCTAGGGATCTTAGTGGGCCTCAAGCATTGTCCTTCAGTGACAGCATTTTCGTGTCTTGGGAAGTCATTATCCTACCCTATCCTATCTAATTTGTCAACAATCAATTCCTTTCGGCTTCATGCAAATCTCCCATTTGCCAAAATATACGATCCTGTTCTTTTCTTTTCCATATCGGGCTGAAGAGGTTAACCTTTGGTTCGTCCCATCAAATGCCAAATGTGGTCTCTTGATATCCAGTTCATGAGTCAACATGCCCATTGGTTGTCTTTGGTTCATGCTCTATGCCCTGCCCATCTTCTTTTTGCCTCATAGATTTCATTGACCATGTCACATACCCCAGTTCTTTATTGCTGACTTTATGTCTTATGGTCACACCACACATCTTTCTTTCTTTCCATGGCTCTCTGAGTCACCGCCAGTTTTTACTCTCTAACATTGTTGTTGCCCATGTTTCAGATGTGTATAACATTGCTGGTAAAACTGTAGTGTTAAAGAGATCTGCTCTGACCTTCCTTGGTAGCTTATCGCATGTTTCCACAATTCTATTTAGCCTAGAATTATGGAAAAAATAGACCCATGTACGAGGGTTGAATGAAGAGTAATGCCTCCACTTTCGTAACTCCTTTCGTAACAGATGGCAGCACTGCTTTGTGGCAGGTACTGGATTGTTCAGTAGACTCTCCTCTACAGTTCCATTTTGGCGGGAAGCCTTAGCATTGAACGGTTATGTTCTTAAAGTGCGAAGTATGGAACTCTGCGCAGATGGTCAGTCAATGTGACTTAAGCAACGTGCAGTCATTGAATTCTTGACAGCAAAAGGTGTCACCCCAAAGGAGATTCATCAGAGAATGCAAGCTGTTTATGGTGATTGTGTTGATGTGAGTACTGTGTGTCGTTGGGTGAGTAAGTTTAAAGAAGTTGAGGTGGGAACACCTGACTTGTGTGACAAACAAAGAGTTGGACGTCCTGTGACAGCAACAACCGAGTTTCACAAGCAAAAGGTTGACAGATTGATTCAGGACGATCGTCGTATCACTCAGAGAAAATTTCCAAGCATAATCGGCATTTCACAAGAATGTGTGGGTCACATTATTGCTTTGCTTGGCTATTGGAAGATCTGTGCACAATAAGTACCCAGGATGAGAGAACCGTGAGACACTGGTTGCGGAAACAGAGTGATGACTTCTTCCGTGACATCTTCAGAAAACTTGATCATAGTTGGCAGAAATGTATCCAATTGTCTGGTGATTATGTGGAAAAGGGAATAGTGGTAGTTAAAGAGCACATTCTAAGGATTATTTATGTGTTTATTAAAATATTCCCATCCAAACCCAAGTAACGAAGGTGGAGGCATTACTTTTTTTAAAAAAATCTTTATTGAGAGTTTTTCTTAAAAATATGTATATAGGTAAAATCAAGAAAGAAAAAAGAAGAAAAAAGAAGAAAAAAGCGAGAGAGAAAAAGAAAGAAAAAAGAAAAAAAAAGAAAAAGAAAAAAAAGAAAAAGAAAAACAAGTTCGACTTCCTGGTGTCTTCTGAGGATCTTCTGTTCTTTTTTCTTCTGAGAGAAAAAAAATAAAAATAAAATAGAATTCTTTATTTTCCTTCTAATCTCTTCGTTCTCTCCCCTCTTTTCTTTTCTATTTAAATATTGTTTCCATTTTTTTTCTACTTTTCAGATCAATGTCTCTTTTTTCTTTTCCCTTAGATATTCGATGACTTCCTTCCAGTCTGTTTCTTTTCTTCCTGTTTCTTTATTTTTCAGTAGTAAAAAGGTCAGTCTGTCTAGGTTGCTTATGTCCAATATCTTTATTACCCAATCTTCTTCTTCTGGTATCTCTGTTTGTCTCCATTTTTTTTTTTGTATAACACATCCTTGCAGCTGTAAGTGCTAAAAATAGTATTTTGTCTTTATCTTTTTCTATACTGTTGTCGTACATTCCCAGAAGGAACAGCTCTGGTTTCATTGGTATCTTTATTTTTAACATATTTTGGATTTCTTTTTGTATCTTCCTCCAATATTCTTTCGCTTTTTCACATGTCCACCATAAGTGGAAGAAGGAACCCTCCTTCTTCTTGCACTTCCAGCACACCGAGTTTGTGTTGTTATATATTTTCCCTAGTTTTTTTGGTGTTAAGTACCAGAAGGTGGAGGCATTACTTTTCATTCAACCCTCGTATGATCCCGCAGCAAGTTGGTTTCAGGAAAGGCAAAAGCTGCACATCAGAAGGTCTGAACCTGACTCAGCACATATGTCTTTTCAACAAGGTAAAGAGCAGAGAATAAGAGTAAGATCTAAAGTGCACAAAGCTCACCAACATAGGTACCAGCTGTAGCTCTATCCAAGACGTTGCTCCCAGCAAAGAGCTACTGCAGCTGCCCATGAAAGTCCTTACAGTTGTGAGGCCTTCTTCTGAGCCAGCCGATTGGACCTTCTCAGTTGGATGACATCAACCCTAAGCTGAAGCCAGAGGGGAGAGTTCTGTTCTTCCTCCTGAAGAGCTCCATTCTGCCCTGACTCTGTTATTTCCATGTCTGAAGGGTCCTGCTCCTGCTCAGCTGCAGAGAGCTCCAAGGTCTCAGGCTGCTGATCTACCTTAGTTCCTGATTCGGCTGCTGGCAGAAGACCCTCTTTCCCGTCATCTTCATCCTGCACCAAGGTGCTGACAGATACATAGCATGCGCTATTGTGTGCACATTTACGGCGACTTTTTAATACGATGGCGCATTGATGATAGATTTAGGGGAACATGGGCTTCCACTGTATTCAGAAACAATGGACCATCTGTCAGAAGGACATGATAATACATATCTTCATAATGAACTCATGTTCCATCCTAAACTGCATTACCTTTTCATCTTTTTCCGGTTGGCAACACACTTTTGAAACCTTGCAACACGGTCATTCAGTATAATCTTTCCTGTTTAATAGTTGATGCAATTAGCTAACATACTGCTAATCATCCAATTAACTGACTTCAAACAGTTATTTCTGCTTCAACAAGCGGCTCTTATCTTTATTTACATTATTTACAACAGGGTCACACTTACTTCTATACGTAGTCAGAACAGAAAGAGAATGAGACAAATGGCGACAGCTACATATAAACAATTTTCTTATCACCTAATTAATGCAAGTCCTGCCTGCTGGTAGTGATGAAATTTCACTTCCCCTTTGAGCTATGCAACCCCCCCGCCTAAAAAAGCCAAAATTACCGGCTGAAACGTATCCATTTTAGTGATAATTGCTGCCACTCGATCAACATATTGTGCAGATTACAAAAGCTACAGCAGTCCCTGCATTTGGGCAGCACCAGAGCCCCGCTTATGTAGGGATCAAACCTCTCTGAAAGATTTTGAACAGGGCCCGGATGGCCATCTGTTGGGAGGGCTTTGACTGCACTTTTCCTGTTTTAAACCTCTTTTTAAATGTTTGTATATTGGCGGATTTTAAATGAAATGTAGAAAGAAATAGTGTAGTATAAATAAACCTAGTAATAATAATAGATAGAACTGCAAAGATTCTGGCACAAACCAGTAAAAGTGGTTTCAATGGTGATCGGCACACTGGGTGCAGTGCCTAAAGACCTTGGCCTGCACTTAAAAACAATTGGCGTTGACAAAATTACCATCTATCAGTTGCAAAAGGCCACCCTACTTGGATCTGCACTCAGTGTTTGCTAATACATCACACAGTCCTAGACACTTTGGAAGTGTCCAATGTGTGATCCAATACAACAGCCAGCATAATGATCTTGTTTGCTGTGTACTAATCTTGTTGTGTATCAAATAATAATAATAATAATAATAATAATAATAATAATAACTGCCTGGGTGTTCAGTAGAGTCTCCTTCTCTGGAACTTATTGAAGTGAAGCTGGATGACTGTCAGGACCCTTTGATTATGCTTTTCCTGCCTGCCCGAAGGGACTGGACTAGATGCCCTCAGGGGGCCTCTTCCAATGCTACTTCGAATATGCTTTAATCTTTTTGTTGTGTCAGGAGTGACTTGAGAAACTTTTGCAAGTTGCTTCTGGTCGAAGCAAAAAGTGGACGCTAGAAATAATATCATACTGGAGCATTACAGCACACCCAAATACCTGGGAGTTATTCCGTACCATTCTCTGACCTATGAGAAGCGTTGCCTGAATACCAAGCAAAGAAAGTGGGTGCTAGAAATATTATCATATGAAAAATTATCATACGAAATCTGACTGGCACAACCTGGGGATCACAACCAGACACAGTGAAGACATCTGCCCTTGCGCTTGGTTACTCTGCTGCTGACTATGCTTTCCCAGTGTGGAACACATATCACCATGTTAAAACACTGGATGTGGCTCTTAATGAGACATGCCACATTATTACGGGGCGTCTGCATCCTACACCGTTTAACCGGCATTGCACCACCTGACATCCGCCGGGAAGTAGCAACCTATAATGAAAAGACCAAGGCAGTTACATCTCCAGCTCATCCCCTGTTTGGATATCAGCCAGCACACCAACAAAATAGTTTTCTAAGATCTGCAGAGACACTCGCTGGAACACCTCAGCAAGCGAGAGTCCAAAAGTGGCAGGCTCAAACCCAGATCCTCAATCAATGCCTGATAAAAAATGAGAGATTCCCTCCTGGGCACAGAGAAAATTCGGCAACTTGAACTGCACTCAGGCACCACGAGATACAGAGCCAACCTTGAGAAATGGGGCTACAAAGTGGAATCCATGACATGCGAGCGTGGAGAAGAGCAAACCACAGACCAATTACTGCAATGCAGTCTGAGCCCTGCCACGTGCACAATGGAGGACCTTCTTATAGCAACAGCAGCAGCACTCCAAGTGGCCAGATACTGGTCAAAGGACATTTAATAGAATGCCAAGTTTGCAAACTTTGTGTGTGTGTTTTTAAAAAATACAATACAATTGTTTGGTTCACTCCTGACACGATATATAAATAACATAAAGGACAGTTGGACATTTTAGGGTTTCATTTTTCCTTTATTGTTGGGAGTCGGTGGTGATGTTGGCGTCCCTACACCTCCTGGGTTCCCTTTGTGACCTGCAGAAGAAAAGGGACAAAACCGTCAATGAAGGATGCAGGCAGTGCGTTGCCCCACACGTCCACTTGTTGCTATCCCAGCAACCCCTTTACATGAGACTTTTTGCATCCCCCTTTTGAGATTACTACTATTAGGTAAAAGTAAAGGTAAAGGTAAAGGTTTTCCCCTAACATTAAGTCCGGTCGTGTCCAACTCTGGGGTGTGGTGCTCATCTCCATTTCTAAGCCGAAGAGCCAGCGTTGTCCATAGACGCCTCCAAGGTCATGTGGCCAGCATGACTGCATGGAGCACCGTTACCTTCCCGCCGGAGCGGTACCTATTGATCTACTCACATTTGCATGTTTTTGAACTGCAAAGTTGGCAGAACAACAACAACAACAACTACTACTACTACTAATAACAATAATTATTATAATTATAATAACAATAATTATTTATTTATTTATTTATTTATTTGATGCACTTATTAACCGCCATTCTCAGCCCTTAATAAATATTAATATAAGAAATATATAATAAATATAATATAATAATAAATAAATATTATAATAACAATAATTATTAGTATTATTATGGCAGAACTACTACTACTACTATACTCTATATTCTGCTCTATCTCCCCGAGGGGACTCAGGGCGGATTACAGAACACATATAGGGCAAGCATTCAATGCTGTTACACAATTAACAAGGATAGACAGTACACAAACAGAAGTAAAGGCATTTCCCATCTTATTTCCGGCATCTTGGAGACTGTGCTGCACTCCAGCCACCGGGGGGGGGGGGGGAGGTGGTGGTGGTGGTGGTGGTGGTGTTGCTGTCGCTCTATCTTCCATGCCCAGGAGTTTTGTCGTCCTTAGATGTCCTCTTGATCGATGTCCTTAATGGCACATTTAATTACCTAACTGCTACCCACTACTCATATTTCTGCTTTCAATCTGCTAGGTGGCCAGGGAGCTGGGGCTGACGGTGGGTACTCACCCCGACTCGGGCTCGAACTGCCAACCTCTAAATTGGCAGGATATTTTAAGATGCTCTGCTTTATTTTTGGTGTAGTTTTCCCTAACAGATCTGCTAGATGGGCAGGGTACGGGGCTGATGGTGGGTGCTCACCCCAACCCGGGCTCGAACTGCCAACCTTTTCGATCGTCAGGATTTTCTGCAGCTAGAAGTTTAGCCCGCTGTGCTAAGCCCTGCCCCTCTTTGAGGCCCTCTGTTGGGAGAAAGGTGGAATAGAACAAGAGATCCCATCTATTGACATGTCTTTTGAGGCTCTCTGTTGGGAGAAAGCCGGAATACACATATATAAAGGTAATAATATATATTCGTCTTACCTATCCTGAAGGGCTTTTGCAGAAAGCTGCAGAAGGAAAGACATGTGAGATTCAGATGAGAGGAAGCAGCCTCTCTCCCAATGACTACACAACCCATCACCCATGGTTACCTTTCTTCCACACTTTCCAGCGACTTGCCTTCATCCCCATTTTTTTGACAAAGGTATTGAACTTCTTCTTGATCGCCTTAGGCACTTGCTTTTTTCGGCCTGAAAGGGGACCCCAGAAAAGGAGGTGGGAAAAGGGAGTCAGTTTGGGAGATGTAGCACAGGGTGATGGGCCTGAACGTGGCCCCAGTCGGAAACCCCAGGGCCCACATATGGTTGCAGTTGACTAATGGGGTTTCTGATCTCAGAGAGTTTGCCTGCGCTCCTTCTATTTTTATCAGTTTTATACTAATTTATGCAATGCTTTTGATACGAAATAAAATAATAATAGGGTCATAAACCCGGGGCCCACATCTGGCTGCACCTGACTAATGGGGTTCCCAATCTGAGAGCGTTTGACTATGACAGAGTTGTTACCCCCCCCCTCAACCCTTAATTACACTTTCTTCCTCTACACTAACCTATGTGGGATTTATAGTACACACTAAGGTCCAATTTGTTGTACTCGGCTAGTGGGATTTCCCAGTTTGTCTATGGCAGGGTTTCCCCTCATTTGGTCTGGAAGGCTAAGTTTGGGGAAACACTAGTCTATCCATGTAACAACAACAACAACAACAAAAATAGCAGCGGTAACAACGACAACAAGAAAAACAATGTTATGTCGAAACGACAACAACAAAAACAATGTTATGTCGACTGTCTTAGAGAGGAGGTCTTCCGATTCATCCCAATTGACTTTTTAAAATGGGCCCCCTAATAGAGAATGAAGCCGAACATGCCCCCCCCCCCCCAAATAAGGGATAGTAACTTATAGTTCTGTAAAGGGCAAGGGCACCAGACTGCACAATAGGGGTTAAGTCTTGGTCAATATGCCAAGACACTAGCAACAGCAAGGACCCCAGGAGGCTTTCAGGGAGCAGATTGGTCCCTGGGCTCCAGCCCTTGGAAAGAGTTACAGTTTTCCAAGGGCCAAGGACAAGTCTCAACCTCAATGCTGCAGGACTCCCTTGACTGGCTCAGTGAAATCACCAAGCTCCCTTTGTGACTATTGGACTTTCTTCAAAACCTTTTTGGCTCTAATGAACTTATTTTTTACATATGAATTTCCTCCGCATGAACCATGGACACATGTTTTATTAAAAATTATTATTTTAATCAATTTCTCTGGCGGGTAGGGGGAGGGAGGGGTGCTTGATATGAATTTCTTGTGATTCCTATATTTCCCCATGTATTCTTCCCTCATATTTTTCTGGCCTGATTGAACCCATTGCCCCTTTCCCCCTCCCATTTGGGGAAATCAATCATGAAGCCGCCAGCTGAGCGGAGAGGACAATTAGAAATTACAAAGAACTCTTTTCATGATAACTCGTGCATGGAAAACATAGAATTGAAAACCTTAAGTTGGGTCTCAGAGTTGGTCCACCCAATGAAAGGATTTCGCTTGGCATCTTTGATCACATCACACTGGGGGGCAGAAAGGCCCTCGAAAAGCCTTTGCCCCTCTGAAACTGTTTACATTCAAGATTCTACACAGCAAACATCCACCCCAGCCTTTTTTCATTGTGTCTTATCTGATGGCAATAGGAAAGCCCGGATTAAGTAATCATTATTTATCGCCCACCCATCAAAGGACAATAGACTAGGCATCCTTTGCAGGATGGAGTCTCCGACTCAGGATTCCACAAGGCATGAAATCCATTAATCCATTCACGAGCCCATTGTTTCTTCTTCGTCCCACCTCCCTTCTGCTGATTCGCCAGAGCGCTGAAGCGGTAGGAGCTCTCCTATTGGCTCCTGCGCAGCGAAGAAGCTCAGTGATTGGCTCTGGTGCAGGGCGGCCGGCCGAACCTCCTCCCAGCTGGAATTGCGTCAGCCAATCACCATCGAGCTGGGAGGAGGGTGGAGGGCGGGAATTTTGAAACTGCTAAGCCTGTTATTCCTATAAAAATGTCTCTGATCTCTGTAACCACATGCTCTGTAGGCGAATGATTGCTACATTGCATCCTTTTCAGATGAATCGCTAATAAAAACACCTCGGTGCCGCTTCTTCAGCTTTGGTGAAATTTATTTGGAATTTTTAAGGGAATAAAAGTTGCTGAAATCAGGCTTCTCCAAGCTCGCCAAAGTAGCGATCCCTCTTTGGTGGGGTCTCAGGGTCCCTTCTGCTGGGGACAACCCTCCTAAAATTCCTATTGACTTCAAGATCACAAAGAGTTGGAAGCGACTGAACGAATAAACAACAACACAATATATCTCTGGGAAACATACCATAGAGTTCCAGGATGTGCAGGCCGGCAGTGGATATATGTGTAAAGAGGTAGGTCTTGTAGTCCGTGTCCATGATGGTGGTCTCTCCATCTGTCCAGAGAAACCCATGGAAGATGGATGCTCATTGACCCCAATGAACTCCAAAGCAAGACAAGGGTTGAGGTCCTTGGGGAAGCTTTAGCTCCCATCTGGGGAAGACACCTGTCTTTTGGGCTTACCTGATGAGGCGAAGACCCCGGGACTTTTCTTGGTAGCTATTACCTTTATCACGGTGCAGGCTCCATCCCTGGGAAGGAAGGAAGGAAGGAAGGAAAAAGAAGGTAAGGGAAAGGAGGGGGGAGGTGGAAAGGGGTGGGAAGATGGAGGGCAGGCAGGGAGGAAAAGAAGGAAGGAAGGAAGAGAAACAGGAAGGAAAAAGGATGGAATAAAGGAGGAAGGAAGGAAGGAAGGAAGGAAAAGAAAGGAAGGAAGAAAGGAAGGGGAAGGATACAAGGTAAAAAGGAAAAAGAAGGAAGGAAGAGAATGGGAGGGGAGGGAGAGAGGAAGGAAGGAAGGATAGAAAAAGGGAAGGGAGGAAGGAGAGGAAGGAAAGAAGGAAGAGAGGGAGAAAGCAAAAGGAAAGAGGAAGGAAAAAGAAGGGGAGGGGGGGAGGGAGGAAAAAGAGGACAAAGGTCAAAAAGTCCCACTTTTGGGGACAACCTGCTCTCCCTTCTAGGGACCAAAATTGTCCCATATTTGGCACTGTTGGGACCTTCTGGAGGTGCTTTGGAGGTGATGTCCTTGGGGAACTAATGTCCCTAAGGCCATGACCTGCTCAATAACTTGGGGGGATTTTGGAGGCCACTCACAGAGGGATCTCTACTTTTATTACGATGCCTCCATCGGCTGTGGGCTTTAGAGTGAAGGCATGTTTTTCCATTTGATCAGAGCCTGCCTTGATGGTCTCTACTGGGTACCACTTCCCAGCCAGCTGCAAGGAGGGGAAAGAGAAAAGGGAGATTAATGCCTGGAACGACCAAGTCAGAGGTACATCTACACTGCAGAATGAACATGAATGCAGACTGACACAACTTGATTCACCAGTTGTTATTGAAAAATTGACCAGCCCTACTCTAATAATAACAACTATAAATTTATAACATATTTTTAGAGCTTGGCTGAGTCTCAGCCAAGCTCAGCCCCAGCCCAACCCCAAACATTCCTGGGAGGATTAATCTAATCATTTACCAAGCTAAAAATGGGTTTGTGAGGGAACCCCTCAGGCCAGCCCATTATTTGCTTCCTCCCCATTCTTTCCCCCCGTCTTCTCTGTTAAGATTCTAACACCTCAGAAATGGACCTTTCCCTCATCTCCCAAGGGCCACTCTGTCAGCCTCAAGATAAATAATAATGAAATTCCCTTAAACTGTATCCCCAAGAAACTCCAACACATACAGATACACACACACACGCACACATGAAATTATACATATTTTCAATTCACAAAACAGACCCAGTTCTTTTCCATTCTCCGCCCAGGGTCTGTTATGCCAGGAGGATGTCTCGGCCAATGAGAAAGCGGATTGTAGGAGGCATGTCCTGACTAGCCAGGGGAGGAGTGGGAGGTTTGAATAGCTGCCAGACTGTATAAAATGTGCTGCACTTTTCTGTATGAGTTATGCCAGTTCTTTTGGCGATTACGCTGTTCTGTTATTCATCTGGCCAGTTGAATAAACCTCTGTTTTTGCCTTCAAACCTGGTCATGTTTTTCTGGCTTTCAAAGTAGCATGTCATGATAAGCAGCAGACTTATATTGCCCCCTGGTGACAGATAGCTGATTTCAGTAACACAGGGGATCCTGGGAGCTGTAGTTCCCCAAGGCCCATTGCCTTTTCTATCAATGAGGACTAACCTCCAACTCCCAGGGTTCCATAACACTGAGATCAGGGCAGATAAAGCAGGGACAAACTGCATTTACACACAAGTGTAGCTGCACCCGAAATGGGGATTGAAACCCCAGTCCTTCTGGGGTGTATTGCTACTACTAATATAATTTCAAAGGATTTTGGGAGGTCCCAATAAAATAATAAATATGATGATATTTATTATTATTCTTATATTTCCTCTCAAAATTCCCTTGCTCCCATACTGTGGAACGCACTGAATGTTTGAGATGTGCCGAATCCAGTTTCAGAGTCCCAGTCCACTGTTTCCCTTACTTACCTGTATTGTATGTCGATCCCAATTGGTATGTATCACCTTTTGTGGGGATTACTCCCGATGCACCTGGAAATGGTTACCTTTGTGACGTCGACATCTGTCATGACAGGAACATCTTTTGCAAAGGCCAGGAAGGGGAGACCCAACAGAAGCAATGCGAGCGAGTGCAGGGATGTCTTGGCCATCTTCGTGTTGTTTTTTTTTTTTTTTTGCTTTGAGCTTCATTTTTGTGATCCTTGCATTTATATCCCTTCCTTGATGCCTTCATTGATCAGGCAAGAAACTCCACACAAAGTTGGCCTTCTACCAGAAGGAAGGAAGTGTGAGCAAATTGCTTTGAGAAGATCTCGTTCTGCCAACGGACCAAGAAATTGCCATTTTGTCGAGGAATGCCAAGGATGGCCAAGAAATCATGATGGACAAGTTGTGGCCATCTGTTCATTCAACCCATTTTTAAGAAAGCCATTTTGCAAAAGTCTTGGCCTAGGATGTGGTCTTCTCTGTTCTGGATAGTTCTCTCTCTGTGTCTGGAAGGTTGCCCTCGACAAAAGTAAATAAACATAGTTTCTCTTTTGGGCTTCTAGGTTGGCCATTGAAGAGAAACCATTGTGGCTTTTGTTGCATTGTTGACTGTTTCACCCCAATGGATGGCCATTGATCTCCCCCTGAACGACACAACCATTCATGGGAGAGGGACCGAGGGATCTTAGTGGGCCTCAAGCATTGTCCTCCAGTGATAGCATTCTCGTGTCTTGGGAAGTCATTATCCTATCCTATCCTATCGAATTTGTCATCAATCATTTCATCATCATCATCATCATCATCATCATCATCATCATCATCATTTAATAACTTATTAATCGCCCTCCATCCGAGAATGCTCCAGGCGATTTACAGCTAAATTATAAAAGATAAAATACATACATACAAAAATTAAAAATCAACGGAGATCGAATGCTCTAGTAAAAAGCCAGGTCTTAAGTGCGAGAGTAAAAGGCCCTCAGTCACACATGACTCTCATGTAGGGCGGCAAGGAATTCCACGAGGCAGGGGCAGAAATAGAAAAAGCCCTGCGCCTGGTCCTTTCCAAGTGCACTTCTCTAGGACCCGGTATATGGCGTAAGTCACATTGGGCTGGTCGTTGTGACCGTTGTGGGAGAAGGAGAGGCGGTCCCTAAGGTACGATGGACCCTGGCCGTAAAGAGTTTTAAAGGTCAGAACTAGCATCTTATACAGGCCACGGTACTCAGTTGGAAGCCAATGTAAATGTTGCAGCACTGGTGTTATATGGCATTTCATGGGCGTTCTTGTGAGTAGCCTGGCTGCCTCATTCTGAACAATATGAAGCTTTTGGGTCGTAGACATCGGAAGGCCCACATACAGGGCGTTGCAATAGTCCGGCCTAGATGTGACCGTGGCATGGATGACAGTTGCCAGAGCCTCGTCAGATAGGTAGGGTGCCAGTTGCCTCGCTTGTCGTAGATGGAAAAAGGCCTGTTTGCTGGCAGCAGCGACCTGAGCTTACATTGTCAGCTGTGAATCCAGGACGACACCTAAGCTCTTAACAGTGGTCGATGGAGATAGGGCGGCACCATCGAAGGTGGGTAATGGAGGAGTCAGACCTGCCGGGCGGCCATGCCAGAGAATCTCAGTCTTCGCTGGGTTCACCTTCAGTCTGCTAGCACGTAGCCAGTTTGACAGAGCTTCCAGA
Organism: Anolis sagrei; assembly: GCF_037176765.1. NCBI lineage: Eukaryota > Metazoa > Chordata > Lepidosauria > Squamata > Anolidae > Anolis > Anolis sagrei. The sequence continues at coordinate 14,896,218 of NC_090031.1, read as the reverse complement.
CATAGGGTGATATTGTCTGGAATTTACATTGCTCCATGCTCCAGGCGCAGAAGGAGTTGGGTATCGTCTGCATATTGGTAGCAGTCCAGGCCGAAACTCCGAGCCAAACTAGCAAGGGGTCTAACGTAGATGTTGAAGAGAAGAGGAGAGAGAATTACACCTTGGGGGACCCCAATTTCCTTTTGGTTTCATGCAAATCTCCCATTTGCCAAAATATATGATCCTGTGCTTTTCTTTTCCATTTCTGGCTGAAGAAGTTAACCTTTGGTTCGTCCCATCAAATGCCAGGTCTGCCCAAGGGCCGCTTGTGGTCTCTTGATATCCAGTTCATTAGTCAACATGCCCATTGGTTGTCTTTGGTTCATGCTCCATGCCCTGCCCATCTTCTTTTTGCCTCATAGATTTCATTGAACATGTCACATACCCCAGTTCTTTATTGCTGACTTTATGTCTTATTGTCACACCACACATCATTCTTTCTTTCCATGGCTCTCTGAATCACCGCCGGTTTTTACTCCTCTAACATTGTTGTTGCCCATGTTTCAGATGTGTATAACATTGCTGGTAAAACTAGTGTTGAAGATATCTGCTCTGACTTTCATTGGTAGCTTATCACCTGTTTCCATAATTCTATTTAACCTAGAATTATGTAAAAAATAGACCCATGTACGAGGTTGAATGAAAAGTAATGCTTCCACCTTTGTAACTCCACAACAGATGGCAGTACTAGTATGCGGCAAGTACTGGCTTGTTCAGTAGACTCTCCTCCACAGTTCCATTTTTGCATGAAGCCTTAGCATTGAATAGTTGAGTTGTTAAAGTGTGAAGTATAGAACTCTGCGCAGACGGTCAGTCAATGTGACTTAAGCAATGTGCACTCATTGAATTTTTGTCAGCAGAAGGTGTCACCCAAAGGAGATTCATCAGAGAATGCAAGCTGTTTATGATGATTGTGTTGATGTTAGTATTGTGCGTCATTGGATGAGTAAATTTAAAGATGTTGAGGTGGGAACATCTGACTTGCATGACAAACAAAGAGTTGGACGTCCTGTGCAACCACCGAGTTTCACAAGCAAAAGGTTGACAGATTGATTCAGGACGATCGTCGTATCACTCAGAGAAAATTTTCAAGCATAATCGTCATTTCACAAGAATGTGTGAATCACATTATTGCTTTGCTTGCTATCGGAAGATCTGTGCACAATGAGTACCCAGGATGAGAGAACCGTGAGACGCTGGTTGCGGAAACAGAGTGTCGACTTCTTCCATGACGGCTTCAGAAAACTTGTTCATTGTTGGCAGAAATGTATCCAATTGTCTGGTGATTATGTGGAAAAGGGAATAGTGGTAGTTAAAGAGCACATTCTAAGGATTATTTCTGTGCTCTCCCCGGATTTGGACCTGCGACCTGTCGGTTTTTAGTCCTGCTGGCACAGGGGTTTAACCCACTGTGCCACTGGGGGCTCTGCTTAAATTAGACATGTGCATTCCGGAGAAACAGTTTTGTGTTCCGGCTTTTGATCCGTTTTTGTAGGTCTCCTGAAATTGGGAGCGTTGTTTTCGATTCTTTTGTTTCGGGGCCTGAAAATTGGACCATTATTGAGGAAGGGGTTTCCCACTCACTGGCTCCCTTTCCCGGCTTGCATTCTTCTTACCTGCCACCTGCTGTTTCTACTCTAGAGTAAGAGGCGCTCAGCTGCAGACGTGCTCCAGGCCTGCCTGCCTGCACACACACTCTGCCACCACACTCTCTGAGAGTGTGTATGTGTGGAGGAGCATGCAGGCATACCTGGGGTGCGACTGCCTGCCTGCACACCCCGCCAGACACGCACTCTCCAAGGCACGGAGTCAAGTTTGGATGCACACGAAAGCAGGCTTTTGTGTCGAGCAGATTTTCGTGTGGGGAGGAGGCTTCCCGTTTCGTGCTTCTGAAAAAACAGAAGACACAAAAGAAACGGTGGAAACGTTTGGAACAAATTTTGCACCCATGTCTACTTTAAATCATGTATCCCATGTGGATGCACCCCTTTCTTCTTTCATTCGGTAAGAGCCATTTGGGCTTTATTAACATAAAGGAGTTTTGCAAGTTCCTTCTTGTCAAAGCAAAAAGTGGACGCTAGAAATAATATCATACTGGAGCATTGCAGCACACCCAAATACCTGGGAGTTATTCTGGACCGTTCTCTGACCTACGAGAAGCATTGCCTGAATAACAAGCAAAATGTGGGTGCTAGAAACAATATCATATGACAGCTGACTGGCACAACCTGGGGATCACAACCAGACACAGTGAAGACATCCGCCCTTGTGCTATGCTACTCTGCTGCTGACTATGTATTCCCAGTGTGGAACACATCTCACCACGTTAAAACACAGGATGAGGCTCATAATGAGACATGCCTCATTATCACGGGGCCCTACACCACTGGAGAAATTACACTGTTTAGCCAGCATTGCACCATCTGACATCCGCTGGGAAGTAGCAACCAATAATGAAAGGACCAAGGCAGTGAGATCTCCAGCTCATCCCTTGTTTGGGTATCAGACAGCACGCCAGTGCTCTAAATCAAGAAATAGTTTTCTAAGATCTACAGAGACACTCGCTGGAACACCTCAGCAAGCGAGTCCAAAAGTGGCAGGCTCAAACCCAGAACCTCAATTAATGGCTGATACCAAATGAGAGACACCCTCCTGGGCACAGAGAAAATTCGGCAACTTGGAAGGTGCTGAACAGACTACGCTGTGGCACCACGAGATGCAGAGCCAACCTTAAGAAATGGGGTCACAAACTGGAGTCCATGACATGTGAGTGTGGAGAAGAGCAAACCACAGACCATTTACTACAATGCGGTCTGAGCCCTGCCACATGCACAATGGAGGACCTTCTTATAGCAACACCAGCAGCACTCCAAGTGGCCAGCTACTGGTCAAAGGGCATTTAATAGAATGCCAAGTTTGCAAACTTTGTGTGTGCATTTTTAAAAAATACAATACAACTGTTTGGTTCGCCCCTGACATGATAAATAAATAACACAAAGGACAGCTGGACATTTTAGGGTTTCATTATTCCTTTATTGTCGGTAGTCGGTGTTCAAGCACCTCCTGGGTTCCTTTAGGGATCTGCAGAAGAAAAGGGACAAACCGTCAATGAAGGATGCAGGCAGTGCGTTACCTCACATGGCCACTTGTTTCTATCCCAGCATCCCCTCTACTTGCAGGTCTTTTGCACCCCTCTTTTGATATTACTACTACTACTACGTAAAGGTAAAGGTTTCCCCCTGACATTAAGTCCAGTTGTGTCTGACTCTGGGGTGTGGTGCTCATCTCCATTTCTAAGCCGAAGAGCCAACGTTGTCCGTAGACACCACCAAGGTCATGTGGCCAGCATGACTGCATGGAGTGCCGTTACCTTCCCGCCGGAGCGGCACCTATTGATCTACTCATATTTGCATGTTTTCGAACTGCTAAATTGGCAGAACTACTACTACTACTACTACTACTACTACTACACTCTATATTCTGCTCTATCTCCCCGAGGGGACTCAGGGCAGATCACAGCACACACATACAGCAAGCACTCAATATTGTTACACAATTAACAATGATAGACAGTACACAAACAGAGATAAAGGCATTTCCCATCTTATTTCCGGCATCTTGGGGTGGGGGTGGTGGTGGGGGTGGTGCTGTCGCTCTATCTTCTATGCCGAGGAGTTTTGTTGTCCTTAGATGTCCTCTCGATCGATGTCCTTAATGGCACATTTAATTACCTAATTGCTACCCACTACTCATATTTCCGCTTTCAATTTGCTAGGTGGCCAGGGAGCTGGGGCTGACGGTGGGTACTCACCCCGACACGGGCTCGAACTGCCAACCTCTTGATCAGCAGGATATTTTAAGATGCTCTGCTTTATATTTGGTGTTGTTTTCCCTAACAGATCTGCTAGATGGGCAGGGTGCGGGGCTGATGGTGGGTGCTCACCCCAACCAGGGCTCGAATTGCCAACCTTTCGATCATCAGGATTTTCTGCAGCTTAGCTGTGCTAAGCCCGGCCCCTCTTTGAGGCCCTCTGTTGGGAGAAAGGTGGAATAGAACAAGAGATCCCATCTATTGACATGTCTTTTGAGGCTCTCTGTTGGGAGAAAGCTGGAATACACATATATAAAGGTAATAATATATATTCGTCTTACCTATCCTGAAGGGCTTTTGCAGAAAGCTGCAGAAGGAAAGACATGTGAGATTCAGATGAGAGGAAGCAGCCTCTCTCCCAATGACTACACAACCCATCACCCATGGTTACCTTTCTTCCACACTTTCCAGCGACTTGCTGGCTTCATCCCCACTTTTTTGACGAAGGTATTGAACTTCTTCTTGATCTCCTTAGGCACTTCCTTTTTTCGGCCTGAAAGGGGACCCCAGAAAAGGAGGTGGGAAAAGGGAGTCAGCTTGGGAAATGTAGCACAGGCTGATGGGCCTGAAGATGGCCCCAGTCAGAAACCCCAGAGCCCACATATGATTGCACTTGACTAATAGGGTTTCTGATCTCAGAGCGTTTGCCTGCGCTCCTTCTATTTTTATCAGTTTTATACTAATTTATGCAATGCTTTTGATACGAAATAAAATAATAATAGGGGCATAAACCTCGGTGCCCACATCTGCTGCACCTGACTAATGGGGTTCCTAATCTATGACAGAGTTGTTACCCCCCCCCCCCCAACCCTTAATTACACTTTCGCCTCTACACTAATCTATGTGGGATTTATAGTACACACTAAGGTCCAATTTGTTGTACTTGGCTAGTGAGATTTCCCTATTTGTCTATGGCTTCCCCTCCTTTGGTCTGGAAGGCTAAGTTTGGGGAAACACTAGTCTATCCATGTAACAACAACAACAACAGCAGCAGTGGCGGCGGCTGCAGCAACAAGAACAACAATGACAACAACAAAAACAATGTTATGTTGATTGTCTTAGAGAGGAGGTCTTCCGATTCATCCCAACTGACTTTTTAAAATCGGCCCCCTAATATATCTCTTCATGAGATCACAAAGAGTTGGAAGCGACTGAACAAATGAACAGCAACACAATATATCTCTGGAAAACATACCATAGAGTTCCAGGACACGCAGCTTGCCAGCGGATATATATGTGAAGAGGTAGGTCTTGTAGTCCGTGTCCATGACGGTGGTCTCTCCATCTGTCCAGAGAAACCCATGGACGATGGATGCTTATTCACCCCAATGAACTCAAGGCTTGAGGTCCTTGGGGAAACTTCAACTCCCATCTGGGGAAGACAACCTGTCTTCTGGGCTTACCTGATGAACCGAAGACCCCGGGCCTTTTCTGGGTACCGACTATCTCTATCACGGAGCAGGCTCCATTCCTGGGAAGGAAGGAAGGAAAAAGAAGGGAAAGGAGGGAGGAGGAAAAGGAAGGAAGCAAGGAAGAAAAAAAGGGGTGGAAAAATGGAAGGCAGGCAGGGAGGAAAGGAAGGAAGGAGGGAAGTGAAACAGAGGAAGGAAAAAGGATGGGAGGAAGGAGGAAGGAAGGAAAAGAAAGGTAGGAAGGGAAGATAGGAAGGGAAAGGAAGGATACAAGGAAGAAAGGAAAAAGAACGGAAAGAAGGAAGGAAGGAAAGAAGGAAGAGAGGGGAGGAAGGAGAGGAAGGAGAAGGAAAGAAGGAAGAGAGGGAGAAAGCAAAAGGAAAGAGGAAGGAAAAAGGAGGGGAGGGAGGGAGGGAGGGAGGGAGGGAGGAAGGAAGGAAGGAAGGAAGGAAGGAAGGAAGGAAGGAAGGAAAAAGAGGACAAAGGTCAAAAACTTTTGGGGACACCCTGCTCTCCCTTCTAGGGAGCAAAATTGTCCCATATTTGGCACTGTTACCCAATTGGGACCTTCTGGAGGTGCTTTGGAGGTGATGTCCATGGGGCAGCCATAACATGCTCCATGACTTGGGGGGATTCCAGAGGCCACTCACTTAGGAATCTCTACTTTTGCTACGATTCTTCCATCGGCTGTGGGCTTTAGAGTGAAGGCATGGCTTTCAATTCGACCAGAGCCTGCCTTGATGGTCTCTACAGGGTACCACTTTCCGGCCAGCTACAAGGAGGGGAAGGAGAAAAGGGAAATTAATGCCTGGAACAACCAAGTCAGGGGTACATCTACACTGCAGAATGAACATGAATGCAGATTGACCCAACTTGATTCACCAGTTGTTATTGAAAAATTGACCAGCCCTACTCTAATAATTACAACTATAAATTTATAACATATTTTTTGAGCTTGGTTGAGTCTCAGCCAAGCTCAGCCCCAGCCCAACCCCAAACATTCCTGGGAGGATTAATCTAATCATTTACCAAGTTAAAAATGGGTTTGTGAGGGAACCCCTCAGGCCAGCCCATTACTTGCTTCCTCTCCATCTTTTCCCCTCTCTTCTCTGCTAAGATTCTAACACCTCAGAAATGGACCTTTCCTTCATCTCCCAAGCCCCACTCTCTCAGCCTCAAGATAAATAATAATAAAAAATATAAAATTCCCTTAAACTGTATCCAGAAGAAACTCCAACACATACATATACAGACACAAACACATGAAATTATACATATTTTGAATTCACAAAACAGACCCAGTTCTTTTCCACTCTCCACCCCGGGTTCTTTATGTCAGGAGGATGTCTCAGCCAATGAGAAAGCGGATTGTAGGAGGCATGTCCTGACTAGCCAGGGGAGGGAGTGGGAGGTTTGAATAGCTGCCAGGCTGTATAAAATGTGCTGCACTTTTTGTATGAGTTATGCCAGTTCTTTTGGCGATTATGCTGTTCTGTTATTCATCTGGACAGCTGAATAAACCTCTGTTTTTGCCTTCAAACCTGGCTTTCAAAGTAGCAGACTTATATTGCCCCCTGGTGACAGATAGGTGATTTAAGTAACACAGGGGATCCTGGGAGCTGTAGTTCCCCAAGGCCCATTGCCTTTTCTGTCAATGAGGACTAACTTCCAACTCCCAGGGTTCCATAGCGTTGAGATCAGGGCAGATAAAGCAGGGACAAACTGCATTTACTCACAAGTGTAGCTGCACCCGAAATAGGGATTCAAACCCCAGTCCTTCTGGGGTGTATTGCTACTACTAATATAATTTCAAAGGGCTTTGAGAGGTCCCAATAAAATAATAAATATGATGATATTTATTATTCTTCTTATATTGCCTCTCAAAATTCTCTTGCTCCCATAGGGTGGAACTCACTAAATGATTGAGATGTGCCGAATCCAATTTAAGATTCCCAGTCCACTGTTTCCCTTACTTACCTGTATTGTATGTTGATCCCAATTGGAATGTATCACCTTTTGTGGGCATTACTCCAGATGCACCTGGAAACTGTTACCTTTGTGTAGTCGACATCTGTCATGACAGGAACATCATTTGCAAAGGCCAGGAAGGGGAGACCCAACAGAAGCAATGCAAGCAGTTGCAGGTATGCCTTGGCCATCTTTGTGGGTTTTTGTTTATTTTGGCTTTGAGCTTCATCTTTGTGATCCTTGCATTTATAGCCCCCCCGTGATGCCTTCATTGATCAGGTAAGAAAGTCCACGTAAAGTCAGCCTTCTGCCAGAAGGAAGGAAGTGTGAGCAAATTGCTTTGAGAAGATCTCGTTCTGCCAACGGACCAAGAAATGGCTGTTTTGTCGAGGGATGCCAAGGATGGCCAACAAACCATGACGGACAAGTTGTGGCCATCAGTTCATTCAACCCATTTTTAAGGAAGCCATTTTGAAAATGTCTCAGCCTAGGATGTTGTCTTCTCTGTTCTGGATAGTTCTCTGTGTTTGGAAGGGTGCCCTCGACAAAAATAAAAAAAAATAGTTTCTCTTTTCGGCTTCTACGAGGGTTGAATCAAAAGTAATGCCTCCACCTTTGTAACTCCTCAACATATGGCAGTACCGATATGTGGCAGGTACTGGCTTGTTCAATAGACCCTCCTCTACAGTTCCATTTTGGTGGGAGGTCTTGGCATTGAATGGTTGTGTTGTTAAAGTGCGAAGTATGGAACCCTGCACAGACAGTCGGTCAATGCGACTTATGCAACGTGCAGTCATGGAATTCTTGACAGCAGAAGGTGTCACCCCAAAGGAGATTCATCAGAGAATGCAAGCTGTTTATGGGGATTGTGTTGATGGGAGTACTGTGCGTCGTTGGGCGAGAAAGTTTAAAGATGTTGAGGTGGGAACATCTGACTTGGGTGACAAACAAAGAGTTGAACGCCCCGTGACAGCAACCACTGAGTTTCACAAGCAAAAGGTTGACAAATTGATTCAGGACGATTGTCATATCACTCAGAGAGAAATTTCAAGCATAATCAGCATTTCACAAGAATGTGTGGGTCACATTATTGCTTTGGGTATCGGAAGATCTGTGCACAATGGGTACCCAGGATGTTGACGCCTGAAATGAAAGCGCACAGACTTGAAACTTCAGAGTCTGGATCTCAACACCGTACGGCATCCTCCATACAGTCCAGATTTAGCACCGTCTGACTTCCATCTGTTTCCGAAAATGAAAGAAGATCTGCGGGGACATCATTATGCTTCTGAGGAAGACGTTGAAAGAACTGTGAGATGCTGGTTGCGGAAACAGAGTGTTGACTTCTTCCTTGACGGCTTCAGAAACCTTGTTCAGTGTTGGCAGAAATGTATCCAATTGTCTGGTGATTATGTGGAAAAGTGAACAGTGGTAGTTAACGAGCACATTCTAAGGATTATTTCTGCGTTTGATTTATTAAAATATTCCCATCCAAATCCAAGTAACGAAGGTGGAGGCATTACTTTTTGTTCAACCCTCGTAGGTTGGCCGTTGAAGAGAAGCCATTGTGGCCTTCTTTGCATTGCTGGCTGTTTCACCCCAACGGATGGCCATTGATCTCCCCCTGAAGGACGCAACCATCCATGGGGAAGGTACATAGGAGGCTTAGTGGGCCTCAAGCATTGTCCTCCAGTGACAGCATTCCCTCTCCATTGGAGTTTTGTGTTTTGGGAAGTCATTTTGCGGGGGGTGTTCTTTAAAGATTTCCCTGACCCACTTCCATTTATCACAACGATGTGAGTTTTGAGAATGGAGCCAGTGGAATACAGAGCAGTCCAGAAGGGGAGTCAAAGTGGCTCACAGAACACACATAAGGCTAACATCCAGTGCTGATTACACAATTGAGAAGGGCAGACAACACAAACAGAGGTAAAGACGGTTTTCCCCATCTTGGAGGCTGTGCTCGACTGGCCACAGACAGTGCTGTTGCTCCATCTTCGATGCCGAGGAGCTTTTTCTCCCGATCGTTGTCCTTAAGGACGCCTTTATGACCTCCCTGTTAAAAGCAGTACCTATTTACTCGTATTTCTGCTTTTGACCTGCTAGGTGGGCAGATGAGCTGGGGCTGATGGTGGGTGCTCACCCTGACCTGGGCTCAAAATTCCGACCTTTCAATTGCCAGGGTTTTTCTGTAGCACAGTGATTTAGCCTGCTGTGCTAAGCCCGGCTCCTTTAAAAAACAACTGAAGACATACCTTTGCTCACTGGCTTATGAGGAGGAGGAATAGTTTGTAATACTACCATTATACCTCTGATTAATAGTTGCCATCCGTATCCATGCTGTGCTCACCCCACCAGCTCAATAGATATCTTGAGCAATGATTCATTGATTTGCCCCAAAGAAATGGGAAATTATTTCTTTCCATTTGATGTTTTGTCTTATGTCTGTTATAACAGGCTGTGCTTTTATTTAATTTAGTTTCTTAAGTTATAATTAATATTCATATGTTGGGTTGTATAAATTTTGTTCGTATGGATGTATTGTTGTTGTATTCGGGCATTGAATGTTTGCCTTTTATGTTTGGAATCCACCCTGAGTCCCTTTGGGGAGATAGAGTGGAATATAAATAAGGTCGTTATTATTATTATTATTACTACTACTACTACTACTACTAGTTGTCCCCTGCCATGCATTTCTGTGGCCTAGTCTGTGCATATGTGTTTTTTGTGTATATATATTTGTGTATATGTACATATATGCATGTTTGCATATATGTGTGTGTGTGTGTGTGGTTTTGTGCATGCGCTATAGTGTCATTTTGTTTGTTTTTTTTGTGCTTCTGCTGTGTTTTTCAGGGTTTTTATGAGTGATGGTCACTTGTTGGCCTGATAGGTGTCTTGTGTCCAAATTTAGTGTCAATTCATCCAGTGGTTTGTGAGTTATATTAATCCCAAAAACGAACATTATATTTTTATTTATATAGATTATTATTATTATTATTATTATTATTATTATTTATGGCTGAATGGAGTTGGACTGGAAGGCCCTTTGGGTCTCTTCCAACTCTATGAATTTATACCTGTATCTCAATCATCTCTCTCTCCTATAATATCTATGGCTGTGTGGCCATCTGTCGGGAGGGATCGGATGGTGACTTCCTTTGCGACAGAAGAGGAAGTGGACTGGATGGCCCTTGGTCCCCCTTCCAAACCAGGATTGTGTAAAAGGGTACAGAGTGTGTGCTGAGTGTGCACATATTTATGACATTGTTTTAATAGATGGCTCATTGATGATAGATTTAGGGGAACATGGGCTTCCACTGTATCCAGAGGTCATGTATGAGAAGGGCAAGAGAATAAATATATCCATAATGAACTTCTACCCTAAGCTGCGTTAACTTTCCATTCTTTTCCTCTTGGTGAAATGACAGGGAGAAGTTTTGAGGAAAAGAGACAAGGAGAGTTCCTGAGGTCTGAAAAAGCATGGTTTATTCTCGGTTGGCGGCAACCGGATATGGACCCTGCTGGAAAAACAGGGTACAGAACAAATAAAAGCCTTGGTTTATATACCCTTTAAAATAACATCTATGCATCATACAGGCATCACAATGTGCGTCACAAAATTCTTCTTTTACATTGACTTCAATGCCATATTTTAACTTCAACACCTGTCAATCTTCATTTTGAGCATCCTTATCTGAGGAGGTGCTATTAATGAGGACCATTGCCAGAATGTCTACTAAACCCCTGATAGCAAGAGCTTCCATCCATCTTGAGATAAGTTCTTCCTGAAGCCTCTTGATGGCCAGCTCATTTAATCCTACGATAAGCTTCGCCTGGTAACAAAATGGAAGGAGTCTCCTGAGATATGCCAGAGGCCTCTAGACATTCCTTTCTTTAGACCCTGGTCTCTCTTGAGACATCTAATTTTGCAGCTTTTAAGAAGCCAAGTGAAGTTCATGCATACATACATCGTTTGTGATTTATATATTTTCTAACTCCTATTTCTAATATGGTTACATCCAATAAACATTTTCCAATATGTGTATTATGCACTTTCATCTTGCCTTCATCATTTGCAAAACCTGCCTCCTTTTGTGATATAGTCATTCAGTTTCACTAGCAAAGCGGAGGTCATACCAACCCTTCATAAGAGTTTCATACAAAGGGCTGTCTGGGCTTTGTATACATAAAGGACACCTGGACATTTTAAGGTTTCATTATTCCTTTATTGTTGGGAGTCGGTGGTGATGTTGGCGTCCCTACACCTCCTGGGTTCCTTTAGGGACCTGCAGAAGAAAAGGGACAAACCGTCAATGAAAGATGCGGGCAGTGCGCTGCCCCACACGTCCACTTGTTTCTATCCCAGCATCCATTCTACTTGCAGGGCTTTTACAGCCCCCTTTTGATATTATTACTACTACTATGTAAAGGTAAAGGTTTCCCCCTGACATTAAGTCCGACTCGGGGGTGTGGTGCTCATCTCCATTTCTAAGCTGAAGAGCCGGCATTGTCCGTAGACACCTCCAAGGTCATGTGGCCAGCATGACTGCATGGAGCACCGTTACCTTCCTGCCCATGCTGTTACACAATTAACAAGAATAGACAATACACAAACAGAGGTAAAGGCATTTCCCATTTTATTTCCAGCATCTTAGAAGCTGTGCTTGACTTCAGCCCCAGGGGGGTGCTGTTGCTCCATCTTCCATGCCTAGGAGCTTTGTCGTCCTTAGACATCCTCCCGATCGATGTCCTTAATGGCGGATTTAATTACCTACTGATACTCGTAACTTCCATTACTGCTTTCGATCTAATAGGTGGGCAGAGAGCTGGGGCTGACAGTGGGTGCTCACCCCAACCTGGGCTCGAACTGCCAACCTTTCGATTGGCAGGATTTCCGCAGCTACAGGTTTAGCCCGCTGTGCTAAGCCCGGCCCCTCTTTGAGGCCCTCTGTTGGGAGAAAGGTGGAATAGAACAAGAGATCCCATCTATTGACATGTCTTTTGAGGCTCTCTGTTGGGAGAAAGCCGGAATACACATATATAAAGGTAATAATATATATTCGTCTTACCTATGCTGGTGGGCTTTTGCAGAAAGCTGCAGAAGGAAAGACATGTGAGATTCAGATGAGAGGAAGCAGCCTCTCTCCCAATGACTACACAACCCATCACCCACGGTTACCTTTCTTCCGCACTTTCAAGCGACGTGCCGGCTTCATCCCCACTTTTTTGACCAAGGCTTTGAACTTCTTCTTGATCTCCTTAGGCACTTTCTTTTCTCGGCCTGAAAGGGGACCCCAGAAAAGGAGGTGGGAAAAGGGAGTCAGCTTGGGAGATGTAGTACAGGGTGATGGGCCTGGAAGTGGCCCCAGTAGGAAGCTTTTATGGGGCATAAAGCCTGGGGCCCATATATGGTTGTACTTGACTAATAGGGTTCCCAATCTGAGAGCCTTTGCCTATGACAGAGTTGTTACCCCCCCCCCCAACCCTTAATTACACTTTCTCCCTTTACACTAATCTAGGTGGGATTTATAGTACACACTAAGGTCCAATTTGTTGTACTCGGCTAGTGGGATTTCCCTATTTGTCTATGGCAGGGCTTCCCCTCCTTTGGTCTGGAAGGCTAAGTTTGGGGAAACACTAGTCTATCCATATAACAACAACAACAACAAAAATAGCAGTGGCGGCAGCAGCAACAACAACAACGACAACAACAAAAACAATGTTATGTTGACTGTCTTAGAGAGGAGGTCTTCCGATTCATCCCAATTGACTTTTTAAAATGGGTCCCCTAATATATCTCTTCATGAGATCACAAAGAGTCGGAAGCAACTGAACGAATAAACAACAACACAATATATCTCTGGGAAACGTACCGTAGAGTACCAGGATGCGCACTTTGCTGTTGGATAAATGTGCGAAGAGGTAGGTCTTGTAGTCCGTGTCGATGACGGTGGCCTCTCCATCTGTCCAGAGAAACCCATGGAAGATGGATGCTCATTAACCGCAATGAATTCCACGGCAAGACAAGGCTTGAGGTCCTTGGAGAAACTTCAACTCCCATCTGGGGAAGACATCCTGTCTTCTGGGCTTACCTGATGAGGTGAAGACCCCGGGACTTTTCTTGGTACTGATTGCCTTTTTCACAGTGCAGGCTCCATCCCTGGGAGGGAAGGAAAGAAGGAAGGAAGGAAGGAAGGAAGGAAGGAAGGAAGAGAAACAGAGGAAGGAAAAAGGATGGAATAAAGGAGGAAGGAAGAAAAAGAAAGGAAAGGAAGAAAAGAAGTGAAAGGAAGGATACAAGGAAGAAAGGAAAAAGAACGGAAAGAAGGAAGGAAGGAAGGAAGGAAGGAAGGAAGGAAGGAAGGAAGGAAGGGGATGTGAGGGGAGGGAGAGAGGAAGGAAGGATAGAAAAAGGGAAGGGATGAAGAAGAGGAAGGTCAAGGAAAGAAGGAAGAGAGGGAGAAAGCAAAAGGAAAGAGGAAGGAAAAAGAAGGGGGGAGGGAGGGAGGGAGGGAGGGAGGGAGGGAGGGAGGGAGGAAGGAAGGAAGGAAGGAAGGAAGGAAAGAAGGAAGGAAAAAGAGGACAAAGATAAAAAAAATCCACTTTTAGGGACACCCTGCTCTCCTTTCTAGGGACCAAAATTGTCCCATATTTGGCACTGTTTTCCAATTGGGACCTTCTGGAGGTGCTTTGGAGGTGATGTCCTTGGGGATCTCAGGTCCCAAAGACCATGACCTGCTCCGTGACTTGGGGGGATTCCGGAGGCCACTCACTGAGGGATCTCGAGGTTTGTTACGATGCCTCCGTCGGCTGTGGGCTCTAGAGTGAAGGCATGGATTTCAACTGGATCAGAAGCTGCCTGGATGGTCTTTACTGGGTACCACTTTCCGGCCAGCTGCAAGGAGGGGGAGGAAAAAAGGGAGATTAATGTGTGGAATGACCAAGTCAGGGTGCATCTACACTGCAGAATGAAATTGGCCCAACTTGGTTCACATGTTATTGAAAAATTGACCAGCCCTACTCTAATAATTACAACTATAAATCTATAATGTATTTTTAGAGCTTGGGTGGGTCTCAGCCAAGCTCAGCCCCAGCCCAAACCCAAACATTCCTGGGAGGATTAATCTAATCATTTACCCAACTAAAAATGGGTTTGTGAGGAAACCCCTCAGGCCAGCCCATTATTTGCTTCTTCTCCATCTTTTCCCCTCTCTTCTCTGCTAAGATTCTAACACCTCAGGATTGACCTTTCCCTCACCCATGCTCTCTCAGCCTCAAGATAAATAACAATAAAATTATAAAAATCCCTTAAACTGCATCCCCAAGAAACTCCAATACATACAGATACGCACACACAGGGCAGATAAAGCAGGGACAAACTGCATTTACTCACCAGTGTAGCTGCACCTGAAATGGGGATTCGAACTCCAGTCCTTCTGGGGTGTATTGCTACTACTAATATAATTTCAAAGGATTTTGGGAGGTCCCAATAAAATAATAAATATGATGATATTTATTTTTATTCTTATATTGCCTCTCAAAATTTCCTTGCTCCCATAGCTTGGAACTCACTGAATGATTGAGATGTGCCGAATCCAGTTTTGGTGTCCCTGTCCACTGTTTCCCTTATTTACCTGTATTGTATGTCGATCCCAATTGCCATGTATCACCTTTTGGGTGGATTACTCCTGATGCACCTGGAAATGGTTACCTTTGTGACATCAACATCTGTCATGACAGGAACATCATCTGCAAAGGCCAGGAAGGGGAGACCCAACAGAAGCAATGCGAGCGGGTGCAGGGAGGCCTTGGCCATCTTCGTGGGAGTTTTTTTTGGCTTTGAGCTTCATCTTTGTGATCCTTGCATTTATAGCCCTCCCTTGATGCCTTCATTGATCAGGCAAGAAAGTCCACGCAAAGTTGGCCTTCTGCCAGAAGGAAGGAAGTGTGAGAAATTGCATTGAGAAGATCTCGTTCTGCCAACGGACCAAGAAATGGCTGTTTTGTCGAGGGATGCCAAGGATGGCCAACAAAGCATGATGGACAAATTGTGACCATCTGTTCATTCAACCCATTTTTAAGGAAGCCATTTTGCAAAAGTCTCGGCCTAGGATGTGGTCTCCTCTGTTTTGGATAGTTCTCTGTCTGTATTTGGAAGTTGTCCCTCGACAAAAATAAATAAACATAGTTTCTCTTTTGGGCTTCTACGAGGGTTGAATCAAAAGTAATGTTTCCACCTTTGCAACTTCTCAACAGTACTGGTATGAGGCAGGTACTGGCTTGTTCAGTAGACTCTCCTCTACAGTTCCATTTTGGTGGGAAGTCTTAGCATTGAACAGTTGTGTTGTTAAAGTGCAAAGTATGGAACCCTCCGCAGACAGTCAGTCAGTGTGACTTATGCAACATGCAGTCATTGAATTCTTGACAGCAAAAGGTGTCACCCCAAAGAAGATTCATCAGAGAATGCAAGCTATTTATGGGGATTGTGTTGATGTGAGTACTGTGCGTCGTTGGGCAAGTAAGTTTAAAGATGTGGAGGTGGGAACATCTGACTTGTGTGACAAACAAAGAGTTGGACGTCCTGTGACAGCAACCCCTGAGTTTCACAAGCAAAAGGTTGACAGATTGATTCAGGACAATCGTAGTATCACTCAGAAAGAAATTTCAAACATATTTGGCATTTCACAAGAATGTGTGGGTCACATTATTGCTTTGCTTTGCTATCGGAAGATCTGTGCATGATGGGTGCCCAGGATACTGATGCCTGAATTGAAAGCACACAGACTTGAAACCTCAGAGAATGGATCTCATCACCGTACGACATCCTCCATACAGTCCAGATTTAGCACCGTCTGACTTCCATCTGTTCCCGATAATGAAAGGAGATCTGCGGGGACATCATTATGCTTCTGAGGAAGATGTTGAGAAAACCATGAGACGCTGGTTGCGGAAACAGAGTGCTGACTTCTTCCATGATGGCTTCAGAAAACTTGTTCATCATTGGCAGAAATGTCTGGTGATTATGTGGGAAAGTGAATAGTGGTAGTTAAAGTGCACATCCTAAGGATTATTTCTCCATTTGATTTATTAAAATATTCCCATCCCAACACATGTAACGAAAGTGGAGGCACTACTTTTCATTCAACCCTCGTAGGTTGGCCATTGAAGAGAAGCCATTGTGGCCTTCGTTGCATTGTTGGCTGTTTCACCCCAACGGATGGCCATTGATCCTCCCCCGAAGGACACAACCACCCATGGGGAAGGGACCTAGGAGTGACAGCATTCCCTCTCCACTGGAGTTTGGTGTCTTGGGAAGTCATTATATGAGCGGTGTTCTTTAAAGATTTCCCCTGATCCACTTCCATTTATCATGATGTGAGGTTTGAGAATGGACCAAGTGGAATGCAGAGCAGTCCAGAAGAGCAGTCAGAGTGGCTTACAGAACAGACATACAGCAAACATATAATGCTGATTACACAATTCACAAGGACAGACAACACAGAGATAAAGGCAGTTTTTCCCATTTTATTTCCGGCATCTTGGAGGCTGTGCTCGACTCTGACCACAGAGGGTGGTGTTGCTCCATCTTTCATGCCGAGGAGCTTTTCCTCCCGATTGATGTCCTTAAGGATGCCTTTATTGCCTCCCTGCAGTACCTATTTATCTACTTGTATTTTGGCTTTTGACCTGCTAGGTGGACAGATGAGCTGGGGCTGGTGGTGGGTGCTCACCCTGACCCAGACACAAACTGCCGACCTTTCAATCGGCTGGGTTTTCCTGTAGCACAGTGATTTAGCCTCTGTGCTTAGCCCAACCCCTTTAAAAAACAATGGAAGACATACCTTTGCTCACTGGCTTAAGAGCAGGAGTTGGTGATACTACCATTATACCTCTGATTAATAGTTGCCATCCGTATCCGTGCCCTGCTCACTCCACCAGCTCAATAGATATCTTGAGCAATGATTAATCGATTTGCCCCAAAGAAATGGGAAATTATTGTTTCCATTTGAAGTTTTGTCTTATGTCTGTTGTAACAGACAGTACTTTTATTTAATTTAGTTTCTTAAGTTATAATTCATATGTTGGGTTGTATAAATTTGTTTGTATGGATGTATTGTTGTTGTATTCGGGCATTAATTAATTTATATTAATTTATATTCGAGTCAAATATAAATAAAGTTATTACTACTACTACTACTAGCTGTCCCCTGCCATGCGTTGCTGTGGCCCAGTCTGTGCATATGTGCTTTGTGTGTATATATATTTGTGTATATGTATATATATACGTTTGCATCTATATATGTGTGTGTGTGTATGTATGTGTGGTTTTGCGCATGCGCTGTAGCGTCATTTTGCTTTTTTGGCTTTTAAACATTCTTCTGCTGTGTTTTTGAGTGTTTTTATGAGTGATGGTCACTCGTTGGCCTGATAGGTGTTTGTGTCCAAATTTAGTGTCAATTTGTCCAGTGGTTTGTGAGTTATATGAATCCCACAAACGAACATTATATTTTTATTTATATAGATTATATTATTATTATTATTATTATTATTATTATTATTATTATTAATGGCTGAATGGAGTTGGACTGGAGGGCCCTTGGAGTCTCTTCGAACTCTACTACTACTAGGAATCTATACCAGTATCTCAACCATCTCTTTCTCCTATAATATCTATGGCTGTGTGGCCATCTGTTGGGAGGGATCGGATGGTATCTTCCTTTGCGACAGAAGGGGAAGTGGACTGGATGGGCCTTGGGCCCCCTTTCAAACCAGGATTGTGTAAAAGGGTACAGAGTGTGTGCTGAGTGTGCACATATTTATGGCATCCTTTTAATACATGGCTCATTGATTATAGATTTAGGGGAACGTGGGCTTCTACTGTATCCAAAGGTCATGTATGAGAAGGGCAAGACAATAAATATATCCATAATGAACTCATGTTCTACCCTAAGCTGCGTTAACTTTCCATTCTTTTCCTCTTGGCAAAACCTGCCTCCTTTTGTGACACGATCATTCAGTTTCACTAGCAAAGCGGAGGTCATACCAACCCTTCATAAGAGTTTCATACAAAGGGCTGTCTGGGTTTTGTTTACATAAAGGACAGCAGGACATTTTAGGGTTTCATTATTCCTTTATTGTTGGTAGTCGGTGGTGATGTTGGTGTCCCTACACCTCCTGGGTTCCTTTAGGGACCTGCAGAAGAAAAGGGACAAACCGTCAATGAAGGACGCGGGCAGTGGGTTGCCCCACACGTCCACTTGTTTCTATTCCAGCATCCCTTCTACTTGCAGGGCTTTTACAGCCCCCTTTTGATATTATTACTACTACTAGGTAATGGTAAAGGTTTCCCCCTGACATTAAGTCCGACTCTGGGGTGTGGTGCTCATCTCCATTTCTAAGCTGAAGAGCCGGCATTGTCCGTAGACACCTCCAAGGTCATGTGGCCGGCATGACTGCATGGAGCGCCGTTACCTTCCCACCGGAGTGGTACCTATTGATCTACTCACATTTGCATGTTTTCAAACTGCAAAGTTGGCAGAACATCAACAAGAACTACTACTACTACTACTACTAATAATAATAATAATATACTCTATTTATATTCTGTTCTATCTCCCCGAGGGGACTTAGGGGAGATTACAGAACACACATACGACAAGCATTCAATGCTGTTACACAATTAACAAGAATAGACAGTACACAAACAGAGGTAAAGGCATTTCCCATCTTATTTCCAGCATCTTGGAAGCTGTGCTTGACTTCTGCCACAGGAGGGTGCTGTTGCTCCATCTTCCATGCCTAGGAGCTTTGTCCTCCTTAGGCATCCTCCTGATTGATGTCCTTAATGGCGGATTTAATTATCTACTGATACTCTTAACTTCCATTACTGCTTTCGATCTAATAGGTGGGCAGAGAGCTGGGGCTGACAGTGGGTGCTCGCCCCAACCCAGGCTCGAACTGCCAACCTTTCGATTGGCAGGATTTTCCACAGCTAGCGGTTTAGCCCACTGTGCTAAGCCCGGCCCCTCTTTGAAGCCTTCTGTTGGGAGAAAGGAGGAATAGAACAAGAGATCCCATCTATTGACATGCCTTTTGAGGCTCTCTGTTGGGAGAAAGGTGGGATACACATATATAAAGGTAATAATATATTTTCATCTTACCTATGCTGGAGGCGTTTTGCAGAAATCTGCAGAAGGAAAGACGTGAGATTCAGATGAGAGGAAGTGAAGTCGAGCATGTCCCCCCCCCCCCCAAATAAGGGATGGTAACTTATAGTTCTGTAAAGGGCAAGGGCACCAGACTGCACAATAGGGGTTTAAGTCTTGGTCAATTTGCCAAGACACTAACAACAGCAAGGACCCCAGGAGGTTTTCAGGGAGCAGATTGGTCCCTGGGCTCCAGCCATTGGAAAGAGTTACAGTTTTCCAAGGGCCAAGGAGAAGTCTCGATCCTGGCGCTGCAGGAATCCATTTCTTGGCTCAGTGGAAATCACCCAGCTCCTTTTTGTGACTGTTGGACTTTCTTCAATTCTTTTTGACTCTAAAGAACTCATTTTCGCGTCTGAACTTCCCCAGTATGAACTATGGACACATGTTTTATTAAAGTTATTGTTTCAATCAATTTCTCTGGCGGGCAGGGGGTGGGAAGGGATGCTTCATATGAATTTCTTTGGATTCCTATATTCCCCATGTATTTTTACTTAATTCTTGCCCTGGCACCCAACCCATCGTCCTTTCCCCTCCCTCTTGGAGGAAGCTCATCAACAAAGCGGCCAGCTGTTGAAAAGGACGATTAGCTATCACAAAGAACTCTTATCATGATAACTTGTGCATGGAAAACACAGAATTGGAAACCTCAAATTGAACCTCGGAGTTGGCCCATTCAATGAAAAGGTTTTGCTTGGCACCTTTGATCACATCACTCCTGGGGGGGGGGGGGGGGCGGAAGACCCTCAAGAGGGTCTTTTTCCCTGAAACGGTTTCTCCTTTCAAAACTTGCCATGACAAACATTCACCCCAGTCCCTCCATTGTGTCCTATCTGATGGCGACAGGAAGACTCGGATAAAGTAATCAATGTCTATCACAAATCCATTCAAAGACAATGGGCTGGGCATCCATCGCAGACCCCAAGGCATGAAATCCATTAATCCATTCACCAGCCCATTGTTTCTTCCTCGTCCCGCCTCCCTTCTCCTGATTCGTCAGAGCGCTGAGGCGGTAGGAGTTTTCCCATTGGCTCCTGCGCAGCGGAGGAGCTCAGTGATTGGCCCTGGTGCAAGGCGGGCGACGAAGCCTCCTCCCAGCTGTTATCCCATCAGCCAATCACCTGCAAGCCGGGCGGAGGGCGGGAATTTTGAAACTTCTAAACCTGTAAACCCTATAAAATGTCTCTGATCTCTGTACTGGTATGCTCTGTAGGCGAATGATTGCTACATTGCATCCTTTTCAGCTGAATCGCTAATAAAAACACCTCGGTGCCTCTTCTTCAACTTTGGTGAGATTTATTCTGAATTTTTAATCTAAATAAAATTGCTGAAATCAGGCTTCTCTGGCTCGCTAAAGTAGCGATCCCTCTTTGGTGGGGTCTTAGGGTCCTTCCTCCTGGGGAAGACCCTCCTAAAGCTCCTATCGGCTTCAGAAGCAGCCTCTCTCTCAATGACTAACACAACCCATCACATACGGTTACCTTTCTTCCGCACTTTCAAGCGACGTGCTGGCTTCAGCCCCACTTTTTTGACCAAGGCTTTGAACTTCTTCTTAATCTTCTTAGACACTTTCTTTTTTCGGCCTGAAAGGGGACCCCAGAAAAGGAGGAGGGGAAAAGGGAGTCAGCTTGAAGTCGAACATGACCCCCTCCCCCCAATAAAAGATAGTAACTTATAGTTTTGCTAAGGACAAGGACATCAGACTGGATAATAAGGGTTAAGTATTGGTCAATTTGCAAAGACACTAACAACAACAACAAGGACCCTTCCCATGTTAGAGAGTGTGTATCATTTAATCAAGGTTTTATGCCCTATTTTCATATATTTATAGCAGAAGGTAACAAATTTATAACTGAAAACCATGCCACAAAAGTATTTGACTTTTTCCATCTGAGACACACCTGGGCTAGAGAATTAACGACTCTGCTAATAGTTCCCCATCTCAGTCAATGGCTCACAAACAAAAGGGACTCTCTTTTGAGTTATTTATTTTATTTATCGTGTCATCAGCAACCATACCATTGTATTACATTTCTAACAGAACAAAACAAACAAACAGAAAAAAAACACAAATTCTGCAAACTTGGTAGTTGATTAAATGTCCTTTGACCAGTATCTGGCCACTTGGAGTGCCTCTGGTGTTGCCGCAAGAAGGTCCTCCATTGTGCTTGTGGCAGGGCTCAGTTTGCATTGCAGCAGGTGGTCAGTGGTTTGCTCTTCTCTGCACTCACATGTTGTGGATTCAGCTTTGTAGCCCATTTCTTAAGATTGGCTCTGCATCTCGTGGTGCCAGAGCGCAGTCTGTTCAGCGCCTTCCAAGTCGCCCAGTCTTCTGTGTGCCCAGGGGGGAGTCTCTCATCTGGTATCACCCACAGATTGAGGTGCTGGGTTTGAGCCTGCCACTTTTGGACTCTCGCTTGCTGAGGTGTTCCAGTGAATGTCTCTGTAGATCTAAGAAAACTATTTCTTGATTTAAACCCCATGCTGGCTGAGACCCAAACAAGGGATGAGCTGGAGATGTCACTGCTTTGGTCCTTTCGCTATTGGTTGCTACTTCCTGGCTGATGTCAGGTGGTGCAATACTGGCTAAGCAGTGTAAATTCTCCAGTGGTGTAGGGAGCAGGCACCCTGTGATAATGCGGCATGTCTCATTAAGAGCCACATCCACTGTTTTAGTGTGGTGAGATGTGTTCCACACTGGGCATGCGTACTCAGCAACAGAGTAGCATAGCGCAAGGGCAGATGTCTTCACTGTGTCTGGTTGTGATCCCCAGGTTGTGCCAATCAGCTTTCGTGTGATATTGTTTCTAGTGCCCACTTTTTGCTTGATGTTCAGGCAGTGCTTCTTGTAGGTCAGAGCACGGTCCAGAGTGACTCCCAGGTATTTGGGTGCGCTGCAATGCTCCAGTGGGATTCCTTCCCAGGTAATCCTCAGAGCTCGGGATGCTTGTCTGTTCTTAAGGTGAAAGGCACATGTCTGTGTTTTAGATGGATTAGGGATCCGTTGGTTTTTCCTGTAATAGGCAGTAAGAGCACCTAGAACTTCGGAGAGCTTCTGTTCAACCATCTCAAAGCTCCCTGCTTGAGCGGTAATGGCACGATCATCAGCATAGATGAAACTCTCTGTCCCTTCTGGCAGTGGCTGGTCATTTGTGTAGATGTTAAACATTGATGGACCGAGCACGCTCCCCTGAGGCAGGCCATTCTTCTGTTTCCGCCATCTGCTTCTCTGGCCCTTGAACTCAACAAAAAAGCTCCTGTTTTGTAGCAGGTTTCCTATGAGGCAGGTGAGACGGTAGTCCTTTGTGATATTATACATTTTTCTCAGGAGGAGGCGGTGGTTCACAGTATCATAAGCCGCTGACAGGTCTATGAAGACATAGACCTTTTGAGCTGAGAAACATTTATATGTCTAGGCTAAAGGTTAGCCAGGAGAAACATTATGCTTTATGTTTCCCCTGCCGTTCATTTCCACTTTTATGAACTTTTAGGTATCAGGGACCCCTCTCCCCACTTCCCTGCATGAACCCTATGTATTCCTCGCGTCACCCCTTAGTCCCAGGGTGTACCCCAACTGGGCCCTTGTCTACCTGGGCTAAATGGAAAAACTTTGGGATTCCCATCTATTCCCTCATGGAAATGCAAAAGGGGGTCGAATCCCCTTCAAATGGCCATGAGACAAATGTGTTTGTCTTAACTTTGGAGGGAGGGAGGGCTGATATGGTTCCCCTTTGCCTTTATATAATATATCCCCTATGAACTTTGTGTATGCTCCTTTGCCTCATTCCTCATTCCCTATATGTGTGTTTGTGTGTCTATATTTATGAAATACTAGCTGTGCCCTGCCACGCGTTGCTGTGGCCTATAGTAAAACTTATCAAAGTTCAGGTAGATATCTGGACTATTATGAAAGAGAGGTCCCTACCTATTCCTTCCCCCTTTTCCTCCCCCTTTCTCTCCTTTCTTCCTTCTCTACCTCTTTCTTTCTTTCACTACTTGGTTTCATCCTTCTCTCTTTCCTTCATTCCCTCCCCCTTTCTTCCTTTGCCTTTCTTCCCTCCCTGTTTGCTTCCTTCTTTCACTTTTTATTTCCTTTTATTTTACCACCATCATAACAATAACAATAATGCAATGCATTGCCTCTGGGACCTGACACCTCTCCCATTCCTCCAGGGAACAATAGCATAATAATAATAATAATAATAGAAATAACAACCTTTACCCGCCACGTGTTGCTGTGGCCAATCTTCCCTCTTTCTCTCCTTCTTTCCCTCCTTCCTTCCTTCCTTCCCTCCCATCTTTCCTTCTCCTCTTCTTTCTCTATCTCTTTCCTTCCTTCCCCCTTTTTCTTTCTTTTCTGCTGTCTCTCTTTTCTTTCCTTCCATCTTTCCTTTTCTTTCCTTTTCTTCTTCCTTCTTTCTCTAACTTTCCTTCCTTCCCCCTTTTTCTTTACCTCCCTTTCTCTTTCTTCTTTCCTTCCTTCCTGTCTTTCCTAGATTTTGACAGGGCGGGAAGGGGCGGGGTGGGGTTTGGAGGTGGCGTGAAGTAAAAGGAGGTAAGATTGGGGTGGGGGAGTGATGGAGCGTGGGGTTGCGTGTGTGTGTGCGGCGGCGGGGGGGAGTGATGGAGCGTGGGGTTGTGTGTGTGTGTGTGCGGCGGCGGAGGGAGTGGGGTTGCGTGTGTGCGTGCGGCGGCGGGGGAGTGATGGAGCGTGGGGTTGCGTGTGTGTGTGCAGCAGCGGGGGGAGTGGGGTTGCGTGTGTGTGTGCGACGGCGGGGGGGAGTGATGGAGCGTGGGGTTGTGTGTGTGTGTGCGGCGGCGGGGGGAGTGGGGTTGCGTGTGTGCGTGCGGCGGCGGGGGGAGTGATGGAGCGTGGGGTTGCGTGTGTGTGTGCGGCGGCGGGGGGAGTGGGGTTGCGTGTGTGCGTGCGGCAGCGGGGGAAGTGATGGAGTGTGGGGTTGCGTGTGTGTGTGCGGCGGCGGGGGGAGTGGGGTTGCGTGTGTGTGTGCGGCGGCGGGGGGAGTGATGGAGTGTGGGGTTGTGTGTGTATGTGCGGCAGGGGTGTGTGTGTGTGCGGGAAGCGGCGCGGCGGGGCTTGGAGTGGGCATGGTTTCCGCAGAGGGAACGTTGGCCGGAAGGGCATGTGCGCGCGCCAGGGAACTTGCGGCTGGGCGCCAATGCGCATGTTCAGTTGTTTTGCCGTTTTGTGAGTGTGTTGTTGTGTTGTTTTTCATTTTGAGTAGATACGTTTGTACCTTGTGGGTTGTGTAATGGGCATGGGAATTTTGGTAAAGTTTCGTTGGGTTTTTTTTAGTTTTGTTTTTTTGCCGTTTTGAGTGTGTTGTTGTGTTGTTTTTCATTTTGAGTAATATGTTTGTACCTTGTGGGTTGTGTTATGAGCATGGGAATTTTGGTTAAGTTTCGTTGGTTTTTTTAGAGTTTTATCCTTTTGCCGTTTTGTGAGTGTGTTGTTGTGTTGTTTTTCATTTTGAGTAGATATGTTTGTACCTTGTGGGTTGTGTTATGGGCATGGGAATTTTGGTTAAGTATCGTTGGGGGATTTTTGAGTTTTGTTGTTTTGCCGTTTTGTGAGTGTGTTGTTGTGTTGTTTTTCATTTTGAGTAGATATGTTTGTACCTTGTGGGTTGTGTTATGGGCATGGGAATTTTGGTTAAGTTTCGTTGGGGGATTTTTGAGTTTTGTTGTTTTGCCGTTTTGTGAGTGTGTTGTTGTGTTGTTTTTCATTTTGAGTAGATATGTTTGTACCTTGTGGGTTGTGTTATGGGCATGGGAATTTTGGTTAAGTTTCGTTGGGTTTTTTTGAGTTTTGTTGTTTTGCCGTTTTGTGAGTGTGTTGTTGTGTTGTTTTTCATTTTGAGTAGATATGTTTGTACCTTGTGGGTTGTGTTATGGGCATGGGAATTTTGGTTAAGTTTCGATGGGGGTTTTTTGAGTTTTGTTTCCTCGATGGATGCCCCTAACAAATTTATATATATAGATGAAGGAAAAGCCACTGTTTTCAAAATACAGCAGTTCACCTGGCTCATGCTTCCTGAGCTACTAATCCCCAAACGAAAGGTTTCACCATACCCATTTGCATGGACAAATGGACCTCGGAGGGCCCAATGCCAGACCATCCAGGATAACGGGAGTCTATGGACATACTGAATCACTCAACACAAAGGACATCTCCCCATCTGCGAGGAACTGGGGATTTGTCGCCGCCTCTCCTGCTGTGTCATATCCCAATCTCTGAAACCAATCTCTGCTTCATCAAGGAAACCCATATTGGAGGACCTGGCCATTTGGACCAGACTTCAAAAGATGATTCCAAGGAACTTAAACAATAAACCCTGGCCAGCTTGAGGGCTTACACAATCGCTGGGCCATTTTGCAAACATTAGTCATTTAAACCAGTCAACTGGACATTTCTTCATTGTCTTCTTGTTGCCCGCCTCCCTTCTACCCCATTGACTGAGAGGCCAAAGCAGAGCTCAGGCCACCATTGGCTATCCTGCTAACTTGCCAATGTTGCAGCCAATCACAACACAGCTGGCTAAGGGAGTGGGCATGGAAACTTTTGAATCTGAAACCTATATATTCTGTATTTACTTGCCTAACAGACATGTCAATTTGTTTGGCAGAATTACTGCAATCGTCATCCTTTCGAGCTGGAATGAAATAAATATCTCGGTGGCTTCTGCTTCAACTTGGTGAGATTTATTTTGCAATATTGGCTTCTCTTTTCTCACCAGGCAACCCACAACAGCTTGGGCCTAATCCACAGTCATTCTAAATTGCTCTACAACAAGCTTGGGAGATGTAGTACAGGATGATGGGCCTGGAGGTGGCTCCAGTCGGAAACCCCAAGGCCCACATATGGTTTCACTTGACTAATGAGGTTTCTGATCTCAGAGCGTTTTCCTATGACAGAGTCGTTTCCCCCGTCCTCCCCCCTTAATTACACTTTCTTCCTCTACACTAATCTATGTGGGATTTATAGTACACACTAAGGTCCAGTTTGTTGTACTTGGCTAGTGGGGTTTCCCTATTTGTCTATGGCAGGGCTTCCCCTCCTTTAGTCCGAAAGTTTACATTTGGGGAAACACTAATCTATGCATGTAACAACAGCAGCAGCAGCAGCAACAACAACAATAATGGTATGTTGACTGTCTTAGAGAGATCCTCCCATTCATCCCAATTGACATTTTAAACGGGCCCCCTAATATATCTCTTCATGAGATCACAAAGAATTGGAAGCGACTGAACGAGTAAAGAACAACACAATATATCTCTGGGAAACATACCATAGAGTTCCAGGATGCGCAGGTTGCCAGTGGATAAATGTGTGAAGAGGTAGGTCTTGTAGTCCGTGTCCATGATGGTGGCCTCTCCATCTGTCCAGAGGAACCCATGGAAGATGGATGCTCATTAACCCCAATAAAGCCCACGGCAAGACAAGGCTTGAGGTCCTTGGGGAAACTTCAACTCCTAACCTGTCTTCTGGGCTTACCTGATGAGACAAAGACCCCGGGACTTTTCTTGGTACCGGTTATCTTTTTAATGGTGCAGGCTCCATCCCTAGGAAGGAAGGAAAGAAGGAAGGAAAGAAGGAAGGAAGGAAGGAAGGAAGGAAGGAAGGAAGGAAGGAAGGAAAAAGAAAGGAAGGGAAGGGAAGGGAAGGGAAGGGAAGGAAAAAGAAGGAAGGAAGGAAGGAAGGAAGGAAGGAAGGAAGGAAGGAAGGAAAAAGAAAGAAAGGGAAGGAAGGGAGGGAGGAAAAGGAAGGAAAAAGGGGAGGGAGGACGGAAGACAGGCAGGGAGGGGAAAAAAAGGAAGGAAGGAAGGAAGGAAGGAAGGAAGGAAGGAAGAGAAAGAGAGGAAGGAAAAAGGTTGGAATAAAGGAGGGAGGAAGGAAAAGAAAGGAAGGAAAAAGGATGGAATAAAGGAGGAAAGAAGGAAAAGAAAGGAAGGGAAGAAAGGAAGGGAAAGGAAGGATACAAGGAAAAAAGGAAAAAGAACAGAAGGAAGGGGATGGGAGAGGAGGGAGAGGGGAAGGGATAGAAAAAGGGGAGGGAGGAAGGAGAGGAAGGAAAGAAGGGAGGGAGAAAGCAAAAGAGGAAGGAAAAAGAAGGGGAGGGAGGGAGGGAGGCAGGAAGGAAGGAAGGAAGGAAGGAAGGAAGGAAGGAAGGAAAGAAAGAAAGAAAGAAAGAAAGAAAGAAAGAAAGAAAGAAAAAGAGGACAAAGGTAAAAAAGTCCCACTTTTGGGGACACCCTGCTCTCCCTTCTAGGGACCAAAATTGTCCCATATTTGGCACTGTTTTCCAACTGGGACCTTCTGGAGGTGCTTTGAAGGTGATGTCCTTGGGGAACTCATGTTCCTAAGGCCATGACCTGCTCCATGACTTGGGGGGATTACGAAGGCCACTCACTTAGGGATCTCTACATTTGTTATCATGCTTCCATCAGCTGTGGGCTCTAGGGTGAAGGCATAGATTTCAATTGGATCAGAGCCTGCCTTCATGGTCTTTACCGGGTACCACTTTCCGGCCAGCTGCAAGGAGGGGGAAAGAGAAAAGGGAGATTAATGCGTGGAACGACCAAGTCAGGGTGCATCTACACTGCAGAATGAAGTTGGCCCAACTTGGTTCACCAGTTATTAAAAAAATGACCAGCCCTACTCTAATATTTACAACTATAAATTTATAACATATTTTTAAAGCTTGGCTGGGTCCCCAAACATTCCTGGGAGGATTAATCTAATCATTTACCAAGCTAAAAATGGGTTTGTGAGGAAACCCCTCAGGCCAGCCCATTATTTTCTTCCTCTCTATCTTTTCCCCTCTCTTCTCTGCTAAGATTCACTCCAGGATTGACCTTTCCCTTACCTCCCAAGCTCTGCTCTCTCAGCCTCGAGATAAATAATAATAAAAATTATAAATTTCCCTTAAACTGCATCCTCAAGAAACTCCAACACATACAGATACAGACACACACACACACATGTATATGAAATTATACATATTTTGAATTCACAAAACAGACCCAGTTCTTTTCCATTCTCCACCCCAGGTCTGTTATGTCAGGAGGAAGTCTCAGCCAATGAGAAAGCAGATCCTATGAGGCATGTCCAACCAGGGGAGGAAGTGGGAGGTTTGAATAGCTGCCAGGCTGTATAAAATGTGCTGCACTTTTTTCTATGAGTTATGCCTATTCTTTTGGTGATTACACTGTTCTGTTATTCATCTGGACAGTTGAATAAACCTCTGTTATTGCCTTCAAACCTGGTCATGTTTTTCTGGTTTTCAAACTAGCATGACGTGATGGGCAGCTACGATGCCCCTGGTGACAGATAGCTGTGTTTCAGCAACACAGGGGATCCTGGGAGCTGTAGTTCCCCAAGGCCCCTTGCCTTTTCTGTCATTGAAGACTAACCTCCAACTCCCAGGGTTCCATAGCATTGAGATCAGGGCAGATAAAGCAGGGACAAACTGCATTTACTCACAAATGTAGCTGCACCCGAAATGGGGATTCAAACCCCAGTCCTTTGGGGTGTATTGCTATTACTAATATAATTTCAAAGGTTTTTGGGAGGTACCAATAAAAAAATAAATATGATGATGTTTATTATTATTCTTATATTGCCTCTCAAAATTCCCTTACTCCCATACTGTGGAACTCACTGAATGATTGAGATGTGCCGAATCCAGTTTCGGTGTCCCAGTCCACTGTTTCCCTTACTTACCTGTATTGTATGTCGATCCCAATTGGTATGTATCACCTTTTGTGGGGATTACTCTTGATGCACCTGGAAACGGTTACCTTTGTGACGTCGACATCTGTCATGACAGGAACATCATCTGCAAAGGCCAGGAAGGGGAGACCCAACAGAAGCAATGCGAGCGGGTGCAGGGATGCCTTGGCCATCTTCGTGGGGTTTTTTTTTGGCTTTGAGCTTCATCTTTGTGATCCTTGCATTTATATCCCTCCCTTGATGCCTTCATTGATCAGGCAAGAAAGTCCACGCAAAGTCGGCCTTCTGCCAGAAGGAAGGAAGTGTGAGCAAATTGCTTTGAGAAGATCTTGTTTTGCCAATGGACCAAGAAATTGCCGTTTTGTCCAGAGGTGCCAAGGATGGCCAACAAACCATGATGGACAAGTTGTGGCCATCTGTTCATTCAACCCATTTTTAAGGAAGCCATTTTGCAAATGTCTCGGCCCAGGATGTGGTCTTCTCTGTTCTGGATAGTTCTGTATTTGGAAGGTGTCCCTCGACAAAAGTAAATAAACATAGTTTCTCTTTTGGGCTTCTACGAGGGTTGAATAAAAAGTTATGCTCCATCTTTGTAACTCCTCAACAGATGGCAGTACTGGTATGCAGCAGGTACTGGCTTGTTCAGTAGACTCTCCTCTACAGTTCCATTTTGGTGGGAAGTCTTAGCATTGAACAGTTGTGTTGTTAAAGTGCAAAGTATGCAACCCTGCACAGACAGTCGGTCAATGTGACTTATGCTACATGCAGTCATTGAATGTTTGACAGCAGAAGGTGTCACCCCAAAGGAGATTTATCAGAGAATGCAAGCTGTTTATGGTGATTGTGGTGATGTGAGTACTGTGCGTCATTGGATGAGTAAGTTTAAAGGAGATTCCATCTGAACATGAGGAAGAACTTCCTGACTGTGAGAGCTGTTCAGCAGTGGAACTCTCTGCCCTGGAGTGTGGTGGAGGAAGCTTTTAAACAGAGGCTGGATGGCCATCTGTCAGTGGTGCTTTGAATGCAATATTCCTGCTTCTTGGCAGGGGTTGGACTGGATGGCCCATGAGGTCTCTTCTAACTCTAGGATTCTAGGATTCTATGATTCTATGTTGAGGTTGTGACATCTGACTTGCGAGACAAACAAAGAATTGGATGTCCTGTGACAGCAACCACTGAGTTTCACAAGCAAAAGGTTGACAGATTGATTCAGGACGATCATCGGATCACTCAGAGAGAAATTTCAAGCATAATCAGCATTTCACAAGAACGTGCAGGTCACATTATTGCTTTGCTTGGCTATCGGAAGATCTGTGCAAGATGGGTACCCAGGATGCTGATGCCTGAATGAAAGCGCACAGACTTGAAGCTTCAGAGTCTGGATCTTACCACCGTACGGCATCCTCCATACAGTCCAGATTTAGCACCGCCTGACTTCCATCTGTTCCCAATAATGAAAGAAGATCTGCGGGGTCATCGTTATGCTTCTGATGAAGACGCTGAGAGAACCATGAGACGCTGGTTGCGGAAACAGAGTGTTGACTTCTTCTGTGACAGCTTCAGAAAACTTGTTCATCATTGGCAGAAATGTATCCAATTGTCTGGTGATTATGTGGGAAAGTGAATAGTGGTAGTTAAAGAGCACATTCTAAGGATTATTTCTGCGTTTATTAAAATATTCCCATCCAAATGCAAGGAACGAAGGTGGAGGCATTACTTTTCATTCAACCCCTGTAGGTTGGCCATTGAAGAGAAAAGATTGTGGCCTTCGTTGCATTGTAGGCTGTTTCACCCCAACAGATGGCCATTGATCTCCCCCGAAGGACACAACTGTCCATGGGGAAGGGACTTAGGAGGCTTAGTGGGCCTGAAGCATTGTCCTCCAGTGACAGCATTCCCTCTACATTGGAGTTTCGTGTCTTGGGAAGTCATTCTACAAGGGGTGTTCTTTAAAGATTTCCCCTGACCTATTCCATTTATCACAGCAATGTGAGGTTTGAGAATGGAGCCAGTGGGATACAGAGCAGTCCACAAGGGGAGTCAGAGTGGCTCACAGAACACACACACGGCAAACATCCAATGCCGATTACACAATTGACAAGGACAGACAACACAAACAGAGGTAAAGACGGTTTTTCCCATCTTATTTCCGGCATCTTGGAGGCTGTGCTAAACTCTGGCCACAGGAGATCCTGTCGCTCTATCTTCCATGCCGAAGAGCTTTTCCTCCCGATCGTTGTCCTTAAGGGCGCCTTTATCACCTCCCTGTTAAAAGCTGTACCTATTTACCTACTTGCATTTCTGCTTTTGACCTGCTAGGTGGACAGATGAGCTGGGGCTGACATTGGGTGCTCACCCTGACCCAAGCTCAAACTCCTATTGCAAGGTAGGTTGAGCACCCACCGTTAACCCCAGCTCATCTGCCCACCTAGCAGGTCGAAAGCAGAAATGCGAGTAGATAAATAGGTACTGCTATTTTTCTGTAGCTCAGTGATTTAGCCCACTGTGCTAAGCCCAGCCCTTTTATGGCTGAATAAAGTTGGACCGAAGGGCCCTTGGGGTCTCTTCCAACTCTAGGAATCTATGCCTGTGTCTCAATCATCTCTTTCTCCTATAATATCTATGGCTGTGTCATCTGTCAGGAGGGATCGGATGGTGTCTCCCTTTGCGACAGAATGGGAAGCAGACTGGATGGCCCTTGGGCCCCCTTCCAAACTAGAATTGGGGTACAGAGTGAGCGCTGACTGTGAACATATTTATGGCATCCTTTTAATAGATGGCTCATTGATGATAGATTTAGGGGAACATGGGCTTCTGCTGCATCCAGAGGTGATGGGCCATCTATCAGAATAAATATATCCATAATGAACTCATGTTCTACCCTAAGCTGCGTTAATTTTCCGTTCTTTTCCTCTTGGCGACACGGTTTTGCAACCTGCCTCCGTTTGTGACACGGTCATTCAGTTTCACTAGCAAAGCGGAGGTCATACCAACCCTTCGTAAGAGTTTCATACAAAGGGCTGTTTGGGATTTGTTTACATAAAGGACAGATGGACGTTTTAGGGTTTCATTATTCTTTTATTGTTGGGACTCGGTGTTGATGTCGGTGTCCTTCCATTCCGCTCGATGTTCGAATCCCGCTTTTGGAGGAACATAGCCATGGCTGCCTCTTGGGTTCATTTAGGGCCCTGCAGAATGAAAGGGGCAAATGGTCAATGAAGGACGTGGCCACTTGTTTCTATCCCAGCATCCCCTCTATTTGGAGGCCTATTACACCCCCCTTTTGAGGTCCTCTATTGGGAGAAAGGTGGGATACTCAAATATAATCAGGGGCGGCCCTAGGTAATTTACAACGGTAAGCAAACAGTATTTTGGTGACCCCCCCCCCCAACCAATCACTGATATATATTTTCTGTTCGTCGTGGGAGTTCTGTGTGCCATATTTGGTTCAATTCCATCATTGGTGGAGTTCAGAATGCTCTTTGATAGTAGGTGAACTATACATCCCAGTAACTACAACTCACATATGTCAAGGTCTATTTTTCCCCCAATTGCACCTCAAGAGTGCCCCTGGGCAAAATCAACTATACTGCAAATGCTTATTTTGCATAATAGGTTGAGCCACCCCTGAATATAATGGTAATAATATATCTCTGGGCCATTCATTAAAGATGTTCCCTGACCCACTTCTATGAGGGTTGAATGAAAAGTAATGCCTCTACCTTCGTAACTCCTCAACTGGTATGTGGCAGGTACTGGCTTGTTCAGTAGACTCTACAGTTCCATTTTGGCAGGAAGCCTTAGCATTGAACGCTTGTGTTGTTAAACCCTGCGCAGACAGTTGGTCAATGCGACTTAAGCAACATGCACTCATTGAGTTCTTGGCAGCAGAAGGTGTCACCCCAAAGGAGATTCATCAGAGAATGCAAGCTGTTTATGGTGATTGTGTTGATGTGAGTACTGTGCGTCATTGGGCGAGTAAGTTTAAAGATGTTTAGGTGACACCTTCTGCTGTCAAGAATTCAATGACTGCACGTAGCTTAAGTCGCATTGACCGACCGTCTGCACAGAGTTCCATACCTCGCACTTTAACAACACAACCATTCAAGTTTGAAGTAAGTTAAAAATGTTGAGGTGGGAACTTCTGACTTGCGTGATAAACAAAGAGTTGGACGTCCTGTGACAGCAACCACCGAGTTTCACAAGCAAAAGATTGACAGATTGATTCAGGACAATCGTCATATCCCTCAGAGAGAAATTTCAAGCATAATCGGCATTTCACAAGAACGCGTAGGTCACATTATTGCTTTGCTTGGCTATTGGAAGATCTGTGCACGATGGGTACCCAGGATACTGATGCCTAAAATGAAAGCGCACAAACTTGAAACTTCAGAGACTGGATCTCACCACCGTACGACATCCTCCATACAGTCCTGATTTAGCACTGCCTGACTTCCATCTGATAATAAAAGAAGATCTGATGAAGATGTTGAGAGAACTGTGAGATGCTGGTTGCAGAAACAGAGTGTCGACTTTTTCCGTGATGGCTTCAGAAAACTTGTTCATCATTGGCAGAAATGTATCCAATTGTCTGGTGATTATGTGGAAAAGTGAATAGTGGTAGTTCAAGAGCACATTCTAAGGATTATTTCTGCATTTGATTTATTAAAATATTCCCATCCAAACCCAAGTAACAAAGGTGGAGACATTACTTTTCATTCAACCCTCGTATTTATCACAGGATGTTGAAATTGCACATGTGGAATGATATAAGTCGCTATAGCTTATGTGCCAATTTACAACTCAGATCTGAGAATGGTCTTAATTTTAGAGGTGCAGAAGTGGAGTAAAGTTTGAGTATTGACCCAGTGGAATCCAGAGCGGTCCTAAAGTTTCCTTCCTTGAAAGGCCGCACGCCAAATGAGACGTTCGATGAAACAAAAGAGGTTTATGATGCTGATTCCCAACCATATGATGAAGTCAAGAACTGGCATCATCAATGCAAATGTGGTCAGACTTTGGTGGAAACAGCTCAAATTCCAGGGTGACCCCATACAGCAAGTGGAGGTCACCATTTTGGAAAATTGACATGTAACCATTCGCCACCTATTTATTTATTTACAATATTTATATGCTGCTCTTCTCACTCCGAAGGGGACTCAGAGCGGCTTACAAGATATATATACATGCAATACATTATACGATTAGCATAGTACAATATCAGTATTATATGTTACTATATTGAACTATACCATTATATTGTAATATTATTAGTAATATTACATGTAATATGAAATATATAATTATAATATTGTATTATTATTAGTATTATATTGTTTCACATTATAATATCATCAATATTATATACATATACAATATATTATATTATATTTTTAGTATAGCACAGAAGACAAGGTAGAACTGTTCCCTGGCCCCCTCTCCCTTCACTCTGGCCCGGAGCAGCAGTTGGTGCTGGGGGAAGGGGTCTCCAACTGATGTCATATGCAGGAGACAAGATGGAACTGTCCCCTGGTCCCCTCTCTATTCACTTTGGCCTGGATCAGCAGTTGAAGCTGGGGGGAGGGGTCCCCAACTGATGACATATGCAGGAGACAAGATGGTACTGTTCCCTGCCCTTCACTCTGGCCCAGAGCAACAGTTGGTGTTGGGGGAGGGGTCCCCAACTGATAGCACATATTCAGGAGACAAGGTGGAACTGTTCCCTGGCCCCCTCTCTCTTCACTCTGGCCCGGAGCAGCAGTTGGTGCTGGGGGAAGGGATCGCCAACTGATGTCATATGCAGGAGACAAGATGGAACTGTCCCCTGGTCCCCTCTCTATTCACTTTGGCCTAGATCAGAAGTTGAAGCTGGGGGGAGGGGTCCCCAACTGATGACATATGCAGGAGACAAGATGGTACTGTTCCCTGCCCCCCCTTCACTCTGGCCCAGAGCAGCAGTTAGTGTTGGGGGAGGGGTCCCCAACTGACAGCACATATGCAGGAGACAAAGTGGAACTGTCCCCTGGCCCCCTCTCTCTTCACTCTGGCCCAGAGCAGTGGTTAGTGCTGGGGGGAGGGGTCCCCAACTGTTGACATATGCAGGAGACAAGGTGGAGCTGTCCCCTGGCCCCCCTCTCTTCACTCTGTCCCAGAGCAACAGTTGGTGCTGGGGCGGAGGGGTCCCCAACTGATAACACATATGCAGGAGACAAGATGGAACTGTCCCCTAGCGCCCTCTCTTTTCACTCTGGCCCAGAGCAGTGGTTAGTGCTGGGGGGAGGGGTCCCTAACTGATGACATATGCAGGAGACAAGGTGGAGCTGTCCCCTGGCCCCCCTCTCTTCACTCTGTCCCAGAGCAACAGTTGGTGCTGGGGCGGAGGGGTCCCCAACTGATAACACATATGCAGGAGACAAGATGGAACTGTCCCCTAGCGCCCTCTCTTTTCACTCTGGCCTGGAGCAGCAGTTGGTGCTGGGGGAAGGGGTTGCCAACTGATGTCATATGCAGGAGACAAGATGGAACTGTCCCCTGGTCCCCTCTCTATTCACTCTGGCCTGGATCAGCTGTTGATGCTGGGGGGAGGGGTCCCCAACTGATGACATATGCAGGAGACAAGATGGTACTATTCCCTACCCCCCCCCCCCACCACTCTGGCCCAGAGAAGCAGTTGGTGCTGGGAGGGGAGGGTCTCCAGCTAACCTAATTCAAAATATCAAGATGAGTGTGAGATCCATGGGAAAAAATCATCCAAGACCATCTTCACATGCATAGGGTATCCGCTTGTTGGGTCTCCTGGCTGCTCACACCTTTCCAGAATCAGGAACGAGTTGAATGCTCTCAGGCTCTATTAACATTGACGTGCCATGGAAATCAGGACTTTGTCAACAGACTGATCACCCAGGAGGAAAGCTGCGTCCATCACTCGAATCCTGAGACTCAACTCCAGTTGATGCCATGGAAGCATGCTGACTCACCACTTCCAAAGAAGGCGCATGCCTAACTCTCAGTAGGCAAGATCATGCTCACGGTATTTTGGGAACAGCACGGAGGAGTATGGATGGATTTCCTAGCAAAGGGTACAATGATCACTGGGGCAGACTAGGCTTCACTGCTGTTGAAATTGCAGGCCATCCAAACCAAGAGATATGACAGGCTCACCAAAGTTGTCCACCTTTTGCAAGACAATGTACCAGTTCCCAACTCACCTGCTGCCCCAATGGAAGAAGCATGCTCCTCTGGCTTTGCAATTTGACCACATCCCCCTGATTCACCCCACTTCGCACCATTGAAAGTCCACCTCTTTCCAATCATGAAGTTATTTGTGAAGGGCAAGCCTTTCTCAAGTGATGAGACCCTGATTTCCAAAGCTTTTGGAGCAACTTGTTGACTTTGACAAGTGAGATATTTACAGTTGCTTCAAGAGAGGGGATAAGTGTGTGTCCCTAGATTGTGGCACCAATGGAGAGAAGGACTCAGAACTGGGCCACATTTCATTGCTCTCAGTCCACAGGAAGTGGGTCAGGGGAAAGCTGGGTTGAACATCCCTCGTATAGTCATCTTACCTATCCGTTCGCTGGAGGGCTTGTGCACAAATCTGCAGAAGAAAAGACATGTGAGGTTCAGTTGAGAGGAAGTGGCCTCTTTTCCTCTTCCCAATAACTACGCAACCCATCACCCACAGATACCTTCTTCCCTGAGAGCCTGGTAATGCTGCGTCGGGAGCCCCGAGCGATTGACGATGTCCAGGAACTTCTGCCGGACCTCCTCAGACACAGTTTTCGATTTGGCTGGAAGAAGATCCCAGAAAGGACAAAAACAGTGGGACGGGAAGGTGTCATCTTGGAAGATATAGTGCAGGACAATGGGCCTGGAGGTGGTCCCGTTGCCAGGCCTTGATGGGGGCAGGAACCTAGAACTGGAAAGGCTCCCCCAGAACATTCAATGGCATGGATTGGAACACTGTCTTCCACTTCCCTAACCCATTTGGAAGATATAGTATACACTAAGGAAACGTCTGTTGCATGCACTTCAATGGGTTCTGAATCTCAGAGCATTTGTCTATGGCAATGTTAGAAAAACACCCCATAAGAATGCCTCCACCCATCTCCTCAATCCTTTTGGTATGTATAGTACTCACTAAGGACCAATCAATTGTGTCATGGGGTAAAAGGACAGTAGGGAAATTTATTTATTATTTATTTATTTACAACATTTATATGCCGCCCTTCTCACCCCAAAGGCAACTCAGAGCAGCTTACAAGATATATATACATACAATATATTATATTATATTATTAGCATAGTACAGTATTAGTATTAATTATTACTATATTCTATTATGCAATTATATTGTAATATTATTAGTAATATTATATTGTAATATTATTAGTAATATATATTAGTAATATTATTATTATTATTATTAGTATTATATTGTATTACATTATTTATTTATTTATTTCGAACACTTTTACCCCGCCCTTCTCAACCCCTAAGGGGACTCAGGCCGCCTTGAGTCACCGTAAGGCTGAGAAAGGCAGGCTACAAATGCCGTAAATAAATAAATAAATAAATAAATAAATAAATAGTTCTCATCCCCAAAGCATTGCAGAGTCTTGGTCACAGTTAGCAGAGTTTTTATAGCACAACCTCTGACTTTTGCTTAGTAGCTCACCAGCTTGAATAAGTACACTTGATCTCTGGCTTTCATCCAAATTCTTTTGGAGTTTTATTCTTCAGTCGTTGCTACACACAACTATTTACAGGTCTGCTATCAGTATACAGAGATACTCACAATCACAGCAAGATACTCACAATGAGTACGGCGATGGATTACAGATGCAGAGAGATCATGTATTTTTACCACAATGTGTCAGGAGCTGATTTCTACTGTTCGAGAAGTCACTATAAATATTCTCTGCAGAGAAGTGGAGTGATTTGAATGCAGCTGTAAGGACTAACCCGGTGGTTCTCAACCTGTGTTCGTAGACCATCAGCAGTCCGGAAGGACTAAAATATGGTCAGTGGCCTTGCTGTTACTACACCATTGCAACGAGAGTGACTGGTCTTGCAAAACTCTCTTAAAGAGTCAAGACTTATTAAATATGGTTTTCTGTGGGTGAGCAGATGGCAACTACTGGATGACATATGTTCTGTATCAGAAACTAGAGCTGATGTGGTCTATCCAATGCAATTTTCTGAATCAGCGCTGCAAATAACCAAACCAAATCTAAAGTTGACCAAAAATTGATTCGTAATGATTATCTTCTCAGGGCCCCCTTCATGGGTGCCCTGAGAATAATATTTCGGAATGGGGGCCGCAGTTCCATGCAATGCATTTCTATGTAATACAACATTTTCTACATGTTGTACTCAATTAATGGGGGTTCCCTACCTGAGAATATATGTCGATAGCAGCATCCTGCAGAAACCTTAATGATATTGACTGGGATACCTTTTCTCGCTTCACTAATCCATTTGGAATGTATAGTACACACTAAGGACCAATCCATTGCATTAGACTACTGGGGCTTTCCTATTTGTCTATGGTAAGGCTTCCCCTGTTTTGAAGGCCAAAGTTGGGGAAACATTAGACTATAACATGCAATAATAATAATAATAATAATAATAGGGAAATGTCTGCCATGTGATCCAATACAACAACCAGCATAGTGATCTTGTTTGCTGTGTACTAATCTTGCTGTGTATCCAATAATAATAATAATAATAATAATAATAATAATAATAATGCAAAGACTCTGGCACAAGCCAGTCAAGGTGGTTCCAGTGGTGATCAGCACACTGGGTGCAGTGCCTCAAGACCTTGGCCTGCACTTAAACACAATGGGCGCTGACAAAATTACCATCTGCTAGCTGGAGAAGGCCACTTTATTGGGATCTGCACACATTATTCGCTGATAATCACACAGTGTTGGACACTTGGGAAGTGTCCGACGTGTGGTCCAATACAACAACCAGCAGAATGATCTTGTTTGCTGTGGACTCATCTTGTTGTGTTTCAAATAATAATAATAATAATAATAATAATAATAATAATAATAATAATAATGTGTTGATTGTCCTAGGGAGGGACTCTTCCCATTCCTCTTAATGGACTTTTTAAAAAAGAGGCCCCTAATATATCTCTGGGAAACGTACCATAGAGTTGCAGGAGGA
Source organism: Anolis sagrei (assembly GCF_037176765.1). Classification (NCBI taxonomy): domain Eukaryota; kingdom Metazoa; phylum Chordata; class Lepidosauria; order Squamata; family Anolidae; genus Anolis; species Anolis sagrei. Next base: position 14,856,789 of record NC_090031.1, on the reverse strand, counting down.
AACCGTCTGCTTTGGTGAAGTAGGAGAAGAAGTAGGTCTCGTAGTCGGTGTCAATGATGAAGGCTTTTCCCTCTATCCAGAAAAACCCATGGCAGTCCATCAACCCTACAACAAGACCTGAGGCCCCTATCTCTAACAGTATTTAATCTAGCTATCTATTATTTATCTATCTCTATCAGTATTTATGTTATCAATTCATCCATATCAAAGTATCATCTATCAATATCTCTAATATCTATTTCTATCAGTATCTCTAACAGTATTTCACCTATCTGTCTGTCTATCTGTCTATCTGTCTATCTGTCTATCTATCTATCTATCTATCTATCTATCTATCATCTCTCTATTTATCAGTATTTATGTTATCAATCTATCACTATCAATGTATCATCTATCAGTATCTCTAACAGTATTTCATCTATCTATCTATCTATCTATCTATCTATCTATCTATCTATCTATTTTTATCAGTATTTATGTTATCGATCTATCTTTATCAACATATTATCTATCAGTATCTCTATCTATTTTTATCAGATTCTCTAACAATATTTCATCTATCTATCATCTATCTATCTATCTATCTATCTATCTATCTATCTATTTTTATCAGTACTATTTATGTTATCAATCCATCTTTATCAACATATCATCTATCAGTATCTCTATTTTTATCAGATTCTCTAACAATATTTCATCTATCTGTCTATCTGTCTATCTGTCTATCTATCTATCTATCTATCTATCTATCTATCTATCTATCATGTATCATCTATTTCTATCAATATTTATGTTACCAATCCATTTCTCTCAATGTATCATCTATCAATATTTTTAATATCTCTATCAGTATATCTAACAGAATCTCATCTATCTATCTATCTATCTATCTATCTATCTATCTATCTATCATGTATCATCTATTTCTATCAGTATTTATGTTATCGATCCATCTTTATCAATGTATCAGTTATCTCTAACAGTATTTCATCTATCTGTCTATCTATCTATCTATCTATCTATCTATCTATCTATCTATCTATCTATCATGTATAATCAATTTCTATCAGTATTTATGTTATCAATCCATCTCTATTAATGTATCATCTATCAGTATCTCTAATATATCTATCAGTATTTCTAACAGTATTTCATCTCTCTCTCTCTATTTCTATCACTATTCATGTTATCAATCTGTCAATGTATCATCTGTTAGTATCTCTAATACCTATTTCTATCAGTATCTCTAACAGTATCTCATCTATCCGTATATCTATCATCTATTTCTATCAGTATTTATGTTATCGATCCATCTCTATCTATTTCTATCAGTATCTCTAACAGTATTTCATCTATCTATCTATCTATCTATCTATCTATCTATCATCTATCTATGTCTATCATATATTATTTAAGAGTATGTATGTTATCGATACATCTCTATCAATGTATCAGATCTCTAATATCTATTTCTATCAATATCTCTAACAGTATTTCATCTATCTATCTATCTGTCTGTCTGTCTGTCTGTCTGTCTGTCTGTCTATCTATCTATCTATCTGGTCTATCATCTATTATTTATCTAACAGTATTTTTGTTATCAATCCATCTCTATCAGTGTATCATATGTCTGTATCTCTAACATCTAAATTGGTGTCTCTAACAGTATTTCATTTATCTATATCTATCATCTACTATCTATCTATATCAGTATTTATATTATTGATCCATCTCTATCAATGTATCATTCTGCCTATGAACCCACCAGGACTTTGAGATCTTCCAGGGAGACCCTGCTCTCGATCCCGCCTGCTTCTCAAGCTCGGCTGGCGGGGACGAGAGATAGGGCCTTCTCGGTGGTGGCTCCTCGGCTGTGGAACGCCCTTCCTACGGACATTAGACTAGCACCATCTCTAATGGTATTCCGCAAAAAGGTGAAGACCTGGCTGTTTGAGCAGGCGTTCCAATAATTAGTGCAATGATTGATTAATGAACACTGGAATGGAACAATGGATGACGAATCTGGAACATGTTTTTGATGACGAGACGACAGTGAATGGGTATTGTAGTAACTGTTTATTAATTGTGTAATGTGTTAGGTTGTTAACTGTTTCTATACTGTAGCACTGAATTTTTGCTGTTCGTATTTGTTGTGAACCGCTGTGAGTCGCCTTCGGGCTGAGAACAGCGGTATATAAGTAAGGTAAATAAATAAATAAATAAATTTACCCACATCTCTTGTATCTATCTCTTTTAGTATTTCTATTATCTATCTACCTATTACCCTATCTCTATTGGTATCTATATTCATCCATCTTCCCCCCCCCCCTTTGCATATCTATCTATCTATCTATCTATCTATCTATCTATCTGCATTATCTATTTTTCTCAGTATCTACATATCATCTATTTTGATCCATGTGATCTTGGCTTACCTAACGTGGAGAAAATCGAATTCCAGAAGCGATTCTTGCTGAGAAGGACCTTTCTCAACTTGCAGGCACCATTCCTGCAAAGAAAGCAAAGAAGGAAGGAAGGAAGGAAGGAAGGAAGGAAGGAAGGGAGGGAGGGAGGGAGGGAGGGAGGGAGGGAGGGAGGGAGGGAGGAAAAAACTCACAATATGGTAGCCATTGTTGCCCTGGTTTGAAAGACCCTCTGCTCTCCTTTCTTGGGACCAGAAATGTCCTATATTTGGGGTTGTTTTTTGATTTGACACCCAGGTCCACACCCACCATTGATGAATTCTTCAGAGACAAGTCTTGGCCTGATTTTGGAGGCTTCGGGGGAAAACTTACACAGGGATTTCCACCGTCATAAAGGCATTTCCATTGCTCTGGGGCTCTATAATACAGGCCCGGGTGGCCTTTGGAGCGGGGTCTGGACTGATGGTCAACACTGGGTACCACTTTCCAGACAACTGCAAGGAGTGGAGGGAGAAAAGGGGGGGGGGTTAATGGATGGGAAAAGCAAGACATGGGTGCGTCTATACTGGGAACTCATGCTGCTTGGCCCAAATTGAACAACCAGCTGTTCTTGGAAAATCACCCCCTAATAATAATAACTACATTTACAACAGATTTTAAGCTCAGCCCCAGCCCAACCCTAAACATTCTTGGGAGGATTAAGCAAATCAATTACCAAACCAAAACCTGGTTTGTGAGGAAACCCCTCAGGCCTCTGCAAGGAGTGGAGAGAGAAAACAGTGTGTGTATCAATGGTCTGGAAGAGCAAGCCATGGGTGCATCTACACTGGGAACATGTGCTTCTTGGTCCAACTTGAACCACCAGCTGTTCTTGGAAAATCGCCCCCCTAATAATAATAACTACATTTATAACAGATTTTAAGAGCTTGGAAGGGTCTCAGTCAAGCTCAGCCCCAGCCTAACCCCAAACATTCTTGGGAGGATTAATCAAATCATTTACCAAACCAAAATCTGGTTTGTGAGGGGGCCAGGGGACAGTTCCACCCTGTCTCCTGTACTATGTTAATAATGTAATGTAATGTAATATATTGTATATACATATAATATTTATAATATTAAACCACCCTGAGTCCCCCTAGGGGTTGAGAAGGGCGGGGTAAAAGTGTTCAAAATAAATAAATAAATAAATAAATATAATAATGTAAAGCAATATAATACTAATAAAATATTACTAATAATATTACAATATAACTGCATAATAGAATATAGTAATAATTAATACTGATATTGTACTATGCTAATAATATAATATATTGTATGTATATATATCTTGTAAGCCGCTCCTGGTTTGTGAGGAAACCCCTCGGGCCACTGCAAGGAGTGGAGAGAGAAACGGGTGTGTGTATCAAATATAGTAATATATATTTATAGTAAAATATAAATAAATAAATGTAATGTTCGTTTGTCGGATTAACATAACTCAAAAACCACTGGACGAATTGACACCAAATTTGGACACAAGACACCTAACAACTCAATGTATGTCCTTCACTCAGAAAAGGGATTTATAGTTCACCTACAATCAAAGAACATTCTGAACCCCATCAACGATAGAATTGAACCAAATTTGGCACACAGTTCTCCCATGACCAACAGAAAATACTGGAAAGGTTTGGTGGGCAATGTCCTTTGGTTTTGGAATTGTAGTTCACCTACATACAGAGATCACTGTGGACTCAAACAATGATGGATCTGGACCAAACTCTACATGAATACTCAATATACCCGAAGGTGAATACTGGTGGAGTTTGGGGAAAATAGAATCTTGACATTTGGGAGTTGTAGTTGCTGGGATTTATAGTTCACCTAAAATCACAGAGCATTCTGAACCCCACCAACAATAGAATTGGGCCAAACCTCCCACACAGAACCCCCATGTGGGCCACAGCAACGTGTGGCAGGGGACCGCTAGTATATTGTTCCGTCTTCCAGGAGACTGGTTTGCATTGTTTTTTTAGTTGCTTGGAGTGGCTGCCCCTTGCCTTTCTTTCAGGAGCTGCTGCAGCCTTGCAAAGCCTGGAGTTTAACAGCCAAAGGCGGGAAAAGCCAGCCTGCAAACTCTTTGCAATGATTGGCCTAGGGAGCAACTCTTTGAGCCCGCCCCTGCTCCCGGGGAAAGACTTCCATTTTGGAGTCCTCCCTGCCTGTTCAGTTCTGAAGAAGGAATCTGATGTGCTGGTGGCCAGAAAGGTAGCTCCGACAAACCACTGTAAAAACAACTGAGGATAATTGAGATATTATAGTTAGATGAGCTTAATTGAGTTATAGATAGGAATTAAGAGGTTTATTGAGAAGAATTGAGCTATAGTTAGGTAGATTATAAGAGAGTTATAGAGTATAAAGAAAAATAGATATTGAGCTTTGAGAATTGGGTTTGATAGAGTCTTATAGACTCTGGAGCTTAGACAGATAGGGAAAGATTTGTTCTTTCTAAAAAGACAACAGCTCTGGATTAGGGTGAAGGATCCCTGGATCCCTTTGCCACTTGGGGAAAGAATGACTCAGTAACTGGTGGAGAAGAGAAAGAAGCAATATCTATTTGGTTTATCAATTGACTGTTCTGTTTGCAACTTTGAGAAATAAATATCCTTTTTTGATGTTCAGAACTTGTAATAGACTCAGTTGCTGAGAATCTCAATCTTCTCAAGAAAAGCACCAGCAGTTCACCCAGACATAAGGAACAGCACATCATAGTTTTGTTTTTATAAAAGCGTCTGGGTGTAACGGCATATATATATATATATATATATATATATATATAATCATTCGTAAGACAGCATGTACAGAATAAGATACTAAAGCTAAAAATGCGGGGTGAGATAGGGGTGGAGCAGATTTATTTGCATGGGAGAAACTCTTCAGGAATGAAGTCGAGAGGAGTCTTCGTACAGGCGAGGAGGGGGTGTACTCTAAGAAGAAACATTGATATCATGTTGTATGGCCCGAGGGGTTTCCTCACAAACCAGGTTTTGGTTTGGTAAATGATTTGATTAATCCTCCCAAGAATGTTTGGGGTTGGGCTGGGGCTGAGCTTGGCTGAGACCCTTCCAAGCTCTTAAAATCTGTTATAAATGTAGTTATTATTATTAGGGGGTGATTTTCCAAGAACAGCTGGTGGTTCAAGTTGGGCCATGTTGTATGGTTAATCACCGAAGGCGCACCATACAATACTTACCTGTATTGTATGTTTATCCCAACTGGAATGCATCGTTCCTGAAACACCTGGAAATGGTTACCTTTTGGATGTTGAAGCCTTTCATTACAGGAGCAAGTGTTGTAGAGCGTAGAGATCTAATGGGAAGATCTATCCAGGCCAAGGCCAGGAAGGGGAGACCCAGCAGAAGCAATGCGATCCGGCTCACGGAGGCCTTGGCCATCTTCGAGGCTGTCGTTGGTTTTGAGCTTTGCAACACTCGTCTTTATATCCCTCCCTTGATGGTTCGTCCAAAGGATGCCAACAAACTCCAGTTGTGGATGATGGACTACAATCTCTATCTATCTAATATCTATCTATCGATCTTTCTTTTTCTTCCCCCCTCTCTCAATTACAGCAATAATTTCTGTTTCTTCACTGGATGGATATGGTTGGGAGGGCTTTGCTTGTATTTTCCGGGGTTGGAGTAGATGGCTTTTGGGGATCCGTTCCAACTCTAGGATTGGTTTAGTGCTGTAAAAGGATACAGACTATGCTTCCTTGTGCATATAACATTTATGGCTCATTGATTAAGATTCATGGGAACATGAGTTTCCTATCTATTTAGAGTCAATGAACCATCAACTAAAAAGGACATAGTAATTATATGCCTAACTTTATGTGGCATTGGTAAAGGAGATTAGACATAGGTAGAGACCACAAGGGCCAGTTCAGGAATAATAATAATAATAATAATAATAATAATAATAATAATCTTTATTTCTACCCCGCCACCATCTCCCCGATGGGGACTTGGAGCGGTTTACATGGGGCCAAGCCCGGACAACATAATACAGTAATAAAATCAAAGCATATACATCAGACAACAACAACATAATCAAAATGACATTAAATTAATAATAAAATAATAGTAATAATAAAATAAAAATAAAATAAAAATTCCAATACACACAATCATAATAAAAATGATAATGATGATGATGATGATGATGATGATGATGATAATAGCTGACATGATATGAGAATTTAAAGATCGAACTGCAAAGACTCTGGCACAAGCCTGTAAAGGCAGTCGCAGTGGTGATCGGCACACTGGGTGCAGTGCCTCAAGACCTTGGCCTGCACTTAAAGACAATCGGCGCTGACAAAATTACCATCTGCCAGCTGCAGAAGGCCACCCTACTGGGATCTGCATACATTATTCACCAATACATCTGTGATGATGTGTAAGTTTTATTCCTTTGGTTATGTGTAGTTTGGACAGTAGTTTAGGGATGGTAAGTATGGGAGATTATGTTTTGTGGGAGATGGTGGCTTGGCGTTAGCTGAGTTGCCATAGCAACAGGGGCGGAGCCAACTACCTCTTGAGGAGGCAGCTGTTTTTAAAAGTCAGTCAGTACGCCGGTGAGCTACTGAGAGGACTGAGTCTCTGGGTGGAGATTCAGGGAATGTGTCTGTAGCCGGTGTGCTATAGGAAAGACTGAATCTCAGGGTGGGGATTCAGGGAATCAATCGGTGACCAAAGTAGTTGCAGAGAAGGACCCGGTAGTGAGAGAGCTACAGGGGGTTGTTGATTCTAAATTAAGAATCAAGGTTTGGCTGGGTTTAAGCCTGCTGTGCCTGCTGTGAAACGTTTTGAAGTCTGTGCCTGAGATTACTCATGAAACCTTTCCAGTGTAACCATCAAGATTTGTGCCTCTTGTGAAGAAACAGTTAAACATATTATACTCCTGTTAAAATAAACTTGTTACTGTTTTCCTCAAGCCTTGCCTGATACAGTTTCTCCTAAGTTGAACAGCCTGCAATAGTGAAGTCAGCCAGAGACAGTAAACGCTACGCTATCCACTGAATAAAACCTTTTGTCATTAACAGTTCCTTTATAAAATAGCTCCTAGGCTGATACTGATCGTTGCCCGGCTTCCCTCACAGATTAGGTGGCAGTAAGTTTACCACGCACCTTCACATTTGGTGGCATTCGGTGGTATTAAAACGGTCACCTTCACATCACATAGTCCTAGACACTTGGGAAGTGTTTGACATGTGATCCAAGCCGAGTGATCTTATCTGCTCTGGACTTATTTTGTTGTGTTTCAAATAATAATAATGTTAATATAAACCTTGGCACAGAAGAACGAAAAATTACTGCGATGTGGTTTAAATATTCTTTATTTAAATATTATATGCATATACATACATATATATATTTACATATATATGTACATGTGGACAGAAAATTGATTGAGAAACCTATTTAAATCATTCCAAGTACACACACACACACATGTATCTTCACAGACATCAACATCCCCCATGATAATAACTCTTTCAAGAATGAATTTCCCTTCCTAGGGGTGGATTCTGCTCACGTCCTGTTTGCTCTTTCTTAACTAGGAGTCATTTGTAAGTCAGATGATGACGATGATGATGAAAATATAATAATAATAATAATAATAATAATAATAATAAGGCTGAATGATATCAAGGTTAAGGAACACTTTTCCTCTGGGTGGATCTTCATCTTGACTCTCGTGAAGAAGCACCATTAAAGCCTTGGCAGACCGTGCAAAAAAAAATCTGTGAACCCCACCTCCTCCAAGATGGACTGAACCACCTCAACTGGGCTCTACAGGCCAATGGAGACTCCACCTCAGACATCAGAAGAGTTGCAAGACAACCGAGAACAAGCCACGAGAGTAAAGATGAAGATCCACCCAGAGGAAAAGTGTTCCTACCATACATAAAAGGAACCACTGACCGCATAGGGAAGCTGATGAGGAAACACAACATACAAACAATCTACAAACCCACCAAGAAAATCCAACAAATGCTACGTTCAGCAAAGGACAAGAGGGATCCTCTCACCTCTGCAGGAGTCTACCATATACCATGCAGCTGTGGACAAGTCTACATAGGGACCACCAAACGCAGCATTGCCCAAACACGAATCAAGGAACATGAAAGGCACTGCAGACTACTTCAACCAGAGAAATCAGCCATAGCAGAGCACCTGATGAACCAACCTGGACTCAGCATTTTATTTGAGAACACAAAAATGCTGGACCACTCTCACAACCACCATGTCAGACAACACAGAGAAGCCATTGAAATCCACAATGTGGACAATTTCAACAGAAAGGAGGAGACCATGAAAATGAACAAAATCTGGATACCAGTATTAAAAAATTCTAAAATTGCAACAGCAAAAACAGCAGAGAGAAAAACAGGCAGGGAGGGACATCTAATCACCTTTCAAGAAGAGTTTGCTCCAGGCACAGTCAGCCCATTGTATGCTAATCAAGGTGGTCAGTTGAAAGATCCACACCTAGCCCAACTTACAAAAGCCCTTTGTCTCACCCTGGTCATTCCACAGATATATAAACCCCTTTTTTCCCAGTTCTAGCAGACCTCACCTCTGAGGATGCTTGCCATAGATGCAGGCGAAACGTCAGGAGAAATGCCTCTAGAACATGGCCATATAGCCCGAAAAAACCCACAAGAACTGAGTGATTCCAGCCATGAAAGCCTTCGAACAATACATTAAATTTATTTATTTATTGTCTCCCATTTGAAAAGAATATAATAATATTAGTCTGAGAATCAAAGCAATGTGTTCATAATTGGCTCTGATTCCCATCGTCCCCAAAGAATATAGACTAGTCATCCATTTCCACACGTTTCTGTGTCCCAGTCTGTGTATATGTGTTTTGTGTGTGTATATATGTGTGTATATATTTGTCTATATGTGTATATATGTGATTATGTGCATGAGATGTAATGTATTTTTTGTTTTTTGACTTTTTAAGTCCCTTCTCCTGTGTTTTTCAGTGTTTTTATGAGTGATGGTCACTTGTTGGCCTGATAGGTGTCTTGTGTCCAAATTTGGTGTCAATTCGTCCAGTGGTTTTTGAGTTATGTTCATCCCACAAACATTACATTTTATTTATATAGATACCGGCCAATGTGTCATTCTTTTAAAGGTTATTGCAGCGCCAACCAGCAGGGGGCGCCATGTGACGTCATGTCGAACCAAAGATGGGATCCAATCAGCAGCTGATTCCAATAAAGCGTGAGAACAGGCGCCGCTGCCAAAGATGTCGCATTGCGCATGCGCGCGTTTCCCTATCTTGGTAAACTCAGCCCTGCTGCGTTCTAAGCATGGGCCGCTCGCCTTTCATGATTGGCAGGGCGGGCGACCAATGAGGGGCTCGGAGGAGAGAGTTTGGGCGGGACGAAGCTGAGAAGCATTTCAGAAGCAAGAAGCTGTCATCTTTGGCAGCTGCGCATGCGCGCGATTTCCCGCCCAACACCTCCTTGTTCTAAACTTCCCCACAGCTGCGCTCTAAGCAAGGGCCGCGCGCCTTTCTATGATTGGCAGGGCGGCCGACCAATGGGAGGCTCGGAGGAGTAAATAGGCGGGAGGTATATAAGTGCTTTCTGAGGTAAACGTGAAGGAGAGGAAATATCTATTTCTCCTTCATTGTATGAACAATTTAGGACAAGGATTTACTTGAATTAAAATAAAAAGAGTGAAATAGGGGATAGAAATAGAAAATAGCCCAAAAAACCAATTTCAGGGTGAAAATATGGATTTATTTCCACCTTGAATGGATTCTCTGAGGAGAAACTGAAGAGATTAAGCTAGAAATAGGCGGAAGGTATATAAGTGCTTTCTGAGGTAAACACGAGGGAGAGGAAATATCTATTTCTCCTTCATTGTATGTACAATTTAGGACAAGGGTTTACTTAAATTAAAATTAAAAATAGTGAAATAGGGGATAGAAATAGAAAATAGCCCAAAAAAAACCAATTTCAGGGTGAAAATATGGATTTATTTCCACCTTGAATGGATTCTCTGAGGAGAAACTGAAGAGATTAAGCTAGAAAAACAATCATCTTATTCTCCACAGGGGGAAAATTGGAAATAGATAAATGTGAGGAATGGAAAGAAAAGCTGAAGGAAAGGTGGAGATACTGCAAAAAGAAGAAAGAGAAAGGTGAACAAGGAAGAAAAACACCTGGAAATAGGATATATATGTGTGTAGAGATAGATACAATTTGAGAAATTCTTCCTGTGGAAAGAAATATGGAGATACATGCATTTGTGAAAAGAAGAAAGGCAAAGAACAAGGGAGAAAAGCACCTGGAAACAGGATAGGCGTGATGTGTGTGTGTGTTTATCATTATTATAGCCAATGTGCCAACATATTATTATTATTAAATTGCCATGTCTCAATGGTACAAATGACATGGCAGTTTATATCCTAATGGCCTTTGCCGCCGTCTCGTGGACACAGGAATAATTGCACCTGCCTTGAGATTCTGATTTGCAATCCTTTCCTGCCATCAAGTTGGCACCTAGGGCTTTCTAAATAATAATAATGATATTTATTTTGACCTGGGCTCAATGGCACAAAGGCCTTTCCAATAACAGCAACAACAACAATATTGATGTTGACACTCTGGTGATAAGAATAACAACAACAACAACCACAGTAATGTTGTTGCTGAAGGCTTTCATGGCTGAAATCACTGAGTTGTTATGAGTGTTTTGGGCTGTAAGGTAACCAAGGTTACAACAACATCTGTTACAGAACTCCAGTATGCTGATGACAACATCGTCTGTGCGCATTCAGAAGAAGACCTACAAGCCACTCTAAACACCTTCGCAGAAGCATACGAGAAGCTTGGCCTGTCATTGAACATCGAGAAAACCAATGTGCTCTTCCAGCAGTCACCGGCCAATCCCTCTCCAATGCCAGAAATACAGCTTAATGGTGTAACATTAGAAAATGTTGACCATTTCTGCTACCTTGGCAGCCATCCCTCCACAAAAGTCAACATAAACACCAAAATACAACACTGCCTGAGCTCTGCGAGTGTAGCATTTTTCCAAATGAAGCAGAGAGAGTTTGAGGACTGGGACATCCGTAGGGATACCAAGGTGCTTGTTTATAAAGCTATTGTCCTCCCAACCCTGCTATATGCCTGCGAAACGTGGACTGTCTACAGATGTCACATGCAACTTCCGGGACGATTCCATTAGTGCTGCCTCTGGAAAATCCTGCAAATCTTTTGGGAAGACAAGTGGACAAATGTCAGCGTGCTGGAAGCAGCAAAGACCACCAGCATTGAAGCAATGCTCAACTCAGCTGGACCGGCCACGTTGTCCGGATGCCTGACAACCGTCTCCCAAAGCAGTTGCTCTACTCTGAACTCAAGAATGGAAAATAGAACGTTGGTGGACAGGAAAAGAGATTTAAATATAGGCTCAAAGCCAACCTTAAAAACTCTGGCATAGACACTGAGAACTGGGAAGCTCTGGCCTGTGAGCGCTCCAGCTGGAGGTCAGCTGTGACCAGCAGTGCTGCAGAATTTAAAGAGGCACGAATGGAGGGTGAAAGAGAGAAATGTGCCAAGAGGAAGACGCATCAAGCCAATTCCGACCAGGACCGCCTTCCACCTGGAAACCAATGCCCTCACTGGGGAGACGATGCAGATCAAGAATAGGGCTCCATAGTCACCTACGGACCCACCCTGGAAGATTATCCTACTTGGACAACGAGGGATCGCCTAAGTAAAGGCCAATATGTTCTAGCAGCAGTCTCTCCGAATGTTTGGCTTGCTAATGCTAAGGTGCTAATGGCATCTTCAGGGGTTCTGTTGGAAATGAGGCAAGTGGAGTGTATATTATATAACTGTGGAATGATGCCCAGGTTGGGAGAAATAACTTTGAAGCTGCAAAGTCAATCAGTGAGGGTGCCTGCATAGAGGTAGCCTGGCCTCTGTTGCCTGGAGACATCTTCTATTTGAAAGGTGTCCAGACAACATACAGTAAAGGGCAAGTTAGCACCTCCAAAACAGAGGATGCCTCCAATCAACAAGGTGATGTATGTGATGTTTCAAAGGGAGCAAGTGGCAGAACCAACGTCTTACAAATTGTTAATTTGGAAGCTATGTCTCTCTTAATGTAGTCCATTATTGCATTTCTCTCCTTTTGTTGCCACCACAGTACCTGGCTGTGTTCTGTATGTATTTGAGTGCACTCCCAAAATGCTTTTCATATGTGCTTCCAAGCCATATACTCCCCATTCTGGACCTGTGTGTGTTGCTATTTTGTTTTGTTTCAGTTCTTGAAAAGGTGTTTTTTGCATCTTCTCTCAACAGAAAAACCACGCGCCCATCCTTCATGACCCACCGCCAGGACCATTCCAGGTGAATCGAAGAAGCCATCAAAGGTAGGCACTCACCTGTTCCAACTCATGCTTGGATGGGTCTTTTGTTCCTCTTGTACATTGTGGGGCTGGGCTTTTGCTTTCCCTGCCTATCACTTTTGGGAAGGTTATTTCCAATGTATTGCATGTCTATAATTCAGAAGTCTCAGAAGTTTATGCAGAAGATGTTGCTGGTCCTAGGCCCATGCATGTTCACGGTTGTTGTGATAGACAGATTGGAAAGAAATATCATGTGTTGGATTTTGAGCTAAGCTTTGTGTTATTGTGTATGAGATCAATACTGCCACGTTGGTGTGCTGGGCTTTTCCTTCCTCAGAGCCTTCAGTCGTCAAATTCGAACTGTGTCCATATCCCCTTTAATACTGATTAACATTATGGGAGAGACTAAACATAAAATAGTTTGCAATGTTTTGTTCTACAGGAGCATTTCTGCTTTCTCATTGATAACAGTAACATTCTGCCCAATTTGTGATATACCTAAATACTTGATGTATCTCATTTTGTAACAAAAGGAGAAAAAGGCAAAAGTAAGTTATACATTTTGAACATTGTGCCCTATTGCAAAATCAAATCACATGAGATACACATTAGATGCTAATGTAGCAGGATAGTTGCTTGAAAGTCACTTTAACATCCCATTTCCTTTAAATATATTTCTCAACCCCAGTGATGCAGATTGGGGTCCCTGCTTGTAATCCCGGGCCTCTTTATGGGGTCATTGCTGGCATTCCTATTGCTCTTCATGAGGTTCCTGTTTGTAATCCCAAGCCTCTTCATTGGGTCCTTGCACCAAGGCTCAAGGGCACACTTCCCTACCTGGTCACTTGATGGCAGGAAAGGATGCCTGTCTTTTAGAAGTTTTTAAGGCCCTCTTTAGAATTATCCAGGGCCTGTTTTGCCCATTTGGTGCCTTTTACAACTTGTTTAATATTACAATATAATGATATAGTGCAATATGGTAATATTGTACTATACTAATAATATAATGCTTCTTAAGGCCCATTCAACCTCACTCCTCAGGATGTCTGGTTCTAATTCATTCACCACACCGTCAAAACTATCCTCAATATTATTATCCTTCCTATACCACGGAACAACAGACTGGTTCAAGATTGGGAAAGGCGTACAGCAAGGCTGCATCCTCTCACCCAACCTTTTTAACTTGTATGCAGAACACATCATGCGATGTGCGGGGCTGGATGAATGCAAAGCTGGGGTGAAAATTGCTGGAAGAAACATTAACAACCTCAGATATGCAGATGACACCACCCTGATGGCCGAAAGCGAGGAGGAGCTGAGGAGCCTTTTAATCAAGGTGAAAGAAAAAAGCGCAAAAGCCGGGTTGCAGCTAAACGTCAAAAAAACCAAGATTATGGCAACAAGAATGATTGACAACTGGAAAATAGAGGGAGAAACCGTGGAGGCCATGACAGACTTTGTATTTCTAGGCGCAAAGATTACTGCAGATGCAGACTGTGGCCAGGAAATCAGAAGACGCTTACTTCTTGGGAGGAGAGCAATGTCCAATCTCGATAAAATAGTAAAGAGTAGAGACATCAGACTGGCAACAAAGATCCGCCTAGTCAAAGCCATGGTATTCCCTGTAGTAACCTACGGATGTGAGAGCTGGACCTTAGGGAAGGCTGAGCGAAGGAAGATCGATGCTTTTGAGCTGTGGTGTTGGAGGAAAGTTCTGAGAGTGCCTTGGACTGCGAGAAGATCCAGCCAGTCCATCCTCCAGGAAATAAAGCCCGACTGCTCACTGGAGGGAAAGATACTAGAGACAAAGTTGAAGTACTTTGGCCACATCATGAGGAGACAGGAAAGTCTAGAGAAGACAATTATGCTGGGGAAAGTGGAAGGCAAAAGGAAGAGGGGCCGACCAAGGGCAAGATGGATGGATGCCATCCTTGAAGTGACTGGACTGACCTTGAGGGAGCTGGGGGTGGTAACGGCCGACAGGGAGCTCTGGCGTGGGCTGGTCCATGAGGTCACGAAGAGTCGGAGACGACTGAACGAATGAACAACAACAACAATAATATAATATATTGTATGAAAATATATATTGTAAGCTGCTCTGAGTCCCCTTCGGGGTGAGAAGGGCAGCATATAAATGCCGTAAATAAATAAATAAATAGGGCATCTTGAGTGTTGGCCAGGACCTGTTTTGCCCATTTTTCAAATTGTTTAGGGACTTTTTAGGGTTGTCGCAGCCCTGTTTTGCCCATTTGGTGCCTTTTACAACTTGTTTAGGGCATCCTTAGGGTTGTCCAGGGTGCTTTTTGACCATTTGTTTCCTTTTACATGTTGTTTAGGGCCTCTTTAATGTGGGTCAGGTCCCGTTGTGCCCATTTGGTGCCTTTTAACGTTTTC
Source organism: Anolis sagrei (assembly GCF_037176765.1). Lineage (NCBI taxonomy): Eukaryota > Metazoa > Chordata > Lepidosauria > Squamata > Anolidae > Anolis > Anolis sagrei. The sequence continues at coordinate 14,841,547 of NC_090031.1, read as the reverse complement.
ATTTTACCTTCCTCCTGTCACTCCCCCTTTCCCTTCTTTATTCATTTTTCCTCCTTTCCACCTTTGGTGGGAAAAATAATACACTTTACTTTATAATATGGAGGTGCTTTTCCCCACAATATCCACATGATGGCAGCACAAAGTCACCCTCCATAGCTCAAGGGTGCACTTCCCTATCTGGCCACTTGATGGCAGCAAAGGATTACAGATCAGAATCTCAAGGCAAGTGCAAATGTTCCTGTGCCCGCAAGAGGGCGGCAAAGGAAATGCCCTTAAGGCTTAACGTGCCATATCATTTGTATCATTGAGACATTACAATTTTTAATAATAATAATAATGATATTATTATTATTATTATTATTATTATTATTATTATTATTTGTTGTCACATTGGCTGGCACATTGGCAGAGGTTGGGCCTCGGGTGGTGCAATGGGTTAAATCCTTGTGCTGCTGAACTGCTGACCTGAAGGTTGGCAGGTTGAATCTGCGGGACAGGTTGAGCTCCTGCTGTTAGCCCTAACTCCTGCCAACCTAGCAGTGCGAAAACATGCAAATGTGAGTAGATCAGTAGGTACCACTTTGGCGGGAATGCAAAAAGACACTCCATGCAGTCATGCCGGCCACACAACTGGGAAGTGTCTATGGACAACGCAGGCTCCTTGGCTTGGAAACGGAGAAGAGCACCGCCCCAAGAGCCGGAGATGAGCACTGTTTCCAGAGCCAGAAATCAAAGGAGAAGCCTTTGCCTTTGTCTGTATATGTGTGTTTCATTGTATTTCGTTGTAACAAGGCATTGAATGTTTGCTTATGTCTGTTTCTATGCTGAGTCCCCTTGGGGAGAAGGGCAGGATATAAATAAAGTGTTATTGTAATATTATTATTCAATCCCCACAATTCATAACAGCCTGTGGGAGTTGAAGTACAAAAATACCGGGAGGGCCAAAGTTGGCCCATGCCTGCCTTAGAGGTACTGTTCCAATATTTGAGTGGAGACCACCAGAAGGCGTTAGAGAGAGAAGGATAGTCCATTTGGGGGGGGGGGGAGTTGAAGAAGGAAAACTATTTCCTTTATTTTTCTTATTTATTTATTTATTTATTTATTTATTTGTTGAAATAGACATACATTTGTGTTTTTGCATACAGTGCAACCCCTTAACACAGTTTCTCATGTTGTGGTGACTCCCAACCGTAACATTATTTTCGTTGCTACTTCATAACTGGAATTTTGCTAATGTTAGTAAGTAAATATCTGATATGCAGAATGTATTTTCATTCACTGGACCAATTTTGTCATTTGGGAGTTGTAGTTGCTTGGACTTATAGCTCACCTACAATCAAAGAGCACTCTGAAGCCAGCCCACAATGGATCTGCACAAAAATTGGCACCTTACCTACATGGCCAACATGGCATACTGGTGGGCTTGGGTGGGGTTGTTTTTGAATTTTGGGAGTTGTAGTTCACCAACATCAAAAAGGAAGAGAAGGACAGGGGAAGAAATTTTCAGCTTTCTCTGCCAAAGGGCTTCCTAAGACCATTGAAAATATGTGTTTTGTAATGGTCTTTGGCAACCCCTCTGAAACCCCTCTCACAACTCCCCAGGGGTCCTGACCCCCAGGCTGAGAAACATTGCTTTAAAGGGGCACAGTTTTCTATTTGAATAATATATATAAAGGCATCATAAGCTCCCCCCTCCCCTCTTCCCATGTCATAAAAGAGGGTTGTTTCCACATTGAGGACATGGGTGGGGGGGGGGGTAACAGGAACACAGGGGGAAATATTTTTCCATCTTCAACCCACCCGCCACCCCCGTAAAATGGACTTTCCACCTCTCTCTAGTGTCTCCTGGTGGCCTCTACCAGGATTGTGCAACAGTGCACACTTAGAAAAAGAAATTCCAAATCCTGCCAATTCTTACAAATTCTTACACACATACACACACACCGAGGAATCTACACGCAGACTTCTGGGTTAACAGAAGATGATCCGTGTTGCTAGGTAGAGTGTTAGAGAAGCTTGTGTGCAAATATTTGGCGCTGAAGAGCAAGAGATTTCCCTCAGGTGAACTTCTTATGAATGAGCCCCAGTGTGTTTCAAATCAGAGGTCGGAGGAGCGTGGAAGGCAGCAGGTTCTCAGCCAAAGCCTGGAGGTCCTAGGACTCAAGAAGGCAACAGAAGGGCCTCAGAGTAGAGGAGCAGTGCACCGTCAGCTGAGGCTGCCTGTCTTCTGGCCTGCCCTGCGAAGAAGGACTGCAACACAGGGCTGCTCTGAAGAGCTGAGGAGCTCAAGGCACTGAATACTTGGGTTTTCTCTTAATCCCGGATTCTGGAGACATCCTGCAGCACATTTTGCTCTAGTTTTCCAATGAATATCTCATAGTCTCAACCAATTCAACCTAGTTTGTGGCAACCACACAAACAAACTTTCTGGAGTAGAACAACTACTTTCAAAGTAAGTCCTGTACAATGAAAAAGGAAATAACACTTTCAAACCAGAAACAGATTTTTTTTCAAATTTTGTTATATAATTTAATACATCTCCCGGTCCAAGTCCCCTTCTCATTTCTGTTTTGATTCATGGCTGAGTGAAGGCCATCGTATTCTACTTTAAAGAATTACTTCACGCCCTGAAATAACATCTGCCTGTTTTCTGGTGCTGGATTTCTGTCTTCACAAAAGTAGTCACGTATATCTTCAAAAGTGAAGGGAAGATAATATCGCATTACTGTTCCTCATAACATGAGACACGTGTCCTTTCCCTTGTGTGCTAATACTACTACTACTAATAAATGCTATCAAAGCCAGAATTAAAAAGTCAATGACAGATCCCAAGTATATAGCCTGCAAGGAACCAGATGAAACAATAGATCACATCCTCAGCTGCTCTAAGAAGATAACGCAGATAGACTACAAGCAGAGGCCTAACACCATTACTCAGATGATTCATTGGAAGTTGTGCCACAAATACTGTCTGCGACAAAGAACTGGTGGAATCACAAGCCTGAAAAAGTTACAGAAAATGAACACGTCAAACTACTCTGGGACTTCTGAATTCAGACTTACAGAGTTTTGGAACATAAGACTCCTGACCTCATGATCATGTTAAAACTAACGTATGGATCATGTATGTTGCAATCTCAGGCAACAGCAGGATTGAAGAGAAACAACTGGAAAAGCTGACACGATATGAGGATTTAAAGAACGAACTGCAAAGACTCTGGCACAAGCCAGTAAAGTTGGTCCCAGTGGTGATCAGCACACTGGGTGCAGTGCCTCAAGATCTTGGCCTGCACTTAAATACAACTGGCACTGACAAAATTACCATCTGCCAGCTGCAAAAGGCCACCTTACTGGAATCTGCATGCATTATTCGCTGATACATCACACAGTCCTAGACACTTGGGAAGTGTCCAACATGTGTTCTAATATAACAACCAGCAGAGTGATCTTGTTTGCTGTGGACTCATCTTGTTGTGTTTTAAATAATAATAATAATAATAATAATAATAATAATAATAATAAACAAGACAACTGATGATTTCATCATTTGAGAGTTGTAGGTGGAATGTATAGTTAACCTACAATCAAAGAGCACTCTGAACGCCACCAATGATGGAATTGAACCAAACTTGGTACACAGAACTCCCATGACCAACAGAAAAGACCGGAAGGGTTTGGTGGGCATTGACCTTGAGTTTTTGGAGTTGTAGTTCATCTATATCCAGAGAGCACTGTGGACTTAGACAATGATGGATCTGGACCAAACTTGGCATGAATATGCAATATCCCCAAATGTGAACACTGGTGGAGTTTGGGGAAAATAGACCTTGACATGTGGGAATTGTAGTTGCTAGGATTTATAGTTCATCTTCAATCAAAGAGCATTCTGAACCCTACTAATGATAGAATTGGGCCGAAATTCCCACACAGAATCCCCTTGACCAACAGAAAATATTGTGTTTTATGATGATCTCTGACACTCCTTGATGATCCCCCCAAGGGTCCCAACCCCCAGGTTGAGAAATGCTGTCCTAAAGGTATTAGCCTTGGAGGCCAAGGAGCTATAACAGGCATGGTTAAAGTTTGGCTCTCCAGGTGTTTTGGACTTCAACTCCCGCAATTCCTAACAGCTGCTAGGATGTTAGGAACTGTGTCAGTTGAAGTCCAAAACACCCGGAGGACTGAAGTTTGCCCATTTCTGAGCTACAAACTGCTGATACAATAAGTCCTCCAGAATAATGAGAATCCCTCCTCTATTTTCTTTTTTTATGAAATAAGTAATCCACAGCTTGTTCAGATTTTTCAAGCTGGGCATGCAACCAAGGATCATTATTGGGTGGTTTGATGTGGTTGTCTTCTAATTTCTTCCAAAATCCCCAAAGGATTCCTTCAGAACCTAGTTTTGGATTCTGTTCAGAATTGGAAAAAGTCACATTTTTGAATACCAACCCATAGACATCTTCCCCCCTCTCAACCAGTCTGTTCAGACCGAATTATGGGAATTGTAGTTGAGAAAGTACATTTTTCAGAGTGTGCTTCTTTGCCTGACCACCCAGGTTTCCTTCCCCCATCAATCCAAGAGACCCCAGGCATTACTCTCTGTTTACGTACAAAATAATCCCGTGACTTCATTTCCTCTCATTTTCCTTTTTTTCCACCTCTTTTTGAAAACTCCGCTCTTCCGAGGCCCATGTTATTTATTAGCCGTGACATGAATCCCCACCAGGTTGGCCAGAGAAGAAACTTTGGGGCTTTTGAATTGCCACTCTTTCTGACAGATCTAGAATCTGGGTGGCTATTAATCATTGTGCAGATGGTTTAAAGCCACCAGTGTCTTCAGGTTCAAATAAAAAAAATGGCAAGAACCAACTTATGGGGCCCTGGTGAGTTGTCAGAAAAAAAGGAAAAAAATATATCCACCTCTATCTATCCTGCTTGCTGTGGAGGTCTATGGGAGCAGCATGCACCATTGATTTTTGAGTTGCATGAACCTTAGCAATTTTTGTTGGCATTTCCTCTGCTTCCTGGCATAGCACATTCATAATATGTTAACAGCAAAGGTTCTGTTAGGTATGTGTTTAGTATGGGATGGTCCAGTTCCTACTGAATCAATGAGATTTACCTCTGTTTTGACTCTTCATTCGGGAATTGATTCAGCACCTATACCAGGCATGGACAAACTTTAGTCTTCCAGCTGTTTTGGACTTCAACTCCCACAATTCCTAAGAGCCTACAAAGTTGCATGATTTTGTGCATGTGGAAGACAGTCTAAAGCAGTGTTTCTCAAACTTCCTAATGCTGCAACTCCTTAATACAATTCCTCATGTTGTAGTAACCCCCAACCATAAAATTATTTTTGTTGCTATCTCACAATTGTAATTTTGCTGCTGTTATGATGTTATGGAATATGAAATATTTGATATGCAGGTTGTATTTTCATTCACTGGACCAAATTTGATTTGCCCAAATTTGAATGCTGCTGGTGGGGTGATTTTTCATTTGGGAGTTGTATTTGCAGGGATTTACAGTTTACCTACAATCAAAGAGCATCCTGAACCCCACCAATGATAGAATTGGCCAAATTTGTCTCACTGAACCCCCTTGACCAACAGTATTTTTGTGGGGAAGGTGGTATCACTGCTGTGTAGCGGGAAGCCAGCAGAAATGAACAAGCAGTACCAGTCATCAGAAGCTCATCGACTGGTGTTGTGGTGAAGGTTAGAGATGAGCGTCCTCATTCTGTTTCCCTCCAAGTGCAAAGTCCTTAACGCTGTAATACGCGACCTAAATGCTAAGGGCATGAACATTACAAAATCGTTTCGGTTTAAGGAGAGGACAAATTTTCAAGAAAGCATGTGACAAAATCGGCATGGAATATATTGCGGGACCATGAAGAAACTTCACAGAGCCATCCAAAACAAACGTCGTGGAGTGCTGACGGGAGTCTGTCTCCTTCATGACAATACACGTCTGCAAACAGCTCGTGCAACACAAGAGTTGTTGACTTCATTTGGTTGGGATGTTTTAAGCCACCTCTCTCACAGCCCTGATCTTGCACCCAGTGACTATTATCTGTTCACTAAATTGAAGGAGCACCTGGATGGAGATCTAAAGATACAAAAAAGGCACAAAGTTAAAATAGAAAGATACCTTTGATTAAAGGGTTGAAATGCTAAAGTTTTGTGGGGAAGCCACTCGCTGGTCTGCTCCTGATCTCCATTGATGCGTATAAGCTAAAAAATTAAGAATAAATATAATGTTGCTGTGGAGCTCTCAGTGAACTATAGATCTTTTGGGGGCGGGGTATCATGTTCAACAACAAAGGCAGTGCTCTTGTCCTGGGATTCCTTCCCCTAAAGGACTGGAAAAGAAATTCTAGGGCCTGAGATAGGAGAACCCCAATAAGAAATGAGAGATGATGACGAGTGCTTTTCATCCATTTATTCGCCGTCCTTCTCTTGCAATAAACCCCCTTCCATGGTTTTGTGGTTCAAAGGTCTGCTTTGATCAAAGAATGGTGAAATGTGCCAATTGTGACCTTTTCACC